>NC_064855.1:80985509-81585509 GCF_024139225.1 Suncus etruscus
AAACAGTGTTCTAAGTTTAATATCTAGACTAAAGGGTTTTTTTTTATAAGGGGTACATTCCTGTTATAAGTAAAAAAAAATGTTCACACTTTGTTTCTTTGCAAAGTACAGAAACTCATCTGTGTACATTGTTTTATCTTTAAAACAAGATACATGGTTTTAGGTGGATTGTAAACTTAGAATAGAATATAGTTTAGTTAGAAGCCCAGAGGATAATAGAAAGTTAAGTTTTAACATCTTAAAGTAGTTCCTCTCTAGCCTGGACCTAAATGTCATACTAATGTAAATTAAGAGATTAGTAAGAAGCCAGGTTTCCTATATCAAATTTCCTTTAGCTAATGGAACAGGTTTCTAGCTATAGTCTAGGGGTTAAGACTATCTTCCTAAACTTTGATTTTGAAAGAGATAAACTTATATGAAAGGGGTACAAAATCTATACCTAGTAAAGTTCAATACCCCAATGCTATTCTCCTCAAACCTTTTTGGAGTATACATTAGTTAGCAGATATTCAAAGTATTTAGTGGAAGTCCATGAAACAAAGCAATTCTTTCTGTTATAAACTGCTATGGTATTCAAAGACAAGGAGAAAATAAATTGTTTTTGATTCTGAACTTTCAGGTAAAGAGAAATTTAATCAAGGTTATATTTGTGCCTGTAATTATGTACATTTGAAGGGAGAAGTAATTTTGGAGCAAAATAATATGAATGGAAAATAATATCTACCATGATATGAATCTCAAAAATAACTCTACAAAATTTTCCCAACTCTTCATGCAGTTTTCCACAGCGGGACTTTTGGTGTAATTCTTTGAAAATATATTGAAGCAGCCATCCATGGCAGGAACTAATTCTGGCGGGCCTTTTGTCAGTCCCTCCTAATAGAGATATAAAATTCTTATTAATGGCATAAACACTGATAACTGTGTTAACTAATTTATATGAATTTTTTGTTTTTGTTTTGTTTTGTTTTGTTTTGGGACCACACCAGGTGTCACTCAGAGGTTATTCCTGGCTATGGGCTCTGAAATCTCTCTGGCTTGGGGAATCATATGATTTACCCAGGGTTGGAACCACTGTCTGTCCTAGTTCAGAGCATGCAAGGCAAACGCTTGACTTATTGAACCACTGCTCTGGCCCAGTAATTTATATAAAATTTTAAATGTATTTTTAAAATATTTTAATCTAAAATTTTCTGAGTAGATTTAAAAATTAGAGCTTACAGTTTGTTCAATTTTTATAAAACACAACTACATAAACTGGTATAAATTTAGTCTTTGAATATTATTTAAAAGACAAAACGTATGTCTTTTTCTGAGTGAATAAATCATGCCTAATATTTTATTAAAATAGATCTTAAATGATTTAGTAATATTATTTTATTGACAGTTGAAAAATATATCAGTACAAATCATACTAATATATTTATACTTCAAAGCATTTTTTTTCTTTTCTTTTTTTTTTTTTTTTTTTGGTTTTTAGGTGACATCCAGCGTGCTCAGGGCTTACTCCTGACTCTGTTCAGAAATCGCTCCTGGAAGGCTCGGGGGACCATATGAGATGCCAGGATTCGAACAACCATCAGTCCTGGGTCAGCTGAATGCAAGGCAAACACCCTATTGCTGTGCTATCTCTCCGGCCCCCAGAATTTTGCTTTTAACAATACCATCATGCATAGCACAATTACAGATAAATTTTACATTATTAATATAATTATCAAAATGTATAAAATTTATTTCTTGGTATTACACAGCTGATTCAACTTGAAAAATAATAGGACTTTCTATTATTACTTTTTCCATACTTTTATAAAAATCTATGTTTTATTTAAGTATATACTAAATATAAAGAAATAACACAATAGTTATTATTACATTGGTATTGTGACTTAAAAATCAAAAGAAAAATAAGTGCCAATAATTTATATAAAGTGATTCTTCTAATTAAATTTCATTTTGTTTAATTTTTAAGTTTTAGAATATGTAATTCCATATATTATTATATATTTTGAAAGTAATACATGTTCTATAGATTTGTTCCCTAATCTTATCTTCTGACCATTGATACTTTAGTTATTAGCATATTAGATACTTTAGTTATTAGCACATTTTGTGTATGTGTGTATACTTTAAATGCTTTCAAATTGCTTTTATACATTAAGCTTTCTAGATTAATAGAAAAACAGTAGATAAGAAGTTAAGTCAGTTTCCCTTACTGTGTCTCTTACAAGTGTCTATTACACTTGCTTAAGGAAATTAAAATTTCCCATTCACTTGTACATACCCTGAGGGTATTTGTAATGATCTTGACAGGTAAGATAAATGGTTAGCTAAAACTGTGGGTGAAGGTTAGAAGGACTAGTCTGAGGAAGCTAAATTAAAAGTAAATTACCAGTTGAATTCCTACTTGTTATAAAAGCCTAGAAAAGTTCAAATAGAGCACAACCACTGTCAAGTACAGACTTTAAAAAGTCAATATTATATTTACAGTAATAAGTAATTAAATCAAAACTCTAATTGTATACAGTATTATTCTCAGGATCTATTGTCACCATTCCCCATATTTATGATAATTTAAAATAACATCATAAAAACATGAATTATTGTAGCTGCAAAGCCCAAAATATAAATTAAAGTTAAATATTTATAGTAAATGAATACAGTCAATAAATGCAAAGTGATATTTAAACAGTCGCAAAATATTGATTAAAATTCAATTTTTTTTGCTTTTTTTTGGGGGGTGGCACACCCAGTGATGCTCAGAGGTTACTCCTGGCTATGCGTTCAGAAATCGCTTTTGATTTGGGGGACCATATGGGACACTGGGGATCAAACAGTGGTTTGTCCTAGGTCAGCTACTTGCAAAGCAAAAGCCCTACCACTGCGCCACAGCTCTGGCCCCTGAAATTCAATTTTTAACTACTATAATTTTGATTTATTTTGCATTTTTAAATATCTATTGGTAACTTTGATGAACTAATTTTAGTAGGTATACTGTGAGATATATTATTTTATCCATTAAAATATATGACAATTTAAATATTGCTTTTATAGGAGCAAAATTTAATATCAATTTAAATGTATATATTATATGATTAAATGCACTAATTGAAACATTTTAGTATGATGAAACTTAAATATGAAAAGCTTTTGCTGAAATAAATGAAATAAAAACCAATGTGTATGCTTAGAATTTTATGTTTTTCTGCAATTTTAATATTTTATGAGACAAAACTCATTGAGTAAGTGACAGAAAAAATTTGAAAATATTTAGCAAAATATAAGGTGAAAAAATTTATGTTTAAACAAAAGATTGAGCAATAAAGATTAATGATGATTTAAAACAGTTATAGCAAAGTGTAACAAAAGTAAAAATGCATAGGCAATAGAAGTGTATTGATTTTTATTCAGTCCACACAAAATTCTAATGCACACAAATCAGAATTAAGAGCATTATACTTTTTATAAAGATTATTATTGGTGATAATCAATAAGTAAATATCCAAACTTGGACATTTTTAAATTTTGTTTATTAAGTTATCTAATAAATAGAGTTTTGTTTTGTTTGTTTTGCTTTTTTTGTTTGTTTAGTTGGCAATGCCTGACTATTCTGATCTCATGTTCAAGTTCTCTCCCAAGGTATTCAGGGTAGTGTGTGATACTAGAAATAAAACTGAAGATCCCTCATGTGCTCAATTCATTGAACTCTCTCAATGAATATATGTGCTCAGTTCATTGAACTATCTCAATAGTCATGTTTGTTTATACTTTATTTAAAAATAATAAAAATGTAAATGTCCTAATTTGTATGTTAAGATGCAATCAGGAGGACACATTTTTAAGGATTGTTGTTGATGAGTCAAAAATATTATTATTGGATAGAATTGACGTTTTTGGAAACACAGTCTTTCATTATTAAGAACAACAAAATGGAAGGAATGCACATAGTATCTCTGTTTAGTTATTTCTCTAACTGCACTCACCACTCTTTGTGTTGAGCTTCATGCCATGAGCTGGTGCTTCTGGCCCTCATCTCTATTGTCTCTAGGCATTATTACAATAATATATTTTGTTTGTCTTAAAACACATAGATGAGTGAGATTATTCTGTGTCTATATCTCTCCTTCTGACTTATTTCACTCAACATATTAGTTTCTAAGTCCATTCATGTATAGGAAAATTTCATGACTTCATCTCTCCTGATGACTGCATAATATTCCATTATGTATATATGTACTACAGTTTCTATAGCCATTCATCTGTTGAAGGGCATCTTGGTTGTTTCCAGAGTCTGGCTATTATAAATAGAGCTGCAGTGAATATAGGTGTAAAGAGGGAATTTTTGTATTGTAGTTTTTAGTTTCTATGGCATATTTCTAGAAGCGATAAAACTGGATCAGATGGGAGCTCAATTTCAAGTTTTTTGAGTAATCTCCATATTGTTTTACATAAGGGCTTTAAGACTGCATTCCCACCAGCTGTGAATGAGATTCCCTTTCTCTCTATATCCCCACCAGCACTGATTGTTCTTGTTCTTTGTGGTGTGTGCCAGTCTTTGTGACATGAGATGGTACCTCATTGTTGTTTTGATTTGAATCTCTCTGATAATTAGTGATGTGGAACTTTTTTTTCATGTGCCTTTTGGCCATTTGTATTTCTACTTTAAGAAATTGTTCATTTATTCTCATTTTTGATGGTGTTAGATGCTTTTTTTCTTCTTAAGTGTGTCAGTATCTTATATATTATTAATATTAGCCCCTTATCTGATGGGTAATGGATGAATAGTTTCTCCCATTCTTTGGGTGTCTTTTGTATTTGAATCACTATTTCCTTGAGGTACAGAAACTTCTCAAGTTAATACAGTCCCAGATGTATATCTTGTCTTTCACTTGTCTGGAAAGTGTGCTTTCCTCCTTGAAGATGTCTTTTGTCTCAATGTCATGGAGTGATTTACTTACTTGTTGTTCTATATACCTTATGGTTTCCAGTCTGATATCAAGGTCTTTAATACATTTGGATTTGACTTTTGTGCAAATCTGAGTTATATGTACAAATATTTTAATGTTTAATTTTTCTACTTATTAATTTGGGGCAGAAGATAGAGTTTATAAAGAAATAGATGTTCTAAAATGGTGATCTGCTAATTCAGCTGTATTGTGGGGGAGAAGGGTTACAAGAGAAAGTGTTCAAGGTGTTACCCTATTTCCCATTCTTCCAATGTAACCTTACATACAAGAAAGACCTGCCCATTTCTGGGCGGTGTCTTTGGTGGGTTACAAAAGGTTTGAACTGAGGAGTTCTGGAGGAGATTTGGAGGAGGAGTTTGGATAGAGATGAAGCTAGGAAGATGGAGGAAGACGAGATGGCTGAAGGACAAGGTACAATGCAGAGCTGAATAGGGATCTAGCGTAAAAGGTTTATAGGCCACACATGGCTAGGACATGAATAAAGCTGATATCTCCTGGAACCTGTCTGTGGATGATTTCCTTGCCGCTACCTGAAACTGCAGACCGACCGGCTGAAGGAGGTTGGAAACACGTGGTCCTGGGCTGGAGGAGAAAAGTCTCTCATCCCTCTATCACCATCTACCATCATCCAAGCATATCCAAAAGGCCTTTATGCAACACAGGGCTTACTCTGGATTTAAGCTAAGTAATCGCTCTGTTGAGCTTGGGGACCAAATGGGTAACTGGAAATAAAATCTGAGTCTGGTGCATAAAAAGCAAATGCCCTACATAATTTGACCCTGAATGAAAAAGTATTATTTTATTTATATTTAATAATGTATTTCTTCCTTTTAGGCAATACCCAGCAGTACTTGGCCTAGTGGACCAGAGCTATTGACTAAGGATGTGGTGTTACTTGGAGACTTATGTGCCAAATTCTGTATTGTCTCCTCATCTACAGGAAAACTCTTACTTCTCAAAGTTTAGCTTTAACTGCAAATATGTTAAAATTACGTATGGAATTAACGAGTCAACTTAAAGTCTTTAAAATACTTCCTTTGTTTCAATTATTTATATGTCAATTCATCTTTTATCTTTGCTGTTATGATGAATGGAAGTGAAAACCAATATATTTGCAATAATTGTAAATGTGTTCCCATATACACTTGGAGTATAATTGAGATGATTCTCTTCTGCTGTGAGAATAATATATCACTAGTTAAAAGTATTGCCATGATTGCCCTAGTGTGGTATGGGTTCTGGCATGCAGGGGCTGCTTATGCCTCATATTTGCAAAGCAGTTACACTCCTATTGAGCTGTTTCTAAAATCCTAGTAAAATATGCTTGAAAAATGACTAGTTATTATTTTTAATACAAGCATGAGAAGGGAGGGGGAAAGAGACCTTTATCACATTAAACAGTGATTAAGTTGGTGAGCAAAGGATATTGTAGTTACTCTCAAATTCATTATTGCAAAATAGTCACTTCATAGTTATAACCTGCATACTTTGTTCATTATCTAGTTATTATTTTTATGGAACAACATATTCAAAAATTATAATATGAAATTTTAATAACATCCCATTTGCTCTATTCATTTAACATGCACTGCTTAACAAGAGAAAAATGAATATCTAATATAGAATGTTAATCTTGTAATGGTATCTGAGAACTTTAGATTTTACTGAGTTAAAACATGCATTTCAATTATGAATTTTATTGAATTCAGTACAATTTAATTATTTTTAACTGACTAATCATGATGATTTTAGCTCCATTATATGTTCATAGTTTTTGGCTTATATGTATATTTGCTTCAGTTTTGTCTTTAGTATAACAAAACTATATTATATTTTAGAAAGTCCTAATAATTGAATTTATGGTCTCCATGATTTTCTTATTAGAAGTGAAGGACAGAGCAAATATTTATGTCTAATTCTGTTAATCTTACAAAACATTGTAAATTGCTTTTGCAAAGACTTTAATTATATGGAATGTGATGGTCTCAAACACAGTTAATTTGAAGGGAAAAAATAAGGAGATAAAGAGATTTCCTGAGAATCAACTAGTTTTTCCCTTGGGGACTCTTAATTGCTTTACAAAAATATAAGCCAAATACCATTACAAATAAATATTAAAATATATGAAACCAATGGATAATTGAAAATATTTTAAGAACTTTTGAGGTTATGCCAATATTTACCAAATTCAGAAATACTAGAATACAGTGATTAAGAATTAAGATTTAAAAGATTAAGAATCTTTTAAAGGGAAGATAACATTTGCGAGTGCAAGAAAAGAAATGTAATTTTGTGCAGAATGGAAAGCAAGAGTACTACTCACAAGAGAATATGAAGTAGGTAAAATATTCTTAGGTTTATATTGTTGAATTCTTTAAAAACTGAAGTCTTTAAAATATTACATCAATTTTTAATTAACAAATGGTATATTATGAAAACCCTACAATAATTAAAAATAAGAAATAAACATTCAATTCATATTATATAATTCTTAGCACACCATGTGAATAAAGTGCTTAGAAAATTAACAAATATAAATATGTGATTTTTTATTTCAAAAATTTATTACATATTTACAATTCTTAAATATTAGAAAAGAAGAGGTGACTATACCTCTATGGAATGAAGTTCAATGTGCTGCATGCAGAGGATTAAATTTGATCCTGGAAACAATGAGTCCCTCAGCCACTGAAAATAAAAAGAATAAAATAAATTAAAGCCTTTTCTCTAAGATCTGGCACAAGATGAAGTTGCCTTCTCTTATCACTTCTATTCAATATAATATTGGAAGTACTTGCCATTGTATCAAGCAAGAAAATTATCAAGGCATCCAGATAGAAAAGGAAGAAGTCAAGATCTCACTGTTTGCAGACAACATGGTATTATATATATATATATATATATATGTTTATTTATTTATTCCTAAGTACTATATAAAAATGTTCTAGGAACAATAGATATAGATAGTAATATGGCAGGCTATAAAATTAACATGCAAAAACCCATAAATTTTCTAGATACAAATAATGAATGGAAAGAAGACATTAAACATTTACTATTGTGCTCCATAAGATCAATTATCATGAAATCAACTAAAAAAGGTGAAAGACCTATACCAGTTTCTCTCTCACCACCCTCCATATTTTACCTCTTTCCCCTCTTCTGTTCTTTCTTTTTTTAGTTTTGATACTATGGTTTGCTGTATTGCTAAGTAAGTGGTACTGTGTATATCACTTTATTCCCTTTCAGCACTTACTTTTTATGTACATTACAAATACTATTCTTCTCTGGGACCAAAATGATAGAATAGCAGGCACGGAGCTTGCCAGGTGTGGCACCAAACAAACAAAAAGCCCATTATTTTAAACTATTATTAGTTCTGCATATTAAGCTTTATTGAGATGTGGTGTTTAAAATAAATACTGTAGTATATATCTATGTTATATAACGTGAACTTGGTGTTTAATGAGGAAATTTAATATCTGTCTATATCATAAAGAAATTACCCAAACCACCTAAACTCCTATCTCACCTCAAATAGTTATAGTGCTTGTGTGTATTGAGAAAATTAAAGATGTCTTTATTATATAATTTCATGGATACAACACAAAATTGTCATTATAATCCCCACATTGTATATTAGATTTTCAGCTTTGCTTTCATAATTAAAAGCTTTTAATTTTTGATCATTATTTTTTTTTTATTTTCCTCATGCCAACTCCTGGCAGCCTCTGTTCTCTCTGGCTTTATGAATTTCACTTTATTGAATACTCTCAGGATAACTAGAAACACATGCTATTTATAAATCTGTGTCTGAATTACTCTGCTTAGTACAATATTATTCAAGATTAACCATGCTGATACAAAAAAAATAAAAGGGATTGCTTTTTTTATAACTCAGTAATCATCGACTATATGTATGTTTCTACACAAAATTACAGAACTGTAAGCACAAATTTCATCAGTTAATTTATCCTATACTTATGATATTTCTAAATTGATTATTGGGATATATGATCAATGAATCAGAGGTGCAGGAATCTATTTGTGTTGTAGATACAGTTTTTTTGAATACTAAACAGAAGAGTGACTACAATATTTTATCTTATTTATTTTTATTTGTTGGTTCACTGTCTCTGGAACCAAAACTAGAAGCAACCTCAGCCATTAGGGTCATTGTAATTGCTGGGGAAGGTATATGTGTAGCTAAGGAGTGCCAAAGATCAAAATCAGTGACTTACACATGCAAGTCCATTTTACCATTATGAGCCATTTCCCTGGCTCTATTTTTAACTTTTAAGTGATTTGTGTCTTCAATAGTGCCTGTATGTACAGTTCTGTTGTTTAAAAATAAAATATGAAGTCCTAGTATGGCGGTATGAGGCCTTCCTTGACCAGACACCTGTAGCCCTTCACCTGCGGGCCTGAAGGTTGCAGCAGGTTAATGGCGGAGAAATGATCCTCAGCAGTCAGATGAAGTTTCAGGAGTCAGCCAGATTATTCCACCGCCCTAACAGCCACATGTATTTCTTCACCTGTCTTCTAAGCTAAGATTTTCACGCAGCCTCTTTTAGCTGTCCTCCATGAATCCTACTTTGTCTGCCTCTCTCCCTCTCCCAGCAGCCAACACCTTAATTACCAACCAAAGACCCCTCTCAGCTGTTGGTGTGTTTGACCATCCAGGTGATTTTAACTTATGGCATTAGGGAAGGCATAACAGGGCCAATAAAAATGTAAGAAATTTTCTCTTCTACATTCTTGTCAGCATTGATTACGTTTTTATATTTTACATACTAGTCATGCATAAGAGGTGATTGGTGTCATGTTGCAATTTTAATAGGTATGGTTTTGATGATTCATGAAACAGGGCAGCATTTGTGTGTGTTGATAACTAAGATATTTTGAAAATTCATATCATTTTTTCTCTTACAATAAGCTCATTTTTGACTTAAATATATATTGACTTGACTACTACAGATATATTGAATATATTTATTAGGTAGTCTTCAGAATTAAAGTATATACAAGTTAATGTATCAAACAAAATACTTTAAAGTCTTTTTTAACGTTGTTTACTTGTTTTCCCTAATTTCTCTAACTAATATTTTGGTTTTTTTTTTCTTCAGTAGATTTAGAGAGAATGCCTCTTTCCAGATTTTAGATGAAAAACTCTTACCTTTTGCCACTGAATTGAAGTTTATTCTTGGCTTTTAATATATGTGACAAATGTATGACTTTATATTGTAAAATACATAATTTTCACATCATTTGGACTTATATTGACCTAGCTTCATATATTAAAAGAAAATGAGGGAAACAGAAAACCTTGTTACAAGTTTTATCAACATAAAATTGTAAAAAAAAAAAAAAAGGTAAAAATACTTCTCAAGGAAAAAAATACTTAACATCAAAGGTCCAAAATGTCACAAAATATATAATAAAATTAAAATGGAACAAGAGGCTTAATTACAAATATAGCTTTTCTGTACAATACTTAAAGCAGTAAAACAATAAATAATAAATTTGGTATATTAGGATATCTATGTGTAAGTTTTGTTACTGTAGTTTCTAATTTTTACTATCTAACAATTAAATTAAAACATTAAACACAGGGCCAGAGAGAAAGCACAGTGGTAAGGCTTTTACCTTGCAAGCTACCAACTCAAGACCAACAGTAATTTGAATCCTGAAATCCCATATGATCACCTGAGCCTTCCAGGAGCAATTTCTAAACAGAGAGCCAGGAGTAACCCCTGAAGGCCACTGGGTGTGGCCCCAAAACAAAAACAAACAAACAAAAAAGACAAAGACAATGAACTAACAGTATATATATATATATATATATATATATATATGTATATATATTAGCTTCAAATTTTAGAATTTATACATTTTCTAAACAAAAACTGAAAGAAAAAAGTAGGTAGAATAAAAGTAAACATTTAACTACCTTCCCACAAAATAATGTTATTTTAAACATAACATAAATTGATCAAAAATTTTGGAAATAAATATTAAAAGATAGCATACAAATATTAATTCTAGAAAGTATGTTTGTCTTTCAACAATAGCCCTAAAAGCAAAGTCAGATATCAGAGACAACACAGGTTGTTTCTAAATGTGGGCCTTTTCTTTCCTCAACAATACCATGATGAAAAGAAAAATAATTCAAGACATCAGATTTGTCTATATGCATACACACCAGATGTATAAAGCTTCAAATATTCAAATACTTTAAGACATTGTTGGTTTTATACAACTAATATAGCCAATTATAAACCTAAAATGTAATTATAAATTGTATATTGAATGTAAAACAGTGATACAATTGGTTGGTGAATGTACTGTGTTTTATTGTTATTTTCTCTTCTGTACTAGATATTTCTAAGAAAAATAAAAGCAAAGATACTCTTTCAAAGTTTTCTACTGTTTAACTGTCTTCTGATTTACAGTAGTTGCAAAATTTCGGAACAGTTAGAAAACGTTTTCAGTAAAGCTACCAACTTCAGAAAATGATGTGAAAGAAGTGCTTTTAAGAACTGAAAGCAGTGGTACGCAGAACAAAAGAATGAATGGTGAGGGCTCTGTATGATGTTCATATTGAAGTCTTATTCTTTTATAGTTCAACAGATCAAATGTGATGAGCCACTCGTTACTAAATAAAAGGATACCAGGCTTTCACTTTCACAAAGCCAAAGAATCCAATTGCTCTTTCTTTTATAAGTACTACGAGGGATTAAAGATTTGGATTTGAAAAAAAAAAAAAAAAACTGCAACATCCTAACTTCAGCTACCAGCTATGGGCTGTGGGTTATTAGTGCCCTACCTAGAATAGATTTCTTTCAAATGGCACTTAAAAGTGCTACCTTATTGTAGCATCCCATTTTGTCACTATAAAATGAAGTTCTATTACTTGATATCTGAATAAGGAGAACAGAATTTTTCTTTTTTTTTTTTTTTTTTTTTTTTTTTGGTTTTTGGGCCACACCCGGTAACGCTCAGGGGTTACTCCTGGCTATGCGCTCAGAAGTCGCTCCTGGCTTGGGGGACCATATGGGACGCCGGGGGATCGAACCGCGGTCCGTCTCCTAGGCTAGCGCAGGTAAGGCAGGCACCTTACCTCCAGCGCCACCGCCCGGCCCCAAGAACAGAATTTTTCAATTGTCATCTATTCTGAATTTTTCACGATACAGTTCATCTTTTATAATTTTTGAGAATAATCTTATTCTCACATTGATATTATTATTTTATTTTTATTATTTATTTTCCACCTTCATTCTTTTAGGTTAAATTTTTAATTATTAGAATGTATAAACTATATAGTGGTGCAAGTAGATATTTTTTCAAATAGAAAATGTGTGTATAAAATGGCATCTGTGTCTTCTGTATTTGCCTTTTTTTCTGTCCTCTCATGGTCACTACACACTACCTCATGTCTTTGATAATAGAGCCTATATCCAATAATGTATTGTGTTGGGGATTGTAGTGAAATTTTCATTTCACATCAAATTTTCAGACATAGACAAGTACATTTAACTTACTTATTTCTATCTTTGTTCAGTGTATTTTTGCCAATCAAGTGCCACTATACCTCCAATAATCTATGATTTAATGTTGCTACACTTTTCAGTGTACCTGATTCACTGTTTTTCATCATTGATAAAACTGCAATATAGCATATAAAAGATATGGAATGGAGATAGTGTATAGCAAATTAAGTGTTGGTCCTGAATACAGCTGACTCAAGGTCAATTCCTGATACACAATTTGGTACCCTGATCCCCAAAATGATCTCCCAGTTCAGAGCCAGGAGTAAGCCTTAGCACTCCTGGATATTAACCCAAATTCAAAAATATATAATGCATTATAGTAATTTTCTTGCATTTTATTCTGCTTCTCACTTGAAAGAGGTAAATCTCATAAATATAGAGGTACAGTTTTTTAGATCTTATTTTCAATACATGTAAAACTTGTTATTCCATGGTTAACAAAGCAAATGATTTTGGTGAAAGTATTAGAGATTTGAACCTTAATAAGGGATTCAGGGTACTTGCTCAAGCTGTGAAAATCTCAGTTTCACTTCTAGAGACCATAAACAAAGTTCTGCTAGGAATTATTTTTTCTGAGACTTACCTAAGTCTCACCTTCAGTGTCATGAATGGATCTTTGTTTTACAAAATATAGACATTCCTGTCTAATGTAGGTGTATATTTTATTTATAGTACTATTTCTAATTTTGCTTAACTCTTATCTAGCATGCCATGCTGCTCTATAATTATTTTTTATTTTGTCTTTTGAAAAGTTGAAAATTGATTAAATGAAAATTGATATGCTCAAGGTTACTGTTTTTTTTTTTAATTTAAGCAACATGATTACATACACTACTGTAATTGGGTTTCAGTCATGAAAAGAATATTCCCCTTTGCCTGTGTAATCTTCCTACCACCAATGCCCCCCATCTCCCTCCTTCCACACCCCTTCCCTGCCTGTATTCAAAACAGGAATTCTACTTCTCTCACTCATTAACATTGTCATGATAGTTAGTGTAGTTATCTCTCCACACACACCACACTATGTAGTGAGCTTTACATAGAGAGCCAGTCCTTCCAGTCTTCATTTCTGTTGTGTCTGGGCATTATTAGAATAATGTATTTTATTTTTCTTAAAACCCATAGATGAGTGAAACAATATTATGTCTCTCTCCCTCTGACTTTTTTCATTCAACATGATGGATTCAATCATTTACATCCATGTATAGGAAAATTTCATAACTTCATCTCTCCTGACAGCTCTATAATATTTCATTTTGTATATGTACCACAGTTTTTTTAGTCATTCATCTGTTGAAGGGCATCTTGGTTGTTTCCAGAGAAATACAAATAGCCAAAAGGCACATAAAAAAATGCTCCACATCACTAATTATCAGGGAGATGTAAATAAAAAAAGCAATGAGGTGCCATCTCACACCAGAGACTGGCACACATCACAAAGAACAAGAACAATTAGTGCTGGCAGGGATGTGGGGAAAAAGGAATTCTCATTCAGTGCTGGTGGAAATGCTGTCTCATCCAGTCATTATGGAAAACAATATGAAGATTTCTAAAGAGACTGGAACTTGAGCTCCCATATGATTCAGCTATACCACTCCTAGGAATATACCCTAGAAACACAAATCACAATACAAAAATGCCTTTCTCACACCTATATTCATTGCAGCACTATTTACAATAGCCAGGCTTTGTAATTATTTTTATTTTTACTTTATTTAGTTTTACTTGTTACACATATGTTCTGTAAATTCATAATGGCATTCAAAATAGTATAGAACAATATATTCTTGATTAATTTTTTTCTTTTTTCTAGTATAAATGTTTTTTTAATGAGTGTGGTATAATATTTATTTTCTATGGACAACAGATATATAAAGATTGAGATGCTTAAAGTACTTTATATGTACATATCTATAAATTTCATACACTTAACAAATTGCAAATATATAACCATACTATATAAATGGTCATATCATATATATAAGCATATATTGATGATTTTGTCTTGTTTTGTTTTGTTTTTGGGACAGCCACACCAAGTGTTACTCAGGGATTACACCTAGCTATGTGCCAGAAATTTCTCCTGGCTTGAAGGACCATTTGGGATGCCTGGGATCAAATTCAGGTCTGTCCTGGGTGAGCTGAGTGCAAGGCAAATGCTTGACTGCTATGCTATTGCTCTAGTTTCATACCCATGACTTTGATTAAAATATATTCCAATTGTATTAATTGGAAAAACAGCTCTTCTACAACATTGAGTTAGTTATCTGTGAAGAAATATTATACTATTCATTTTTAATAAGCCAGAATATAAGTTCTTCATATCACTAAAGTGTCAGATATTCAGCTTTGGTATAAAGAAAATTGTTTAAGAAACACAAAGTCAAGAGATTTTGTCATTTATGACACTTTTTTCTTAAATTATTAGGGTATTTTTTTAATAAGGAGACAGGGATACAGTTAAAAGAGCTGATGTTCCTCTCTCCAAATCGACTCTCCTTTTACTTCATTTAATATGATTACCCCAAAACAACATTATGACCTCATTGACTTCCATCCCTGAGAAGCAGAAGAACATCATATTACTAATCATTAATTTAACCAACTTGCTTCTTAAATATATTGAAAATGGATTTGGCCTATAAATATTACTTGCAAACTTCCCTTTCCTTTAAAAGTGTATACTTAGCTTGAAAGTGAGTAATAATTAGAATTTGAAATAACCATGTAGTAGCATATTGATTATGGAAATTATGGAAAACCTAATAAAAGGTAGAACCTATCATTTTCAGTAAATTTCTGCATTTATGATATATACAAAATTGTTGTTTCTGAGATGTTTAAAAATAGAGAACAGGTCTCCAGAGTATAGGCATCAGTTAATCTTGAGCAGAGAGCCACGATAAACCCAAAAGCAGAGGATTTTCAAAGAAACCAAGCCAACCTAACTAAACAAACAAAAATAAAAAAAATAACATTATTCTCATTGGATTATCTTAATATAGTTCAAAATGTAAGCACAACTTATTACAATGGAATTTATAAACCCTGTGGGTTGTAAGTTGCTAAGATATTTTTTACACCTGATGACATTTTATGAACCCATATATTATAGTTCTCATATATAAGCTAATTAGATAGACAAATTTTACAAAGGCCATGGGGTCAAACGGGTACAATAAGAACACTGTCGCTTGTTAAACTGAAACATATGGATGAGACAAGATCAAGAGTGAGAAAATTACAGCTGAAACTGCTGTTAGTGAGAGAATAGCACCCAGAGGATTAAAGTTTTAGATAAGACACTATACAAAAGCAATTGTGAGGTCATTGAGTAGTTCATAATTAAGATTTTTGGGCTACATGTATTGTCAAGTGAATATATATGATCACAAGATTTTGGAAAATTACATATTGTATTTTATTAGCTCACTCTACATAGTGTATCATATTTCCGAATCCAATAACTTGGAGGTCATCAGAACAACTAAGATAAGCAGGATAAATACTACTTGTCTTAACTTCCAGTTGTGAGATATTAAAGTATTCTATTTCAGAAACAAAGAGTGTAACTGTACTTTCTATGGTAGTGCAAAGAGATTTATGCTGATGTTGCTATTGTGATATGGTATTTTCCATTATTTCTGTACATTTTTTTAACTGTTGAGTCAATTATTATTTTCAGAATTGCTCTACAGATGTATCCCTAGGTGATACCTAAGTCAGTCATATATAAATGCAAATTTCATCAAAATATATGAAATAATAATGTATTAATAAAATTGCTTAGAAAATGCTAATTTATAAAACTGTTTTTATGTTATTTTAAATATTAAATTAAAATTAGATAATTGGGAAAAATAAAAAGGCATCTTACATTTATTCAATTATGAAACATTGCAATTTGTTTATTCTTTCCATCTATACAACCTCTAAGATGTTAATCTTAGTGGCAAATAAACATAGTGTGTGGTACATCTAAAACTTATAGAAATATTTTATTTAATATCTTAAGTTTTATAAATGGTTTTGATAATTTCACTTTAACATGAAAATATATTCAACTTAAACACATTTAATAAAATTGACAAGTTTTCTAACTTGAATATTAATGCAAATTAAGGAATAAATCATGGACTCTAATTCTTCAACATGATCCTCTCTGATTCATGAATAAATAAAACTAAAAAAATGGATTTTAGAAGCAAACATTAGTTCATTTAAATATTCATTTATAAAATAAAATCCTTGCCAAGGCACATGCCAGGGATTATATCTAGTTAAAGCAATTTATGCAAGTTATTTGCTTTACTTCACGATTTTATAAAATCTAATAGAGGCATATTTCATAGAGACTGAAATAAAGTTTGGTAACTAAACCACATTCCTAAAGTACCCAGATATTAGTCTTTCTGTATTTAAAAATATCTAATATATATTTATTAGCCAAATTACCCATTAATAATATTTAATTTCATTATAGCATCCTGAGCTGACTACTAAGACTATTAAAATGTTTAATAGAGGAAATATGAAAAATTCTTAATTTTAATTGTATTAAAAGACTGACAAAAATTCTGTTATTTTTGTGAATAAATATGAATGTTTAATTAATAATTTTAAGTTTGCTATGTGCCTGCCACTCTGCTTACAGATTTATACATTTGATAGCAATCAATATCCAGAGTCAATATATCTTTGTGTCATAACAATACCTGTTTCCATGAGAAGTAAAATAAGTTGCCTAAGAATAAAAGTTGAGAGTCTGAAGCTCAAGATTTAAACTTTATTTTTGATGTGATGTTATGTTTCCTCTTAAATGGACTATTGTTTGATTGAACTAAAAGCAAAGAAAAACAGTTGGTACCTGGGTATAACTTAAATAAAAAAATACATTGAAGTTCTTGAATAGGATATATTTATAGCACAATGTACTGAACTTCATGTTGAACACACTTAAACATCTCATCAAAGAAAGTTTAACATGATTAAAAGAAAGTCCTTTCTGGAACAAAGTATGAGGAGTTTTATTGTTCTGCAGAGATTAAGAATGGATAAATAGTGCTTTTAGAACTGATCAATGTTCTTAATGGATTTATTTGATTTAGAAAACAGTGCATAAAAAACTACTGTAAAACAGTTATATTTTTTATTAATGCAGTGTCTATATGCAATATTGTTTAATCCTTGTAGTTTCTTAGGGACTATAGCAGAGTTTTCAATAATTTGTGGCAACAAAAATTTGGATTAAATTGGGTTTTGTTGTAGCAATACAAAATTAAGAGATTTAGAATGCTAAACAAGCTCTTTTTCATGCATTTTGTTTGTAAACAAGATGTAAACAATAGTATACCTCTTTATAGAGTTTCATCTTATTCTGTAATGGCAAAGCTAGATATCTCATCATCTACTTTATATTTGTAGACAAGAGCCAATGTTGAAGAATATGTAAGCTAATGTTTTCAGGACTAGCCACTAAATTGTGTGTAAATCATTTATTTTTCTGTGAAGAGATGGGTAAAAGACTCATATCAATTCGGTGGAGAAATAAAAGTCCTGCTACATGCCAAAATTCCAGTTATAATTCCATAACAATAGAACAAAGAGGGAATTTCAATGAATCATTGATTTTTTTTCACTTCTTGCTGGTATTATATCTCTGTGTGTTAATTTTATTCAAATTATTACTCCCTGAATCATCAAAACATCACAATTAATGTAATTCATCATAGTGCTTAATCTAGTAAAATATAAGGATAAAATAAGAGGGTCTGGAGAGATATTACAAAGGATAGAATTCATGCCTTGCGTATGAGCCCTTCTGTTTGATTTTTCCCATATTATATTGTCCCTGAGTATACAAGGAGTAATTCCTGATGGCAGAGCTCAGAGTGACCCCTGATTATTGCTGGATGTGGCCCATACACTAAAATAAATAAATAAATGAAACAATATTTTTATTTTTATTGTTTAAATA
Organism: Suncus etruscus; assembly: GCF_024139225.1. Lineage (NCBI taxonomy): Eukaryota > Metazoa > Chordata > Mammalia > Eulipotyphla > Soricidae > Suncus > Suncus etruscus. Next base: position 81,004,001 of record NC_064855.1, read on the forward strand.
CGCAATAAAACATATTTAATATTATTAGTAATACTTTATTTAAAGTTTGAGATCCAAAGTTTGACCCCTAGCATTTCAAATGAAATCATATTTTTTCTCAATATACACATAAAATATATTTATTTTTGATCCCTTATTCTTTAAAATAAATTCTAATGGTCTACTTCATCAGATGATCAAAATATTATTCAGAAGAATAACTTAAACATTAAGATAAAGCAATGTATGCATGAAAACCATTCCAGACAACAAATCTAAAAAACATTAACTCTTGATGAGAGACATTCAAAGGTTCTACCATATTACAATTAAAAACATAATGCAACCAGTTCCCATGCAAGGTTGTCAACTGTAGAGAACAGAAACAAGAGGCAATGTTTCCTTTTAATACAAAGCAACACTTGAAGTTTGGGGGGGGTGTGGAATTGAAGACAGAGAGACAGACAGACAGACAGACAGACAGAGACAGAGAGAGACAGAGACAGAGAGAGAGGAGAGGGAGAGAGAAAACACCAGAAAGAGGTGGCCAATAGCTTGGGACCAAACCTCTATAATTCATGCAGAGGGGATGAGGGAAGACAAAGCAAGGTGCATCTGGCTGATGCTTCTTATGCTACTTATCAGGCCAGGCCTGTCAGGGCCCCTGGCTCTAGGCCTGCAGATTTATCCCTGCTCCAGTGTTTTTCTGGGCCCCCTACCAACTGGCAACTGCCATGTTTCTCCTTTTAAACCTGGACAGTTGATCATTACAGGATTTTGTGTCCCAATCTTTTGGTCATTATGGAGGGCGGGATTGTCACCCCTTATAGATGAACTAACAGTAACTGAAAGGTCCAGATGTCCTAATCTAGCTGCCCAATGCAGAGAAATGAAGAGACTGAGGCCCCAGCAAATGCTCCAGTAAGTCCTTTATTTCTGGCTGGTCAGGGTCAAATGCATGTCCATAAAAGGACAGAGGCAAAAAACCATGTGGTGTTCTACGCTCCTTCTTATATACCATAAGAAGGGGGAGGGGAAAGGAAGGAGTAGTGATGCCTTCCTTAAGGGCGGAACATCTGCCAAGGTAATATGAGTTATTGGTGGTGGCGGTAGTGATGACTTTCTTAAGGGTGGAACATCCACCAAGGTTGGTGGGGGCAGTAGTGATGACTTCATTAAGGGCAGGACATCTGCCAAGTTGGTGGGGGTGGGGTAGTGATGACTTCCCTTTTCAATCCCCACTTTTTGTAGTAAGGCTTCTAATTCTAGAAGCCAGTGTGATAGGGGGCCTCCAGCTCCTTATATTCCTGGTCAGAATTTCCTACGTGAGCTAATTCTTGGTATTGTTGGCATAATACCATGAGCTTGACTTCCCCAACCTGAGCTCGAATGAATGTAGTGAGGCGATTGGTTATGCATGGCCCAATGGCTACCAGAAGTAAGAGGCCCAAAAGGGGCCCCAGTAGGGTATTAGATAGGGGAGAATCCCACCCCATAAAGATCATAAGGGACCGTCTAATAGCTCCTTTCTTCTTTTGGCCAGCTCCTCTTGATGGTGTCTCATTCTGTCTCACACTATTCCTGATTTGTTAGTATAAAAACAACATTCTTCTTGCAAGGCCACACAAAACCCTCCTTTCTCTGCCAAGATTAAATCTAACCCTCGCCTGTTTTGTAATACCACTTCAGCCAGGGAGTCAAGCTGGTCCTGCAAATCACTAATAGATTTATATACCATCTCCACAACTGAAATTAACTTTTGAGAGAGTTTGTCATACCTGTCTATTGATATTTCTAGCCCTGCTCCCCCAGTTGCTAATCCACCAGCTACCCCAAGCCCTACCAGTAGGGGCAGGAGCACCACGGCTTGTCGAGATTTAGGCAGAGAGATGGCCTCTGTCCCTGGGATGATGTCAATGTTGGGAAGTACTAATGCTGGGGCACAAATTCCAATCCAGTTTTGGGATAAAAGAGAGTAAGCCAAATTTCCCCCACATACCCATACTCATCCCGGAGGTAAGCACCATGGGCTGGGGGGGGGGGGCAGGTAGGACTTCTAAGCACTGAGTGGCTCCTTCCTGACCCAGGTCTATAGATTTGGTGCCATTATGTGAATAGCAAACAGAAGATTCAAAGCTAAGAGGGACTACCTTAAAGGGTTTGACTTAAGTACAACTAAAAGAAGCAAAGGTTAGATTACCTAGTTGGACAGGGACAGCCAGAGGCCAATTCCCGCCCCCCCCCCCCCCGTCTTCATACAAGGCCAACAATCAGCAGCTAAAGAAGGGTTAGAGAAATTAAGAGGTTTGTGAGTTTCTTCTAGGATATTCTGAGTATTCGGATCTAACTTCTCAGCAGGGGTTGGAAGGAGGAATGCCGGGGCCACTTAGGCATAAGGGTCTCCACCTACTTTGTAGCCCAGTCTATAGCCTCCTTCTCTTTTTCCCGGTCTATTGCCCCCCCCATCCGAGATCTAAACGAGCACCTTTAGGGGCCAACAGACCAAGTCTCCCACTTTGGCAATGCAACTCGCGGCTCCATAGGGGGACTTATAGCTATTAACTGTCCATTCCCCTCCCATGCTCCCCCTGTAAATCTTGGTGAGCTTAGCCACCAGATATGCCTTGTTATATTTCGTACACTCTTGATACTCCCTATAGCACCGGGAGTGAACTTGATTAAGCTCCACAAATCCAGCAGGGCATTTTCCCCCCAAAGAGGGAGGCAAAGGCTGAGGTTTTGCTTTACACACCCATTCTGGCTTCCCCCCCACATGGGAAGTAGGGGACTGGAGTTAACCAGTTCTAGTTCCACAGTCTACTGATCGAGTGTACAGAAGCCTACCGTTGAGTTGATAGCCACCCCCTGCAGTCACAAGGGTTTTCATATAGTCTTTGTACCAGTTCATCCGGGTGTATAGCCTGATCGAGTCCTCCCTCAGCAAATGCCAGGAGGAGCATTGTTAGAGTCAGTGAGCACATCAGGGCTGGAGTGTGCCCACTGGACCCGAATCTTGAGGGGATTCTCAGTGTGCTCCACTTTCCACTCATCATGGTTGAGATCAGCAGGGGCATGTTTTAGATGGGAGGCAAGAACCCAGGAAGCAATGCCGTCCACCTTAATAGCAGTCAGGGTGATCAGAAGGATGACATAAGGTCCTTTCCACCTAGGCTCTAGTGTCTGCGAGTGGTGCTGTCTCACCAGGACCTGGTCTCCTGGCTTGAAGGGGTGAGGCACCGTCAGTTTTCCGGGTTCATATGCCTGTCTGAGTCCCTTCCAGATTTGGCTTAGTAGGGCAATGATGGTGGTCAGTCGAGCTGCTAGGGGAATGGAAGGGGGAGACAAAACATCATAAGGCTCTGGGGGTGGGGGAGTGCCATATGGTTGCTGCTGTAGGAAGACCAGGCCTGTCTGCCTTTTGTTCTGCTATGAGCTGACTCAGCTGGATCTTCAGGGCTTTCTTCTTGTTGAGGCTGTGAATTTCACCACGAAGATAAGGAGGTTTCTGCATTCTTTTCTTTAATCCTGCAACTAAAAAGGGCTGTTGGGGTAGAGAGAAAACAATAGAGCCCTAAACTTCAGTTGCCTTTCCTGTACTGGGTTAGACAGAGATGAAGAAATTTCATATTTAGTAATGATTTTCTTACTTTTAACATATCCAAGGGAAACATAATTTTTTCTTCTTTCCTTATATTACCAATCTTTGTTAAATGTTAGGGTTGGTTTATTTTCGCTACATGCTTCAAACTCTGGGATAGATAGGCATAATGTTATCTTTAATTGTTAACTTGGCTTATTACTTCCTGTGGCCTTTCTTTTCCCCTTATTCCCTCATAGCTTTTTCTGATGACCATTTTACTCCATGTTTTTCCTAGAGATTTCATCACCCTAGAAGTCATTAAAGAGAACATGCTCAAAGATCAATTTTCTGTAGCTACTTCAGGCTGGCAAGGGACTACAGTCTCAATCTCTAGATAGGGTGAAATATCATATTTCCCTAAAGCAGCAGTTAACTGGTTCACTTTTGAAACTGAAAGGATCAGATCAGTTAGACAGGGGAATATTACTTAACCCAATTAGGCCTTGGAGCAGTAACTAGTACAACTTGAATGGCACAACTGTCCTTATTGTCTGTAATGATAGCACAAATTAAACAACAGAAAACAAAGCAGTATAACATTATCAATAAACACAGCTCTGAGTTACTTTAGCCAGACTAACATTTGCATTTACAGTTTATGATCTGGTTCAGTACAACTAGTAAGAATATTTTCACATAAGTTACTTCAAAGAAGTGGGTTTTAGTTAGGCCCACTATAATTTTAATTAGCTACAAAAATAGTTTTTCTCTCCACTTACCTTGTACCTTACCAGGTATTTGAATAACTTGGCTTTTTCCTTTGCACATATACAGCACTGTTAGAAATCTCATCTGGGGCACCCCCATTACTTACAGAGCTTTTCTGAGATAGGTTGTAGACACAGCAGGTTTATCATGTCACAGTCACTCAGGTTTGGCTGACGAGTTGGTCAGTTCAGCATGAGGGTCTTGTGGCTGGCCGTGGGCATCTCACTCTCTATAGGAATTTTCAGAGGTCATCTGTCTGTTCCACTCCTCTTCAGGTTTGGAAGAGACTGACCTCAAATCCTCTTTCTCTTGAGATTGAAGGTGGAGGGTGAGAGCAGGGCCCACAGGCTGTGGTCAGTTAGTGGTGCTCCAGAATCTTCTAGGAATTCTTCAATTTCCTTACTCAGGCCATTCATCTCGGTATCTTTCTGGTCTTTACAGCCAAATGCTTAAGGGTGCCTGCTTGTCACACTACCTCAACTCAAATTATTCCTCTGAAAGGCTCTGGGGTCCCCTCACTAATTTTAGGATTTTCTGTATGCATGGGATCACTCCTCATGCAGAGAGGAAAGCCATCTGCTTGTATCTTGTGCAAAGCAACATGATTCTGTGACATAAAATGGGACTAAAAGGTTATAGGAGAAGAGAAAAAGCAAATATTACTTAAATTTGCACAGAAAATTCTAGAATCTTTTTTACAACGAAATTTTTATATTTTTTGATTCTTAAAACCATGACCATATTTAAAAGCCTTTTATGATACAAATATTAATATTCTTGGTAGCGAATAATGAAAAATTGTAAAATAATATTTTAATCATACTTAAGTCTACATATAGACGTTTACTTAGTCTTCTGGCCTCGGTTTACAGGCAGAAGACACCAGCAATTCACGTTACACAAATTAATTCTGAAAACCAGAAAGAATGAACGCTCACTACTTCTGGCAGAACATGCTTAAAAACATTTACACTTCTTTTATGTTAACCTAAAGGTGTATCAGTAATAATCATTTAGTTTGATTATACAGATTTTTCCTACTACACATTTTAATTTCTTTTGCAAATCCTTAAACTTTTTGTATTCAGCCACTTTCCTTTCTGCATGCAAGACAAATGCCCTACCTTCCGGCTCCTTCTTCTCTTCTTTTTTTTTAACTTCTCCACTCATATTTTGGGAGTGGTTTTGCTGCTAAAAACTGCCACATGCATCTAACTCAGACTAGAACTTAGCATTAGGGCCCTAGGAACAGAGCTTTAAATAGTCTGCTGTCAATTTAAAATTACTTTGCTGAATATTTTTGCACCTAGCAGGACCAGATTTTATTGATTCCTTTTTTTTTTTAGGTATTCACAACCTAGTACCATCAAGATTTTCATGTTAAGCCACCTTAAAAGCCACCATTAAGTTTGGTGAGAAAGGGCCGGAGAGATAGCATGGAGGTAAGGCATTTGCCTTTCATGCAGGAGGTCATCGGTTCGAATCCCGGCGCCCCATATGGTCCCCTGTGCCTGCCAGGAGCAATTTCTGAGCCTGGAGCCAGGAATAACCCCTGAGCACTGCCAGGTGTGACCAAAAAAAAATAAAAAAAGTTTGGTGAGATAAATTCGACATGGAATTGAGATACTGTAACAATAACATGCATTCACAAAGTTAACATTATTGTTTTTTTAAAAAAGGCCAACCACAATAATCTACAACATTTTTTCCCTAAACGTTAAAAATTTTTTCTGACTTCCAAACCATTTGCTAAATTTTTTTTAATATGTAAAAGACCCACTGGGATTACTTTACCAACACCCACATTTCCCAGCCAGGTGAGTCTGGGAGAACAATAGCCATTTTCCTGGGGGTTCAGTGAATTCCTTCAGGCTGGAGATTTAAAAAGCACTTTTTTTTTTTCTTCAGCTAAAAAAGCGGCCAGTTAGCCCCATTTCTTTCTGACCTTAACACATGGCAGGAAAGTTGGGTGATTGCAAAGTCCAGAAATTCTCCAGGGAAAATTTATCCCCGATGGCCATTGAGAAATCTGGGGTTTTCTGACACCCTCAGATTTGGCTCTGACACCCTCTGACATGTCCCTAGAATAACAAAGCTGGCTTAACACACAGTTTCTGACCTGAGGAGAGGTGGCCCCTAGAGTTTCTTACCATGGTCAGACCAAAGAAAACATAGAACACAAAGAACCACAGACAAAAACAGACAGTGGCGCCACACTGGAACAACCCCAATGAATGCATTCAAGTAATTTCTGCCCAATGTTCTAGTGTCAGAGTAAGTGGGGTGGATTGACTTTGCCTCAGTCTAGCGAGTTTGAAATTTTCTATCACAGTGGCTAATACATCAAATCACTAGGAGGAAAAATATTTCAGAGCCTATGACAATATGAAGGGCAAGCAACCCAATAAAAGTATCAAAATTTTTTGTCTGAGAAGTGAAATTTGAAATACAACCATAAAAAAAGAAAATGGGAAGGAATCAAACTTATAAAGAAGCAGAATGCAGATTAAAGAGGAAGTGTTCGACAACTATATGGGGGCTTTTTGTTATGCTTGGACCAATGTGTTTCTATTTGATGCTCAGTTTCTCTTCTGCAGGGGACACGTCTTTATCTGGAGAGGCTTGGCTGAGACCCCCTTATCCTATCACAGGGTTTTTGACACTGGACCTCGCCCTTTGACTCTTAAATGAGGTACCTGCACCCGGGGGGTGAGGGGGCTTTTGTAAGTCGGACTTAGAATCGCCACAAAGGTGGACAGATAAAGGAGGCAGTCAGAGAGGAATCAAAGGAACATTCAGAGGCACAACTGTAAAATTCACAGATTAATTCTCGACTGTAAATACCAACAATAAATCCAAGACAGACAGCAATGCCAATAACAACCAAGCTGGTTGAGCTCCACAAATCACAGACAGACAACCTCTCCCAGCAGCCCAAGAACGTCTTCCCACTGCTCTCAATGATCCCTGAGGTGCCTCCATGGTCGTGACCTATAGCACCAGAGCCCATCAGCTCACTACTACTTGGATTCCTCATCGAGTAGGTGACTTGAACCCTCAGTCACAAAGTCTGCTACTACTCGGATTCCATGTCGAGTAGAAAACTCATACCCTCAGTCATTAAGACACTACAAAGTCTGCTTCACACTGTTCACACAATACAACATAATCTTAAACTAGGACAGACAAGAAGCAAAGCACACTCACACACACATCAGAACTCACCAGGCCGCCTGTGCACAGCTCTGTTCCGAGCAGGATGAGGACTCCTGGCTGGCTTGCCAAATGAAAGGTCTGGATGTCCTAATCTAGCTATCCGACAGAAATGAAGAGACTGAGGTCCCAGCAAATGCTCCAGTAAGTTCTTTATTTCTGGCTGGTCAGGGTCAAATGTGTGTCCATAACAGGACAGAGGCAAAAGACCATGTGGTGTTCTACATTCCTTCTTATATAAATAAGAAGGGGGAGGGGGAAGGAAGGGGTCATGACGACTTCCTTAAGGGCGGGACATCCACCAAGGTAATAGAGTTATTGGTGGGGGTGGTAGTGATGACTTCCTTAAGGGCGAGATATCCGCCAAGGTTGGTGGGGGTGGGGTAGTGATGACTTCCCTTTTCATAACACCCTGAAGATACATTAACAAAATAACAGTAAAGCTAATTTTGTATGCTGAAGTATTTTATTAAGGTGAACCAAAAAAGATATTTAGTTTAGAAAAACAATAACAAAGACAAGATCAAATTGTGATCTTTGAACATTAAAATATTGCAATTTTCTGTTTAAAAATGTGTAGATATGTTGTACTGGTGAAGAATTTTATATAAATCAAAAAAAAAAAGAAAACAAAGATAAGGCTTCCCAATTCTTACCACAGGCTGTGTTCTTTACACTGACTGTACAGAAAGAAAAGGTACAGAAAATGCACCCCATATACACCTCAGCCCAGGCCCTTTGCATGGTCTGTACTGTGAATTGGGGGACAAAAATATGTGTAGATACATAACTATTTTAAGGACATATGAGTCAATATTTGATATGAATTGTTAACTTCATTCAGGTCCATTAAAATAAAATCTAAAAATAAATATATTTCTGTTATTATGTTAATATTTAACTGTAAGTAGGAAGGTGAATTTAAGACTTTTGTCACTGTCACATATTGAAGTGCTTAAAATAATTTTATTTATATTCAAACTAGTCAAAATTAACTAAGTTTAATATATTTTGATATACAAAGATATTACTTTCAAATTATACAAAATTGATAGATGTATATGCCAGTGTTTAATAATTGTTCATGTCTTTTGTGAAGACTTTTTTAGCTTATAACAGAGTCTCTGTGAAGTAAGAATTAATTAGTTTACATGTTAATTTAGGAACATAGATGGGAGACTTATATGAAAGAAGATAGGTGGAAAAGTATTGCATATTGCCACGGCATGCAAAAACATCTCCATTTTAGGGGAACTCAGGAGGCACACCAGATGTATTCTAGATTTCCCTAGTGTGGAGAGCTGAAATAACCCCCACGAGGTTCCTCAAAAGGCCCACTCTGGACGATTCTTCTTCTGCATGAATTGAGAAATTCCCAAAGAGATCAATCCATGCTTTGTCTTACATTTTCTGTCATTATTTGGCTAACTATCCTTTTTGTAAAATCTCAGGCAAAAATATCACCTCAATCTAATTCTTTTCAGAAATGTCAGCACCAAAGATTACTAAGATAAATTTTTCTCGATAATATTTATTACCAATATCAAGAACAATATTTTTTCTCTTTTTCAAATATGCCCTTGCAGCCTCAGTGTCTGGTGGTCAAGGGCATAGCCAGAGTATAGATTCTGGGCTATTGACCCTTCTCAGAAAATGGAAACTGCACCTTAGGGGATTTGGCTCCTTCCTTGACCTCTAAAGCAATAAAGTCAAATCGGTGGGGACCAGGTTCCTAGATTATTTTATACTTCTTTTTTTTTTATTTTTTGTTTTTTGTTTTTGTTTTTTTTTGTTTTTGGGCCACACCCGGCGTTGCTCAGGGGTTACTCCTGGCTGTCTGCTCAGAAATAGCTCCTGGCAGGCTCGGGGGACCATATGGGACACCGGGATTCGAACCAACCAGCTTTGGTCCTGGATCGGCTGCTTGCAAGGCAAACGCCGCTGTGCTATCTCTCCGGGCCCAGATTTTTTTATACTTCTTAATATCCCTTATTTTGCATTTGAAGTGAGCTTACAAAGAGCTGCCTTGGGTTGTGACCTTCTCCTTTATATCTTAGAATTCTTACAGCTCACACCCATAGCTTAAGTATTGTTTACTGTTAAAAATTGCTTTGTGATTGTGAACATTTACCCCTTATAAAGCCCCCTGCCTAAATATTAAACTTGTCACACTCCTGCCAGAAGATATGTTAACCCCCCATACTTGTGTGTGGTTTTATTATTTCATATTTTATATTTTGCCGCCCATGCAACTCACTCTCCCTGAAGTGGATTCATTGAAATCCCACTGGTGCTGAGGGACAGAAGCCACCTGCAGCAGTATAATTATGTTTATATCTTATTTGTGGTAAACAAACTGAACACATGTTATCTTCTTTTGCTCCCTCCTTGCTCCCTCCTTCAAATTATGACCATTTTTTTCTCTATAAAAATCCCAGCATAACTAAAGTGAGAAATATAATCACTGGTATGAATTGTGTACAATTTTCAGAAAGAATAAGAATGTACAATTCAGTTGTACCTAGGGAAGTCAAGGTGTGTGTGTGTGTGTGTGTGTGTGTGTGTGTGTGTGTATCACTATGGATGACTATGTGAATGTGCTTTATTGGGAAGACTAAGCATAGGAGGCAAAAATACATCCAAATAATTTGAAAAATAATATGTGTGATGTGCTGTCAAACTAAGTATTAATATTTTACAAAAGTTTCTTTGGTTATTAAGTTTAGTCTTCAAACAAAAAATAAGGATAGTCATTAGTTACTCATTTTTGTAAAAGGAATAGGGATAACTTAAATGAACATCTAACAGGGGTCTTCAAACTATGGCCCGCGGGTCACATATTGTATTTTTTCCTGTTTTGTTTCTTCACTTCAAAATAAGATAGATGCAGTGTGCAGAGGAATTTGTTCATAGTTTTTGTTTTTACTATAGTCCGGCCCGCCAACAATCTGAAGGACAGTAAACTGGCCCCTGTTTAAAAAGTTTGAGGACCACTGAATAGGACTAGTGGCTTTTATTTTATTGTCTGTTTTTGGTTTATAAGATATATTCAGAAATGATTGGTGGTTATTTTTCATTTGGTTCAGCACTCAGGAACTTTGCACGTGGCTAAACTTGTAGAGTCACATGGGATGCTGCTGAACAACAAGATTGGCTACATACAAGACAAACTTCTTACCAGCTGTATTGGGTGTACTAGCTCTGATATGGACTAGTGGCTTAACAATATAAAGAAAATCAAAACAAATTTTACTATATTGCTAATATGAATATATTTTAACTGAATAGAAGATAGAAAAACTCTAATTTTAAAGACCATTATATTCTTTTCATTTAAATAAACCATATTGACATAAATATATTCTTAAATTATTTCAATGATAAAAGAGAGATCAGAGAGATAATGTAAAATATTATTTCATAAAAGAATAGTACATGTTTTTTTTTGGGGGGGGGATATCCAGCGATGCTCAGGGGTTACTCCTGGCTGTCTGCTCAGAAATAGCTCCTGGCAGGCACGGGGAACCCTATGGGATATCGGGATTTGAACCTACCACCTTTGGTTCTGGATCGGCTGCTTGCAAGGCAAAGGCTGCTGTGCTATCTCTCCGGGCCCAGTACATGGGTTTTTAATTATATTAAGTAGAGACTTTAAGGGGTCGGAGTGGTGGCACAGGCATAAGGTGTCTACTTTGCATGCACTAGCCTAGGATGGAGCGCAGTTCAATCCCCCGGAATCCCATATGGTCTCCCAAGCCAGGAGTGATTTCTGAATGCATAGCCAGGAATAATCCATGAGCGTCACCAGGTGCGGTTCAAAAACCAAAAATAAATAAATAAATAAATAAATAAATATTTTGTGAGTTGACCCTGGCTATTAAAAGTGAAATTCTTGGGGCTGGAACAGTGGCACAAGCGGTAGGGTATTTGCCTTGCATGCACTGACCTACAATTATAGTATTTCAATCTCCCAGTGTCCCATAAGGTCCCCCAAGCCAGGAGGGATTTCTGAATGCATAGCCAGGAATAACCCGTGAGCGTTATTTGGTGTGGCCCCCTAAAGAAAAATTGAAAATACTGGGACTACAGAGATAGTATAGTCCAGATTGCAGTGTGCATGTCTTGCATGTGCCCAATGAGGATTTCATCTCAAGTACCATATAAAGTATCCTAAGCATCACCAGAAGTCATTCCTGGGAACATAATTGAAGTAAGCGATGAACACACAAGAAAGAAAAAAATATTCGAAGGAAGAAAAAGAAAGAAAAAGAAAGGAAGGAAGGAAGGAAGGAAGGAAGGAAGGAAGGAAGGAAGGAAGGAAGGAAGGAAGGAAGGAAGGCAGAAAGGAAGAAAGAAGGTAGGAGTAAGGAAGAAAGAAAAGAAAGAAAAGAAAGAAAGAAAGAAAGAAAGAAAGAAAGAAAGAAAGAAAGAAAGAAAGAAAGAAAGAAAGAAAGAAGGAAAGAAGAAAAAAAGAAAGAGAGAGAGTAAGAAAGAAAGAAAGAAAGAAAGAAGAAAGGAAGAAAGAAAGAAAGAAAGAAAGAAAGAAAGAAAGAAAGAAAGAAAGAAAAAGAAGGAAGGAAGGAAGGAAGGAAGAAAGAAAGAAAGAAAGAAAGAAAGAAGAAAAAAGAAGAAAAAAAGAAAGAGAGTAAGAAAGAAAGAAGAAAGAGAGAAAGAAAGAGAAAGAAAGAGAGAGAGAGAAAGAAAGAAAGAAACAAAAAAGAAAGAAAGAAAGACAGAAAGAAAGAAGAAAAAAGAAGAAAAAAAGAAAGAGAGAGAGTAAGAAAGAAAGAAAGAAAGAAAGAAGAAAGAAAGAGAGAAAGAAAGAAAGAAAGAAAGAAAGAAAGAAAGAAAGAAAGAAAGAAAGAAAGAAAGAAAGAAAAAGAAAGAAGGAAGGAAGGAAGGAAGAAAGAAAGAAAGAAAGAAAGAAAGAAAAAAGCAAGAAAGAAAGAAAGAAAGAAAGAAAGAAGAAAAAAGAAGAAAAAAGAGAGAGAGTAAGAAAGAAAGAAAGAAGAAAGAAAGAAAGAAGAAAAAAGAAGAAAAAAGAGAGAGAGTAAGAAAGAAAGAAAGAAGAAAGAAAGAGAGAAAGAAAGAGAAAGAGAGAGAGAAAGAAAGAAAGAAAGAAAGAAAGAAAGAAAGAAAGAAAGAAAAAGAAAGAAAGAAAGAAAGAAGAAAAAAGAAGAAAAAAGAGAGTAAGAAAGAAAGAAAGAAAGAAAGAAGAAAGAAAGAGAGAAAGAGAAAGAAAGAGAAAGAGAGAGAAAGAAAGAAAGAAAGAAAGAAAGAAAGAAAGAAAGAAAGAAAGAAAGAAAGAAAGAAAGAAAGAAAGAAAGAAAAAAGAAAGAAAAAAGAAAGAAAGAAAGAAAGAGAAAGAAAGAAAGAAAGAAAGAAAGAAAGAAAGAAAGAAAGAAAGAAAGAAAGAAAGAAAGAAAGAAAGAAAGAAAGAAAGAAAGAAAGAAAGAAAGAAAGAAAGAAAGAAAGGAAGGAAGGAAGGAGGAAGGGAGGGAGGAAGGAAGGAAGGAAGGAAGGAAGGAAGGAAGGAAGGAAGGAAGGAATAAGGAAAGAGGGAAGGGAGAGAGGAAGGAAGGGATGGAGGAAAGGATGGAAGGAAGAGAAAAAGAAAGGAATGGAGAAAAAGAAGAAAAGAAAACAGAATGATAAAGAAAGAAGGAGAAAGGGAAAGAATATTGTTTCGTTATTTTTCAATCATATGAAGCAATAGGGAATTTAAAGGGTATAAGTATTTTAAAACAAACCATTGTATTCGTTCAGTCAAAAGTAATCTCTATTGTGTTTATAGGACAGCTACATACTCACATAAATATGTGGTGAATTGTGAGTACTATTTTAAATTAAGTAAGTTTTACCCTGCACCTACATAAAATACCCCCATTCTGGTTCACAATAATACTTTTTAGATATTCTATTACATTTTCTACAACTGAATCCCTTTATTGTCAGGCAAGTTTATTTTGATCAATAGCATAGAAATCTCTCATACCTATATTCTAGCAGATATCATGTCAGTTACATTTTCAACTATTGTAAGTTTCAATAAGATTTATGGCATTAAGAAATCTAGACAAATAGTGTTTCCCTAAAACACATATATTGTAAATGAAAGACAAATGAGCATTGTAAAAACCCACTTCTTAAATGATTGGCGTTTTATAATTATAATTACTATGAACGGAATAAGGAATAAAAGTTCATACATTTTCATTTAAACTCAATTGAATTTGACTCTGTCAAAAAGCATGAACTTTAATGACTATGTATTTTAGTACAATTCACCAGAAAGTTCTATTTCATGTGACCACAGGTAGCACAACTGCTTGTTCATACATATAAATTGTTGCGTATATTTTTATCATTATTTATCATGCAAAATTAAGTGACATAAGTAATATTTTAAGGTCTCTGATACCTTTACTTCTTCTAATTAATCTAATACTGAGTTTTTATTACCTAAAAATTACCAAAATTCTGTGTTTATTGAAAATGCCTCAGAAATATTATCATAATCATCACTGTAAGAATTATCATATGCTGACTTGCGGTAAAAATTCAAAAAAATAATGAAATTAACTTAAAAGGATGAAAATGGAAACCTGAAAGTAAAAAAAAAAACCCAACAAATTATTTAATGTTGTATTGTTTATACAAATCAGGAATTTGTATCAACTTTTAGAGATAACAGAAAGTTCATGAAACAGTATTTTTTCAAGTTGAAATTCAAGATGGTATATATCAAAAATGAAAATGGAACAGAAAGCTGTTAAGCTGGAATATAAAATGATCAATTTTGTATTTTTCTCAGCTGCAGAATCAGCTTATATGACAAATGTAATGAAGAGAGTTACTTAGAAAATCAGTTAGCAAAATCTATGAGAGTCAAATCACATCCTTCTCTAACAAGAGGACAAATGATTGGTTATCACCAATCTAAGAGCCAACATTTGAAAGAAAGTTATCAGAAAAAAATTAATCAATGTGAAAGTATTATACATTTTTAAAGTATAGTTCTTTCTTTGGAACTATTAAATCTGTTCTACTTCCTTAAGAATTTCACATAAAATGAATTCATAAGAGAGTAAGATATAATCCTTGACTTCTTTTGTGAGCTATACTGATGGGTAAGGTAGTTTTACAGTTATTGCTTTATTTTACAAATCTCTCATTTGAACATTTCAAATAGCAAGGAAAGATAAAATTAAATATGTAACTTGAAAATGAATTTGAGTTATATATATACTATCATTGCAGTTATAAAAGTTCTGCAGTATCTTTTTAAAAAAGTCTTTTAGCAAACAAGAAAAAATTCTGAGCAGAATATGATAATACTGTGTTGTTACCCATCATTTCCTTCTGAAGTTTGGGTACAACATACAATAGTGTATGTGACACAGAATATCCAGTAATTCATATTGTTTGGAATAGCATGCAATTATCTGTCAAATGACATGATAATATTAAGAGAAACATACCAGATAATAATATAAAAACCAGAATCATGAGGTTTGGAAAAGTACAAATATACTAAAAATACCTTAGCTTGTTTACAAACAAGGGGTTTCTCTAAATTTCTTGGGATTTTTAGAGTGTTATTAAAATTCTTTCAATATGTGAATACTAAAATTATACTTATAATAAAGGAATCACAATATAAACATAATGGCTCAGGGTTTACTATGACACATCAAAAGTGTTTTAAATTTTTAAATAAATTTATTTCATGGATGCTGTTATTAATATACTATTATGAAAGTATGTTGTTCTTATTGATAGAGATGACAATCACTGTTAATTTTATTGACAAAATTGTTTTACCCGTCCTTTACAGAGAAGTCAAAATATTTCTTATCTGTGAAAGTATTGAAAGAAATTTAGTATCTTTCAAGATGTGAACATTTCTAATGATTCATACTAACTAGATGGTTTTTTATCCTCTCTATTGTTACAATTTAAGTCCAAACATATAAAGAGTTCTAAATCCAGAAAGACAAAGAAAGTTGGGATCTTGATATTCTACTCAAAATAAATTCTGATGCTTTGGATATTCTGATATGTTATTTACCTTCTGAGGAATGACTCAGTGTTTATATGGTAATACTATTACAAACACACATGCATTTTCACACATACACACACTCACATGCTAGCTCACAAAAGAGTGACAATTGTTTTGGTGTTTGCTGACTTGGGAGGTTTGTGGATTTTTTTTTTTAATAATGAAGCTGCCATATTAAAACTGAAAAGTTAAAGGTAAATGTAACAGTTTGTCACAATTATGTTTCATATTGGCAGGTGTTCTGAACTTTCTGTTTGATAACTAGACATATAAATTTCAGTTCTTAAAGCTTTGCAGCCAATTTAAGGGCTCATTTATTTCACTGACAGCAAGATGTATGTGCAGCCTGGCATACTGGATGTCTGGGGCCAAAATCGGCACTTTGTTGCTTGCTTGTCTCACAGGGAGTAAATAGTAGCAATTTTTTCAGCATAGCATACTAGCACAAGGTGTTTAGCAAATAAATGAGCATTAAGATGACCTGTGGTGTCCCTGAAATTACTAAAATTCATGAATAATAAAATGATCTATAGATTGTTAGCAGAGGGCTAACAGCACAGGCTAATTTGCAGCCAGTGAAGCTTTGCAGGATAATTATAACTTCTGAAAATTTAATGACATTCATCAATTTTTACCTATTTTTTACCAATATAATCTTCTGAAAACCAACTTTCAACTATAGTTTCCTCATAAAAAAATTAAGATACTTACATCTTTAGGTTATTAAAATTAAGGCCTCTTTATTTAGATTTCTTATTGCTTCATATTGTTCAGAAAAAATACAGGAAAAAGTTTTGGGTGTGTTCTTTGTGTAGTTTGAAAATACTTTTAGAAACATAATGCTATATGTAATACATAGTTTGATACTATACCATGACATTTATTTAAAAATCATATTTTATGATAAAGCATAGATAATTTACTTATTTTTATAAGTATTATAGCTAATGAACATATATGTATATAATATGCCTTAAACATCTCAGAAAGATTTTAATTATAATTTAAAAACTAATAATAAATGATGCTTGAAATTTTGATTTAGGTTTTTACATTAAATAAATTTAAAGAGATCATCTATGGCTTTTTATCTTATATACTATATTTAAAGTTATGCTTAAATTAATCATTAAATAAAATTAGTTGAAATCATGCTGCAATTTTTTCTGAATGTTATGGCATTTGTAATAGGTAATCATATATCACTATAAATGATGTAACTTTTACAGACAAATTTTCTTTATACTTTTTGCAATAAAGTAGAATTTGATCATTGAGCATACTCAGTTATCACTAAAATAATTTTTTTTAAAATATTTTAACATGTTTGCAAAAAGCTATACTATACATCAAAATGCAATGTGAACTTAGAGCAGTGAAACTATGTTTATTGATGATACATAAAGTGAAATGTACTAAAGAGGGCATTGAAATTTTATTTGGAATAGTGATATCACACAAAAAAATGTGGCATGCTGAGGTGTTTATTGCATGTACTTTCTCTTTCTTCTTGTCATATATTTTTATGATAATGTGATAAATTTATTCTTAATTTGTTTTTATTCTTGTTAGAGTGGTGGGTGGATTGAAAAACATTCACAGGGAATGCTATGGCCTGAAAATAAAATTCTGTTTTGGCCCTACAGTGCCAGGAGTTTTGGAAGTTAATGTGGCTGTAGTAGGAAGTCCAAAGCTATACCCAATAATGCTGGAGGTTTGGAGAAGCCTGCATCTAGTTGTACTGGTGCACAATGAAATGAAAAGGATGTAATTGGGGTCCTGTGCATGCAAAGCCTGAGCCATAAGCCCTACATTATCTCTCCAGCTCTCTTACTAGTTATTTTAATATAAGGTAACTAAAATATTTATTCATAAAATTGTTTTAAAATGAAATTGACATTCTTTTACAAATAATTGAACATGTCTTTTAAAATGTAAATGTAAAAAGTAATTATAAACATGCTATTGTTTTAAATAAATATATTACAATTATTCTATTTAAGCTATATGCATTCAGTATGGCACCTAAATTGTATTGTCTTTCCAAAATACTACATAAATTTCTCAAATAAGTAATCATTTTGATTCATTTGTTTTATATTCTATAAATGAATTTTAAAATATATATAGTATTTAGCATAGTATATGATTCTTAGTAATTAACTGTTATATTCATTTACAAAATATCATTGATATACATCAACTTTACAAGTTACAAAATTTCTAGAGTGCATCTATCTCTTATAGTATATTTTAATATATTATAAGTAATATACAACAAAGTTTTATGATAAAACTCTAAAAATATGAAGTAAAAAGGAATTTTCTCAAATATAAAAGCCCTTTACTACAATGTCATAGAAAACATTACACTACATGGTGGAAAATTAAAAGCCTTTTTTTCTAAGACCTGGCACCAAAAAATTGTTGCCCACTTTGAAAACTTCTATTCAAAACAGTATTTGAAGTACTTGCCTTAGCAATTAGCTAAGAAAGTTATCAAGGGCATCCAAATAGGCAAGAAAGAGTTCAAGTTTTCACTGTTTGCAGATGACATGATACTATATTTAGAAAATCCTAAAGACTAAAAAAAACTTCTATATTCAATTTATTTGTGTAGTAAAGTGACAGGCTACAAAATCAATAAGCAAAAATTTATGGCTTTTATATCTAGAAATAATTAAAAAGAATTAATAAATATTTTTAAAAATTCCATTCATTATAGTGCCTCAGAAAATCAAGTACCTTAGAATTAAGAAAGTTGAAATATTTCTATAGAGAACACTACAAAACAGTATTTCAAAGAAATAAAGGGGACAAGAAAATAGAAACACAGTTCCCACTCATGGATTGGACAATTAACATAATTAAAATGGCAATATGTTCCAAGAATTGATCAGATTTAATGCAATCTCTATAAAAATAACCATAAATTTTTTTCAAAGAAATATTTCAAACACTCCTGAATTCATATGAAAGGTATTCTAAACAACTAAGCAATCCTTGGGGAAAAGAATGGGATGCATCACTTTCCAAACTTCAACCTATTATAAAGTAGTAGTCACAAAAAAGCATGGTAGTGGAATAAAAGCTGACTCAATAAATTATATAGAGTTGAACATTCTGACACAGAACCTCATGTATATGAGCATTTTGACTCCAATAAAGGTTTCAAAAACACAAAATGGAAGATCAAGAAGTTACTTTTAGAAAACTAGTTAATTAAATGCAAAAAAAAAGTTCTGACCTCTTTTTAATGCTCTACACAAAAGTAAAATCATAATTAATTAAAGGCATTGAAATCAGACCTGAACCATAGGTTACATAAAAGAAAACAGGCAGAACATTCCATGACATTGTATCAAGAGGCATTTTTAAGGATAAAACTCAACTGGCCGAGCAAGTGGAATCAAAGCTAAACAAAAAGGACTACATTAAAGTAACAATATTAATGTCCTTCAAAGGAGATGTGACTAGGCTACAAAGATTAACCATGAATTGAATGGACTATTAAATGCCTATTTGAAAAAGTGTTAATATCTAAGATATTCAAGGCATATGAACTCAGCAAGAAAAAGTATCTACCTCTATTCAAAATGGAGATTAGAAATAAACATATTTACTCAAAAAAATACAGATGGCCAAAAGGCACGTGAAAATTTCTTCACATCGTTGATCATCAGGGAGATGAAAATTAAAACAACAATAGATACCTCACAGCACAGAGACAGGCACACATAAAAAAGCACAATATCAGGCAGTACTGGCATGGATTTGGAGGAAAAGGAAATCTCTTTCACTGCTGATGAGATTGTAGATTGGTCAGACATTTTGGAATACAAATATGGGTATTCCTCAAAAACTAGTTATAGAGCTTTCATGTGATCCAGCAATATAACTTCTGAAATATAGCCATGGGCACAAAAATGCAGAAGTGTTAAACACTCATATATTCAAGCACTTATTACAATACCTAGAATCTGGAAACAACATAGGTGCCTGTGAACAGATGTATGAATAAAGTTCATTGTTGTCATTTAGTTAAAACAACAGAAGAGCTGTTTGTAAGATGGGAAGAATTTATTGAGAATAAATTTCTCAATCTGTAAATGACAGTTCAGATTGAAATAATTAAGAATAATGAGTTAGGCCATAAATTCTGTCAAGTCAAACTTTTTGGCCCTTAGTGTACACTATTTAAAACTAGGCTATACAAATATTGAGCTATATGTATAAAGCTTCCGTATAATTGCAATATATGCTTTATTGATTGTTCTTTGTCAGACCCATACTGTGAAAAACAGATGGGGAAAACTTGATATTTTTTTAAATTTTTTTAAAGATAGGATCGAGAGTGGACTACAGCCACTTATTACTTTATTTTATTTTGATCTATTTTTTGGTCACACATAGTGGTGTTCTGGGCTTACACTGGGATCTGAGCTCAGGGATGACTCCTGATAGGGCTTCAATAACAATAATGAAAACTGTCTAAAAATTTGAAGAAGATATATTGAAAAAGTGAGGGGGAAACAAAGGAGAGGACAAGAGAAGAGAGAAATAGAGGTAGAGAGCAAGAGAGTGAGAGGTAAAATGCCTGTTCCAGAGGCAGGCATGGGGAGAGGGAGGAAAACCTGGAACACTGGTTGTGGTAAATGTTCACTGCTAAAGGGTATTGTACAGTGTATGACTGAAAGTGAACTATGAACAACTTTGTATTCTTGGGAAAAAAACTTGTATTATGAACAACCTTGTATCTATGATTTATAAAGTAAATTTTAAAAAGAAGATATGTAATAAAGTATTTTGATTCACTTATGCCATTGACTCTCTATGTTCCTACTATTTAATTCTTTGAGCTTGCTTTATTTCTTGTTCACAAACATGAAAAGCTAATAAAATTCTTCAAAAAAATTTGTATTGGTGAAATATTATATATTGTTCATGATAGTCCAAAGCAGATTTTCTAAACCTACTTCTGAATATGGTGTTATTCCTACATAGTTTTTTCCCGTGAAACAAAATCTCACATCTATCAGGTAGGCAAACATAAATTTTTAATGTTATTTTCCCCATTTACATGATTTTCACTTGTGAAGATCCACTTGAAATATTATGATGGCCTACATACTGGCACTTGTTTGGGGAAGAGTGGCCTATCATATGCATACTATAATTCTGATGGAATGAAGAAACTAATTATAACAAAGCAATAATAATAATAATAATTATATCTAGACTATGCTATATATTATTAAAACAATTCATGCCAGGGTAAGAGAAAAAAGAAGACATTTCTAATTGACTTAGAGACAAAATATTATTTCATAATTTACTCCTGTCTATGCACTCAGAAATTGCTCTTGGCTTGGGGGACCATATGGGACACTGGAGGATTGAACCTTGATCCGTCCTAGGTCAGCCACGTGCAAAGCAAATGCCCTACAGCTGTGCCATTGCTCTGGCCCTTTAAGAATTAATTTTAAGCAGTTGACTAAGATTTTTGTTTTATGGGCCATACCCTGTAGTGCTCAGGGGTTACTACAGAATCTGCATTCAAAAATTGATCCTGGCATGCTTGAAGATCATATACAGATTAGATGACATAGATCAAACCCAGGTGGGCCTAATGTAAGGTAAATGCCTGTGGTATAATTCCAGCCCCACTGTTAACTTAGTTTTAACATGAGTTTGTTTCTGGCTAAATCTACCCACTGACACAATTCACTACTTTGCCATGAGCAAGCTGAGCTAGGAATGTAACTAAACAGCAGAAAAAGGATAGCAAGTAAATTAAAGAAAAATATTTGATGGAGAACTGCCAACAGAATCTATTTAACCAATGTTAAATGAACTTTATTTAAAGCATAACCTATTTAATTTATTTTTTGGTTGTAGTTTTTATTTGCCCTCTTTGTGTATCATTAGTAAAATATTTCTATAGATATTTTAAAATATTATTAAAAAAAACTTTTACTAGAAAATGTTAAAACTATGCTCAAATTGAGGCCAGAGTGGTGCCACAAGCAGTAGGTTGTTTTCCTTGCATGCGCTAACCTAGGACGGACTGTGGTTCAATTCCCCTGTGTCCCATATGGGTCCCCGAAGCCAGAAGCAATTTCTGAGGGCATAGCTAGGAGTAACCTCTGAACATCAAAGGGTGTGGCCCAAAACAGAACAAAACAAACAAACAAAAACTATGCTCAAATTGAAAAAAAAATCAAGGGTTTGAGCAATAAGAAATTTTTCACTGGATTAATTTTGTTAGTGTTGGTTGTTTAGTTTTTGAACTCACCTTATGATGCTCAAGAGTCACTCCTGTCTCTTCACTCACTCAATAATTAATTCAAATGTTGCTCTGGGAAAATATAGCATGCCAGAGATTGAACCTGGCTTTATTGCAATCATTGCTGGTGGGCTATTCACTGTACTATTGCTCAGATTCCTCATTTCAATTCTTATCTCTGATATTTTCTTTTGTGGGGTTACTTGGGGTCACGCCAGCTGTGTTCAGTGTTCAGGGGTCAGTTCCTGTGGCTTCAGGGGACCATTTATGTTTGGAAATTTTTATCTTATATTAATTAATTATAATCCTAGTAGGATATATCTAGATCCATTCTTTATTTCTACCATAGAAAATGTAAATTATTCCTATTTCTGATTTCTAATGTATAATTTTAGTGAAACATAGCAATTGATTTGACTTGAGTGTCATTTATCTTGCAGTTACCAGTGGCTAGCAGTCCATATTAATGCCAAGTAATCTAGAACAGATGGGCAAATTTGTAGGTATTGAAGTATAAAGCTTGACTAATTTTCTCTGCCCATGTTCTTGCTATTAACATAAATTAATATCTAGGGACTTTCAGGTCTTCTTCTGGAATGTTAAGTGATTTTATCTGAGATATTTTATTTTAACTTTAGATCTCCTAAGAATCAGGTGATTTTTTTAAATATATATTGAAAAGAAAGTATTTGTGGAAGGGATCATGGGTTTATAAAGCCTATAAGATTTGGTGAAGGTATCACTTATATTTTATATCATGCTGAGACAAAATTTATATCTAAAAGATGAAAAAAACTCATATATGAATATTTAGTAGAATAGATCCATCCTGGCATCCAAGGCCTTACCCTAATTCTATAATTATTGGTATTAAATTCTAAATAGTTGACAACTAAAGACCATTGTGTGGTTCATGCCCACCTGTTTTGAAGCCACATTTTCAGTCAAGTTTTATTCAAAAAGTATATCTTCTTGTTAGTACTCAGAAAAATAAGTATAAGGTTATAAAAATTTTTAGATAATCTATTTTATTACTATTATAGACTGAATTTCAGCATATAAATAAATTTTAAGGAAACAAATTCATCAAGGAAAATAAAAGTATTGAAATTGTAAAATGGTTATAAAATTATACTCTTACTGATATTCTTGAATATGAGTATTATTATTACTATTATCAAAGCTGTTTACTAATATTTTTCCTTTCACATGTTTTTATAGCATCATAAAATGTAAAGCCATTCTATTGTTCTTTTCTTGAGTCTCAAATCTCTGATCTTGTTCTATATGATTCATATTTTGAGATTCAAGATCTCTGATCTTGGTGTGTATATATGTAAAGATTAGGTAGGCATCTAAAAGATATGTGGGTATTATCAACTGATCTAGAATTTTAGAAACTATAGATAAATTTATTCTGCTTGCCCTATCTTATTGGAATTAATCTGCATGTGACATCCTTCGTTATTACCATCATGTTAACATGATTTATTAATTTTAATCATAGTTATTTTTTCAATGTAGAATAATTTTCTCTTTTACTATAATAATCAACAGTGAAAATATTGGGTTTGAGGCCATACCTCATGATGCTCAGTGGTTTTTCCTGGCTCTGTGCTCAGAAACTGCTTCTGGCAGGCTCAGAGGGCTATAAGGGATTCTGAATCAAACACAGGTCAGTTTCAGGTCAGCTGAGTGCAAGGCAAATACCCAACCTGTTGTACTATCTATGCAGCGCCTCGTTTAAACATTTTAGTTCACATAATTTATATTTTACTCTCCTGCTAGTTATTTCAATCTCAAAGTAATAGTTTATTTTAATCATATGTAAATTGCTGCTGATAAAAAACCAATATATATCATATTACATTCTACAAGTATATTTGTGTAACTGCTAAAACAATTTTAAAAGTGAAACAGAGGGGCTAGATTGATAGTGGATAGAGTGTTCGCCTCTCATATATCTCACCCAAATTCAGTTCCAGCATCCCTTATGTTCCCAAGAGCCAGGAATAATTTATGAATTCTACTGGAGAACTGCTGCGTTGGTCTAAAAACTCAAAAAAAAAAAAAAAAGGAAATACATTATGAAATAAAATTCAAATAAATTAGAATATTATGGAAATGTTAAAATAAAATGATCAATATAAAACAAAATATTAAAATAAAACTCCATTTGAAATATTGTATGTAATTGACATGTTAAAATTTTTAGTTTTTATTGAATTTATATTATTACTTATGTATTTCTCAGCCAAAATAAACATTTACAAATGGAAAGGTAAATAAAGATTACCTTCACTTCAATGAAATGAATGCATTTTTATCTTGTTATAAACATATAGTCTGTATATGTTTGCTTGAATTGCCACTTAACTCTATAAAATCTCCTTATATATAGTCAGTGTCTTTATACTTATTTTATATACAACAGGCTCTTGCAGTGTTCTGCAAGTTCCATTCTTTCAGATTAGAGTGTTTATTAAATATTGAATGTTAATTCTCATAGCCTTTTTGATTGTTTATTTGTTTGTTTTGTTTTTGGGCCACACCTGTTACGTTCAGGGGTTACTCCTGGCTATGCACTCAGAAATCACTTCTGGCTTGGGGGACCATATGCGACCATCCTAGGCTAGCACTGGCAAGGCCTTACCACTTGCACCACTGCTCTGGCTTCAGATAACTCTCTTAAGCTATTTCACATATGTTATTTTTGCCTTAGAATTAGATTTCAACAATTCCAATGGTATGTCATAGTGTTATCTTAATCATATATTTCATAAAGATGTAAAATGGCTACTTACATGCAAGATTTACAGATGCAGGTATATAAAAATTAAGTGTGCTAAGTAACATGAGTTTAACATAATATACATTGCCTTCTACATCCTTTTCACTTACTTAGTGTTACTCTCTTTTTAGTAACAAAGGATTTTCTTTCTTTCCTTTTTTTTTTTTGGCCACACCCTGTGACACAGGGGTTGCTCCTGGCTATGTTCTTAGAAATCACTCCTGCCTTGTAAACCATATGGGACACTGGAGGTTTGAACTGCAGTCCGTCCTAGGCTAGTGCCCGCAAGACTGACACCTTACAGCTTGCGCCACTGCTTCGGCCCCTCGTATCCTTTTTTAATTATAATTTATCATTGAAATAAAATTTGAAGATAAAATGTAGTATTGGGGAATTGGGAAAAGATGATTCCAAACATTAGTGCTTAAATAAAGAATAAACCTCTTATTGTACTTTTCACATTTTCTTTAGCATTATTCTAAATTGAAATATATATGCTTTTATACATTTTATTTACTTTCTTGCTTTTTTAATTTTATTTAAAATTTAAAGTATATGTATTTTTAGAAAATGCAAGAGCTCATAATTTAAAAGTAGCCTATAATTTGATTTTTACTAAAATATTTTTAGCAAATATTAAATATTTTGAAATTTCTTTTAAGCTTACACATATATATATTTAGTCATAAGTAATAAATATTCTTATGTATATAATATTATATGTAAACCAAATCATATTATAATAATGTTTGTATCACGTTAGTTATTTTGATATTGATGGACTTCTATGTATTTTAAGCAGAAAAGGTTAGTTACTAATAAAAACTGATGTAAGAAAACCCCTGATATAGGCAAGCATAGTGCTGAAATAGAAAAACATTTTAGATCTTTTGAGTTTTCAAGTAATATTTCTTTGGTGGTATCAGTTATAAATTACAATAAATTTTCCTTATCTCTAGTATTTGTTAATAGTTTTTACTCTTGAATAGTTGTTTCATTTATACTTTCTAGTCCAGCATTTGCAAATTTATGCTATTCTTCAAATATGTAACCTTATTACCAAAATATTACTCTCCTCAGCCTTCCCAACTTTTCTGCAGGTCCTACTGTTTCTATTTCATTAAAAAATGCATGGATCCATTTTTTTCTCTCAATTTTAACAAGTCTATATCACCTGCACAATCTTCCACCAATGATAACAATAACTTTCCCAGTGTATAAAATAGTGATATTGAAAAAATATCCCAAACTTACCTAAAGTTTTACAGTATTAATAAGTAAGAAGAAAGACTAATCGATTTGTCAAATAATTAAAATAATTTTTATAAATATAAACACAATATCTATTTGTAGGTGGAAACATTTAGACAAAACAATATAGTATATTAAATTGAGTTAAATTAGTTTTTATAGTAGTATGAGATTCATATAATTTATATTCAATAAATTTTCCTTACCCATTTTAATAAAAATTCATTATTATTTTAGAAGAGTTGTTTTTCTGAATATCTTGAGATGTAGGCAGAAACTATTTGGTGGTAGTACAAACTTCCTTACTGAAATGACACTGAAATTCTAATTCTTTTAGAAGTTGGCAACAGAAAATATGGCAATTATTAAACAAGTGAAATCCCAATCTTTATCCTATTTTGTATACTCTACCCTTACACTCTTTTAAAGCAGGATTTTTTTTCTATTTTAAAGATTTCATGTTTTCTTTTTATTACTTTAAGGATTATTTAGTTTAGTTATATAGTTCTCTCTGGTGACTACCATTTCTTCAACTTTCATAAGAATATAACTTTAAATTTATACTGATCAATCTTAAAAATTAAATTGAATGACCAGAGAGATAATTCAAATGTCTGAAGAGTAGTTTCTCATACAGGAGCCCTGCCCTTAGTCCAATTCTTCGCATATTATAACTAATCCAAGAATGGCCAAGAATCACCTTTTTTATCTCTGACATTGATGAGTGTGGCTCAATAAAATTAAATAATAAATTAGTATTAATTTAGGCTCAAATATTAGTGGTGTTCCATAGACAAACTTTTTCTTTCTTTCTTTCTTTCTTTCTTTCTTCTTTCTTTGTTTCTTTCCTTACTTTCTTCTTTCTTTCTTTCTTTTCTATCTTTCTTTCTTTCTTTATTTCTTTTCTTTCTTTCTTCTTTCTTCCTTTCTTTCTTTCTTTCTTCTTTCTTTCTCTGTCTTTCTCTCTTTCTTTTTCTCTGTCTTTCTTTCTTTCTTTTTCTTCCTTTCTTTTTCTTCCTTTCTTTCTTTCTTCTTTCTTTCTTTCTTTCTTTCTTTCTTTCTTTCTTTCTTTCTTTCTTTCTTTCTTTCTTTCTTTCTTTCTTTCTTTCTTTCTTCCTTCCTTCCTTCTTCATTCTTCCTTCCTTCTTTCTTCATTCTTCCTTCCTTCTTCTTCTTTGTTCCTTCCTTCTTTCTTTATTTCTTTTTCTTTCCTTCTTTTCTTTTCTTCTTTCTTCCTTCTTTTTTTGTTTTTTCTTTCCTTCTTTTCTTCTTTCCTTTTTCTTCCTTCCTTCCTTCCTTCCTTCCTTCTTTCTCTTCTTTCTTTCTTTTTTTCTTTCTTTCTTTCTTTCTTTCTTTCTTTCTTTCTTTCTTTCTTTCTCTCTTTCTTCCTTCCTTCCTTCCTTCCTTCCTTCTTTCTTTCTTTCTTTCTTTCTTTCTTTCTTTCTTTCTTTCTTTCTTTCTTTCTTTCTTTCTTTCTTTCTTTCTTTCTTTCTTTCTTTCTTTCTTTCTTTCTTTCTTTCTTCTCTTTCTTTCCTCCTTCCTTTCTTCTTTTCTTCCTTCTTCCATTCATTCTTCAATTTATTTGTTTTCTTTTTATTTTTTCCAATAACTTTTCTTTTCCTTTTCTGGTAACAATTGTATTGCCTGCTTGGAGATCTCTCTAGAACTGCTTTGGGAAACATATATGGTGTCAAATAGTTGAAACCATGTCAACCTCATGTAAAGCAGATACCTTATTTCCTGTGCTATCTCTATTACCTAAGATCATTCATCTACTACTATGCAAACATCCACATATTGTATACATTATTTTATTGTAAATATTATTACTGTTTAATGATATTGTTGTATACAGATTAAAATTGTAATTTATATTTTCCCTGCTGCTTGTTTTGAGTTTCATTCATAACTTTTATTCATACATTTTTGTACCTACTGCTAACCTTCATGGATCACTCCTATTAGTGGTTAGGTATCATATCTGTTGCTAGAAATGAAAAAAAAAAAAAAGAAAAGAAAAATGAAACTTACCTTGCTGACCTGCCTATCTCTCTCTCTAATCTCCAGGTTTTTAGGTTATCTTAAACTACATATATCATTAATGTTCACTGTGATTATATTTCATAAACCCTGTCATATATTTTTTTTGGTTTTGTCACTATGTCCCACCACTGCCTTCTGGCCTTGAGTGTTTCTGGTGACAGGTCTGCAGTAAATCTCAAGGATGTTCCCTTGAATGTAATTTCTCTTTTCGATCTTGCTGCTTTCAGAATTCTGTCTCTATCTATGGGATTCGTCATTGTGACTAGGATGTGTCTTGGGGTGTTTTTTTCTGGGGTCTCTTTTAGTTGGCACTCTAATTTTTTGGTTTTAAAGATTGCCTCATCATTAATAATTTACTAAATGATACTCTTTAGTAGAATATACTTTTTCACATAACAATAAGTAAACCCATTACAATTAAAATCTGGTGCCTGGGAAATCTTTATTTTCCTTATCTTTGCCTAGTTTTTATTTCTCATCTGTACAACTGCCTCCCTTATTTATAGAAAAAGGCAAAATGACCCCAAACACGTTTTTTTTTAATTTAAATTCTAAAACTAGAATAGTTGTTCTAATATTTTCAAATTATTATATTTTTGTAGCTAATGTTCCAAGCTGATCCTTTTCACTAGACTGGAAATGAAGCAAAATTATTATGATTTATGTGAGTGATGAAAGTAAAACACTGCTTCATTGATTAAAATTATTCCAGTTTTCTCAAATCTTCAAATAATACTTCAAAAATTATTTTCTAATGTCATATATTAGAAGGTAACTATAGTCAATATAAGTGAAACAGTATTTAAATGCATTACTGTGCCTGTCCTGCTGAGCACAGCACCTTTATTTGTGACATAGTCATACTTGGTGCTATTTAATTTTTTAGTGTTATGAATTAAATGAAAAGTGAGAATGACACTTTATATATGTAAAATGATAAATTACGCCATGCAAATTACTATGCCATTAATATTTTAAACTATATTATAATTAATTTAGCATAATTTGTAAGAAAACACTAGAACATCCTTTTGCTCTTCAAATGTATCATTAATCAAGTATCTCAGCAATGATTTCAACCTTGAGATCATTTAGATAGATTTGTGTATTGAAAAAATCTTGTATATTGTATCTGGCAGCTTTTTATTCTAAAAGTGCATATATCTAATTAATCTATAATACCAGTATATTAAAAATTGAATTTTTGACCTAACTAGAGAAATTTTACTTACTTTATATTTTATTACTTTATTTGTTTCTTGCTTTCAGTAACATTTTCAATAGTAATAACATTTCTTGTGTTTATGTAAAATTACTCCTATTCACCACCACAAAAATGCCCATAACCTTCAACTGATGTCATGTTACTTCAGTCTACCTCTTCATTAATATTAACTTTCTTTCCATCTTTATGTTCATCTCAATTTTAGAATCTAAAAGCAAGGAATCTAAACATTTTAATATTGTTTATTCCCTTGTCTATTTCTCTATAAACCACAAATGGATGAGATCATGTGGAATTTGCTCTTCTCTCTTTGATTTGTCTCACTCAACATGATATCCTCATAGACAATTTTGAAAGGCCATTTCAGTTTCATAATGCAGTCAATATTGGGACCTAATCATAATTTTCCTCTACCCAGTCATATGGCTTTCCCTTACTATCCCCAGAAAAGTTATATGTGTTTTCTCTAATAAGCTTGCTTAATGGAAATATTTATCTTAGAATCTGCTTTTCATAAAACTAAAACAGAAACAAGTTAATGGCCAAAAATGTGAACCTAAGTTAAAAAAAGACGTAAAATATTTATAAAATATATTTAATGTTATTGTTTTGAATGTATGTTAGAGCAAAAAATTAGTTTACCCATGTAATTAATGTTATAACTTTTTCTCTAAAAATTAGACTAATTTATGAGGCCGGAAAGATAGCACAGTGGTAAGGCATAAAAAAAATGAGGGTAATATAATTTATGTCATAAACTATTCTGTGTAGATCTACCTCACATTTTAGTTATTTTCATTTAATTTTTTATTTGTCTTAATTACTATTTAGAGTTAGAATTAAGTTTATATTGATATACAAACAATACATAATATATTAAATGCATCGATAAAAAGTCAGGGACACAGGAAATAGATGTCTGGCAAAGACTTTTTGACACATAATAAAACGCAGAGATGGGAATCGAAGAAGTTATTGTCACTAACTTCTCAGACCTATTTTGGACACAGGAAAGAAGGCCTGCTAAGACCATTAACTGGCACCAGCAGACTCTTGGAGAAATGTGGGATCCCTTCTGATCCAAGATTCAGGACACACACATACACACACACACACACACACACACACACACACACACACACACACACACGCGAAATGGAATGTCAAAGAAGACCATCAACTGCTCCAAACATTTTTCCTTGGCAAACATATCTAGCAATAGATCCATACCTAGGTCGGAATGCCCACAGGGGCTATTTGGGAGAAACCCTGTATCAGTCAATGTAAGAAAGGCAGTGAGCTCATGTGTATTGGAGACTTGTTCACATTTTCTCTCTTGAGATGTGTACTTTTTCCATTAATTTTGTGCCTTATATTCTCTCTCATTCTCTCTCTCTGTTTCTCTTTTCTGTGCCTTTCTGTCTCTGTTTCTCTGTATCTCTGACTCTCTCTCCACACACTTTGGAGAATTACTCTCAATCTCCACCCCCTTAACAAAACTTCTAAATAAACGAGCTTTTACTTTGCGGTTTATCTCCTAAATTTATTTTCTGTGATGGCATAACAGCCTGTGGCTACGGTAAAGGGCTTACTTTCCTTTCCTGCAAAGAGAGAGGCTCACAGCACATTCTCATCAGACCTAGAAGTGCCTAGTTGTTCCAGTTATGACAGAGGTGAATCCAGAGAATGTGTCTGACTCCCTCCTCAAAGCTACTAGTAGTCTCTTCTCCACTGCACATTAGTCACCAAGAGACCCACACTGGTATCAATGATATTCATTACTTATTCACTTGACTTATGTTCTTGAAATTTGTGATTCAAATTAATTAAATGATTAACTTAGCTTATAAATTTGCAAGAATATAAGTACGATGTTGTTTTACCCATAGTTACTTCATTGGTCTTCAATATAAGAAACATTGCATTCTCATACTTGTAAATTCTATAAAGATCAGGAGCTAACTAGAAAGGCTAAAAGAGTGCAATGTAATTTTTTATGATAAAATAAGTTTTAAAGCCTTTGTTTTTATATGTAAAATTAAACAAGTAAGATTGAAACCTGACACACCAAAGATTTTATTCTTTTTTCTAATATGCCTTATTATTTTCATCTAAAAAAAGAAAAAATCTGAAAAAAATAATTTTGTTTATCTTACTTTATTAACTTAAAATAGCATCACTTTACTTATTGATATCCAGCACCAAATAAAAATGTTCTTTTTTTTTTTTTTATTGAAGTGTTCACTTGCTCCCTATTGCCACTAGGTGGAACCAATAAACCTTATTATTGCTATTAATTCATTTTTATCAAATAAAGTCTTCAACTGAAAATCCTAGAAATAGTTCTACACATAACAACACTTACGTTGTGGTTGGGCAATAAAATTCAGCGAGTAAAACTTGAAAATACTGTTGGCAAACACTAGTGTAAAACTGGAAAATTGCTAACCTCAGCAAAGAAAAAACAGAATATAAAACAGATACATATGTTTTAAGTAATCATAACATGTTCAATCAGAGTAAACTATGCTACATTTTATTTTTAACAATATATTTGAGGACCATGCTCAGTAATGTTCTCCAAGATCACTAATGGTTGTTACTCAAGGAACCATATGTGCTGCCAACGATTAAACCAGGGTCAGATGCATGCACGGCAAACTCCTTATTCCTATACTATGTGTCTCCATTCAAGTGTGCTGACATTTCATATCAGAGTAGTCATAAAACCCTAAACTATAAAACCATAAAACAATTTCAAATACTTCTAGCAACATAAAGTATTGTGGACTGAACCAGGATCAACCATATCCAGTAAATGCATCTTAATCCTTATAATTTTCCTCATTATTAAGCATTCACATTACTGAGAAAATTTTGTTAAATTATACATTAATAATTTAAAATAATTACATTATTATTGTCATTACATTTATTAAATTATTTTATTAAATACCAAAAGGGTAACATGTTGCTACATTTCTATGATGAAATGTTTATAGTTTGAAATATGTCAATTGGGGGCTGGAGAGATAGCTTGAAGGTAGGACATTTGCCTTGCACGCAGAAGGACAGTGGTTCAAATCTCAGCATCCCATACGGTCCCCAGAGCCTGCCAGGAGCTATTTCTGAGCGTAGAGACAGGAATAATCCCTGAGTGCTGCCAGGTTTGACCCAAAATCAAAAAAAAAAATTGAAATATGTTAAATGGACCAAGCAAATTATATAATAATAATACTCGTTGGTAATTTTGAAATACAAAGTAAACTTACTTTAAATGTTTCATGTAAAAATATTGTTAGTGATTGATATTAATCTAAATGTTAATCGTAATTTATTCTCACACTACAAAATTTCATCCAGACTTTTTTGTTTTTGTTTTTGGGCCAAACCCAGTGGTGCTCAGGGGTTACTCCTGGCTACCTTCTCAGAAATAGCTCCTGGCAGGCACGGGGACCATATGGGATACCCGAATTCGAACCAACCACCTTAGATCCTGGTTCGGCTGCTTGCAAGGCAAATGCCGCTGTGCTATCTCTCTGGCCCCCATCCAGACTTTTTTGTAGAACTATATTGGTTTTAGTAGGAAGCCGAAAATATATCATAATTCACATAGCAAAAAACCAAAATTCTCTTCTTTTATTTAGAATTTAAAATAAATATTTTTGGCCAGAGAGATAGTAGCACAATTAAGGCTCGTCTTGCATGCAGCTGACCTAGATTCAACTCCTGGTACCACATCTTGTTCTCTTAAAACTTTAAGGAATGATCACTAATCTTTAAATACAATTAGGTATGACCAAAAATGTAAGAAAAAAACTCTCAAACTATGTAAAAAGGGAACTTGCTTATAGGGTAGGAATAGCCCCACACTATATTTTAGAAGTCTGGAATTTTGAGACTGAAATAATACTTGACTTTCCCCAAATCATTTTTAAAGGATGATAAGGATGATTTCTATTTCTTTTTTTTTTTTTTTTTTTTTTTTTGGTTTTTGGAGCCACACCGTTTGATGCTCAGGGGTTACTCCTGGCCAAGCGCTCAGAAATTGCCCCTGGCTTGGGGGGACCATATGGGACGACGGGGGATCGAACCGTGGTCCTTCCTTGGCTAGCGCTTGCAAGGCAGACACCTTACCTCTAGCGCCACCTCACCGGCCCCTTAAAGGATGATTTCTAAAGAAAAACAATGCTCTGATCTTTTATTTAAAAAAGACATATATAGGGGCCGGCGAGGTGGCGCTAGAGGTAAGGTGTCTGCCTTGCAAGCGCTAGCCAAGGAAAAATCACGACCACAGTTCGATCCCCCAGCGTCCCATATGGTCCCCCCCAAGTCAGGGGCAATTTCTGAGCGCTTAGCCAGGAGTAACCCCTGAGCATCAAATGGGTATGGCCTGAAAAAAAAAAGACATATATAAATTTAAGTATAAAGAACACATTAAGAAGTGAAATGTAAAAATCAAGAGAGATATCTTAATGTGATAAGCCTATGATACCTGAATTTGAATTATTTCACTGTATGATCCCTAGAGCACCAAACTTCCTAGTGCTAACTCCTACATACTCATGGTATGGCCCTAAAAGAAATGGAAGGTAAATTAGGAAAAATAAACAAAAACAAACAAAGAAATATCTTAATAGAATTTAAAATTTTCCTCAATATTGATGGTATACATAGGCTCTTTAATTAAAAAGATGACATTAAAGATTCAAAGATTTATAGCAGAAAAAGGTCAAGAAAAGATGCCAAATAAATAATAACTGCATTAATTTTGAGTGCAACATAGTAAACACAACTTTAGTATCCAGTGCTATATCTTTAAACAGAACAGAAGTTTAATGTATGACAGATTAGAAAAATAGAAATGCAAAATGAAGGTTGTTGGCAGGTTCACACTCCCTTTGGAGTACAAATAACTAAAATCTTTCTTTTTCTTTTTCTACATTTTGTTGGTGGACATAAATCATTGACATTCATATTATATGTTCTCTCTCTGCCCACTATCTCATGGCTATAATTATAATATTTTATCTCACTTCAGGCACTTCCAGTACTAAATCCCCCTCCTTTTTAGTACACCAAACTTACCCATACACAATATTAGCCTATACTCTAAAGAAACTGTGGTACATATACACAATGGAATATTATGCAGCTGTCAGGAGAGATGAAGTCATGAAATTTTCCTACACATGGATGTACATGGAATCTATTATGCTGAGTGAAATAAGTCAGAGAGAGAGAAAGACGCAGAATGGTCTCACTCATCTATGGGGTTTAAGAAAAATAAAAGACATTCGTGCAATAATAACTTTCAGACACAAAAGAGAAAAGAGCTGGAAGTTACAGCTCACCTCAGGAAGCTCACCACAAACAGGGATGAGTTTATTTAGAAAAATAACTACGTTTTGAACTATCCTAATAATGAGAATGTATGAGGGAAATAGAAAGCCTGTTTAGAGTACAGGCGGGGTTGGGTGGGGAGGAGGGAGATTTGGGACATTGGTGATGGGAAAGTTGCACTGGTGATGGGTGGTGTTCTTTACATGACTGAAACCCAAACACAATCATGTATGTAATAAAGTTGTTTAAATAAAAAAATTTAAAAAAGAAACCAATATTAGCCAATACTGGTTGTTTGGACTTGAATATAACTATGTAGCTATAATGGTATTGCTAAGAAACTTGTAAATTATAAAAAAATAAATTGAAATTTATAAATATTGTGAATTATTTTTTTATAAAAATATTCCATATATCTAGTTATCCAAGTAGTAAGTAATGAATTTGAAAATATACTGAAATCAGAAAAGAAAATTATCTAGGTCAGGTATTCCTTCCCTATCCATTCACCCAAACCTAATGATAATGCATTAGCTTATTCTGTCTTCAAAAGCATAACACTTTGTGCAAGTAAGCAGAGAAACTATGCCTCAGGTGTCTGCTCAGAAAAAATTCAATAGTTGATTCCAATGACCTCTTTTCTGCAATTTATGCTTTCTAAAATCTCTGTTTCCTTACTTTATAAGAACTATTTCAGGTGAATATGTAGACAAGATGGGTTACTTTGATGATATTAATATGTTTCTAAAATATTGCTTTATTTTTAATAAAATGCTTTCTCCATGCTTTTTAATTAGTTTTTCCTCAAAGCAGTGGATTCAGTCTTCATTAGTTATATTGTCACAATCATGGTTATTGCTGAATTAATTAAATAATCAAAATTTGAAAACAACAAAATTTGTATAAATGATCAAGGACAAAATAGGTAAGAATAAGATGTCAGCATCTTTTCTTTTATATTAAATTAATAAATTAAAAATAGAAATCTTACTTGAATAAAAAAACATCTTGATTATACTTGGAGGGTATTATACTTATCCAAATAATCTAATTTGGAAAGACAAATACTTTAATAGTTTTGTGTTGTAAAGAAAACAAGGATTAGATAACGTAAAGGCAAGCAGACATAAACACACAACTCTATATTATAAGATCACTAAATATTAGATAGAAAGGACAAGAATAGTGGAATAAGAAGAAAGAAGACAAATATAAATGACAAAATTAATGAATTGGTAAATTTAAAGTAGTACATACATATGATTATTTTTCATTATGTACATAAGAATTATACAATGTGGGCCTGGAGAGATAGCACAGCGGCGTTTGCCTGACAAGCAGCCGATCCAGGACCAAAGGTGGTTGGTTTGAATCCCGGTGTCCCATATGGTCCCCTGTGCCTGCCAGGAGCAATTTCTGAGCAGACAACCAGGAGAAACCCCTAAGCACTGCCAGGTATGGCCCCAAAACAAAAACAAAAACAAAAAAAAGAATTATACAATGTACAAATGAAAAGTTACTTCAATAAGTTAAGAAAATATACTATATTCGATATAAAACATACAGAAATATCAAAATGAATTTTAGTATAATCATAAAATAATCACTGAGTTTTTCAATAATTTGCTAAAAATATAGATTAATTAGAATAAATTTAATGGGATTAAGTTGTTCATCTTAGTTAAATAAGGGGGAATATATTTACTTAGTAACATTTGAGATATGTGGAATAATGTGGAAAACTAGTTATTTAATAATTCATAATTATAAAAAATCATAAGAAATAATATTAATATATCCATTTTAATTCAGTATTATGGACATACTACTGTAACTGAGTAGATACTTATTTTTATAAATAAATTTATAAAAATATAAAGATTTGGTTTAGGCCATGAAGTGAAATAATAAAACATTTTTAAAACTGTTTATTTAAAATATTATTGATGAATTGTGGTGTCCTCATTTAAGCTGAGAGCTTATTCTTGTAAACATATGTAAAAATAATAGCATGCTAAAATTTAACTTATCAATAACATCTAGAGTTTAAATTTCAAGTCAATCTAAATTTAAAATTATATCAAAGATGTTGGGATATTGGGGCCGGGAAGGTGGCGCTAGAGGTAAGGTGTCTGCCTTGCAAGCGCTACCGTAGGACGGACCGCGGTTCAATCCCCCGGTGTCCCATATGGTCCACCCAAGCCAGGGGCAATTTCTGAGCACATAGCCAGGAGTAACCCCTGAGCATCAAATGGGTGTGGCCCAAAAACCAAAAAAAAAAAAAGATGTTAGGATAATAATATCAGAATGAGACAAATCCTAAGGAACCACAGAATTAATCACAAAAAGAACATTGATTGTTGTGACTATTTACATTTTGCAATGAGAAATAAAGAGATAAAGTAAGTTAATAAAATGAAAGATATGAAAATAAAGACATAGTTAAATAAATTTCTTTATTAAATCAAAGTCAATGCAACAAAGCAAAGACATTTATTTGCTTAGCAATTATTAATGATATTATGTTGATTCGTGGGTCCATCCAAGAAGAACACAGGGAGCTGAGCTCTCCGGATTCTAACTCAAGGTAGGAGTGGATTAGCCCACTGCTCTTTGACCCCTACCTGGCCTTAGCTATAGCAGACTTTTTTTTGAGGGCCACACCTGAAGCTGCTTTGTGATCCCTGAGTCCATCCAAGAAGAACATGGGGAAAAAAATAAAATAAAAGCTCGGCTCTCCGCTTTGTTCCATGGCCGTGCACTTCTTATATAATACGAATTCCATTGCAATACACAGAATCACAGTTAAAGGGTGACGATGAAGAAACAATGAAGGACAACTGCATGCGTGGAGTATGAGGATGGAAGCTCTGATGAGCTAAAAAATGCCAACCAAATGGTTGACCTCTTGTAAAGGGAGTTTAGAGTGGACATATGGAGGATGTTCATGAAACTCAAAGGGAGCATATCAATCTGAACAGACCACAAATATGGAAATCACAAAAATACAAACTGAAATAATGCAATAGAGTTCATGCAAAACTCTATGTAAAGCCTCTCCAGTAGAGTAACAGCAGCTGAAGACAGAATTAGTCAGCTAGAAGATGAGAGGCATAATAACTCCATACAACAGAAGAGATTGGAAAATAATCTCAAAGCAAATGAATAGACAATGGGAAAAATACACAAAGATTTTGAACAGATGAAAATTAAAATGTTCAATAAATTCAAAATAAACAACATAAGAATCATTGGAGTCCCAGAAACACAGGAGGAGAATCCCCAGGAAGAATCAACAATCAAGGACATCATTACAGAGAAATTCCCAGAGATAATGACTGTATGCAACCAAATCCTGCATGCCCAAAGAGTACCAGCTAAAAGAGACCCAAAGAAAAGCACCCGTAGACACATCCTAGTCACGATGACAAATCCCACAGATAGGGATAGGATACTGAAAGCAGCAAGATCCAAAAGGAAAATTACATTCAAATGAGCATTCTTAAGATTTACAACAGACAAGTCACAAGAAACTCTCAAGGCCAGAAGACAGTGGTGGGATATTGTGACAAGACTGAATGAAATGGAGGCTTCACCTAGAATAATGTACCCAGCCCAACTCATGTTCAGGTTTGAAGGAAGGGTCAATACCTTCACCGATAAACAACAGCCCAGAAATTTTACAGATACAAAACCAGCCTTAAGGAAGTAACTGAAAGGCCTACTTTAAGACAATATGAACTAACAGACACACCAATCTTATAAATAAATATGGCATTAACTCTCATGAGAATCATCTCTCTCAATGTCAATGGATTAAATGGACCAATTAAGAGACACAGAGTGGTGAAATGGATCAAAAGATGAATCCAACCCTCTGCCATCTACAAGAAACACGCCTGAATAGTCAGAACATAATCTCAAAATCAAAGGCTGTAGAAAAATCATCCAATTATTGATATTATGATTATATATCAAAATAAAATCTGAATTAAATGGAGGCATAACTCATATTTCATATTTTTAATTCTCAATTCATTATTTAAAATATTTATCTAAACATTTATCTAATAATAATAAATAGTAATAAATATTTATCTAAATGCATTAAGTTAAAAATCCATAGTAATTGTGTTGCAAATTAACCCAGTTTAGCATCTTCCATAAATTCTACCCTATCATGTGCATTAATCAACATCAAAATGGGCCTAAAATGAAGGAAAAAAAAGTTTTCACAAAAGGAAAAGTAGCACCAAGTGAAAACAGAGGAAGAGAAATGTTTTTATCTAATAAAATAAAAAAACATTCCCTACTCATGAATTAGGAGAATAGACATCATTAAAATGGCAATACTCCCCAAAGCATTGTACAGATTTAATGCAATCTCTCTAAAAATACCCTTGACAATCTTCAAAGAAGTAGATCAAGCACTCCTGAAATTTATTTGTAACAATAAACATCTGCAAATAGCAACCCTTGGAAAAAGGAATATGGGAGGTATCACTTTCCTCAATTTTAAATTGTATTAAAAAGCAATAGTCATTACCAGCATGGTATTGAAATAAAGACAGACCCTCAGATCAGTGGAATAGACTAGAGTATTCAAAGAATATTCCCGAGACATACAATTAACTAATCTTTGATAAAGGGGCAAGAAATGCGAAATGGAGTAAGAAAAGCATCTTCATGAAGTGGTGTTGGGAAAACTGGTCAGCCACACACATAAAAAGCGCACTTTGACTTCTTTCTAACACCATGCACAAAGGTCAAATCCAAATGGATTAAGACCTTGATATCAGAACTGAAACTATAAGGTATATAAAACAGCACATAGGTAAAACACTTCATGACATTGAGACTAAAGGAATCTGCAAGGAGGAAACAGCACTCTCCAAACAAGTGGAAGCAGAGATAAACAGATGGGACTATATTAAGATGAAAAGTTTATGCATCTTAAAGGAAATAGTGTCTAGGCTACAAAGCCACCCAGAGAATGGGAGAATCTATTTACCTAATAACCATCAGATAATAAGCTAATATCTAAAATATACAAGGCACTGACAGAACTTAAATAGAAAAAACATCTAACCCCATCAAAAAATGGGGAGAAGTAGGGACTGGAGCAGTGGCACAAACAGTAGGGCATGTGCCTTGCACGCACTACTAACCTATGCTATCTAACCACTAACCACAAATCTATCTTCAGTTTCCCATATGATTCCCCAAGCCAGGAGCAATTTCTAAGCACATAGCCAGGAGAAACTGCTGAGCATCATCGGGTGTGGCCCAGAAATAAAAGAACACCCTTTAAAAGGGGCAGGGAGAAGAAATGAACAGACAATTTCTCAAAGAAGAAATACAAATGGCCAAAAGGCACATGAAACGATGTTCCACATCACTAATCATCAGGGAGATACAAATCAAAACAACTATGAGATACCACCTCACACCACAGAGATTGACACACATAACAAAGAATGAGAACAAGCAGTGTTGGTGGGGATGCGGTCAGAAAGGAACTCTTATCCACTGCTGGTGGGAATGCTGTCTAGTGCAACCTTTATGAAAAGCAATACGGAGATTCCTCAAAAAACTGGAAATTGAGCCCCCATATGATCCAGCTATATCACTCCTAGGGATATACCCTAGGAACACAAAGAAGCAATCGAGCTCACTACACGAAGCTCACCACAAAGAGTGATGAGTGCTGTTAGAAAAATAACTACATTGAGAACTATCCTAACAATGTGAATGAATGAGAGAAGTAGAAAGCCTGACTCAAGTACAGGTGGGGGTTGGGTGGGGAAAAGGGGGATTTGGGACATTGGTGATGGGAATGTTGCACTGGTGAAGGAGAGTGTTCTTTACATGACTGAAACCCAACTACAATCATATTTGTAATCATGGTGTTTAAATAAAGATATTTAAAAAGAGAAGCAATACAAAAATGCCTTTCTCACATCTATATTCATTGTAGTGCTTTTTACAATCGCCAGACTCTGGAAACAACCAAGATGCCCTTCAACAGATGAATGGCTAAAGAAACTTTGGAACATATACACAATGAAATATTATGCAGCCATTAGGAGAGATGAAATCATGAAATTTTCCTATACATGGTTGTACATGGAATCTATTATGCTGAGTAAAATATGTCAGAGGGAGAGAGATAGACATAGGATAGTCTCACTCACCTATGGGTTTTATGAAAAACAAAACACATTATTATAGTAATGCCCAGAGCAAACAGAGATGAGGTTTGGAAGGACCAGCTCTCGATGTTAAGCTCACCATAAAGAGTGGTGAGTGTAGTTAGAGAGATGACAACCCTAACTATCATGACAATGTTAATGAATGAGAGAAGTAGAATGCCTGTCTCAAATAGAGTCGGGGGATGGGATGGGGAATATAGGGTCCATTTGTGGTAAGAATGTTTCACTGGTGAAGGGGATGTATGTGTTCTTTTTATGACTAAAATCCAACTACAATTATGAATGTAATCACGGTGCTTAAATAAAGAAAAAAATTAAAAATAAATTTAGAAAATTAAAAATAAATACATAAAAACATGAGAAATGTTTTCATCATGGAAAAAAATTCAAGACTTTTTTTTTTTTGGTTTTCTGGCCATACCCAGTGATGTTCAGGGTTATTCCTGGATATGCGCTCAGAAATCATTCCTGGCTTGGGGGATCATATAGGACTCTGGTGCATCAAACCATGGTCCATTCTAGGCTAGGGCAGGAAAGGCAGATGCTTTAGCAATTGCACCACTGTTCCAGCCCCACAAATATGTACTTTTAATAGCTCAGGAGGTAGAGGCCAAATCAAGGGGTGTAGCATCCTGATTGTGCCAAAACTTAAGTTGCCACAAGATTTTCTTTTATCATCAACATAGCCTACCCTTGGTAGTAGTAAAGATTGACAGTAACTTAGAGAGAAGCACTCTTACTACAGAAAAAAACATGGTAAAGCAGTTTAAATTCCATCATACTTGGTGCACAAGGACTGTAATCCTTCATACCTACTCACTGCTAATACAATAAATAACATCTCTAAAATAAAGTTCAGATTAGAAATTATTAAGATGTTCACTTAGCTCACAAAAACAATAGAACTTACTGGAAAAACCCAGCAGAGAATATGCATGCAGAATATGATAAAGATACAAACTAGAGAGCCGAAACGGTGGTGCACAGGTAGGGTGTTTGCCTTGCATGAGGCTAACCTAGGACAGACCACAGTTAGATCATCTGGCATCCCATATAGTCCCCAAAGCCAGGAGCGATTTCTGAGTGCATAGCCAGGAGTAACTCCTGAGTGTCACTGGGTGTGGCCCAAAAACAAAAAATCAAAAACTAAGCAAAACAAAACAAAACAAAACACACTTAAATATCAAAATTGAAATACTGGTAAAAAAAAATGAAAAATTCTCTAGAAAGCATTACACACAGAATAACAGCTTCTGAGAATAGAATCAGTGTTTTGGAATATGCATATTTTGTAACATACCTTAACAAAAGCAAAAGATGAAAAACTACTTAAGATATTAATAGGAGATAGAAAAATAATCAGAATATGTAAGCAGACGTCAATAGACTCTTGGATTAAGTTCAATGGAAACAATAAAATCATTGTTGGTCCTAGAGAGAAAAAAAACTCTTAAAAGAAGGAGCAACCAAAAACAGCGTTGCTGAAACGTTCCCAGAACTGGAGTGCTTGCATTCACATCTGAATGCCTGATCCAAGAATACCACCTAAAAGAAAGCCAAATAAAAACACCCTATGGCACATCTTATTCATAATGATGATACCATAAATAGAGATGCAATGCTGAAAAAAGCAAGATCAAAAAATGAAATTACACATGAAGGAGATTCCTTAAAAAAAAAGTCATATTTGCAACAATCCTCAGAGACAATGAGAGGAGGGCTGGAACTTCCAGCTCATTTCATGAAGCTCACCACAAAGATTGGTGAGTGCAGGTATAGAAATAACTACACCGAGAACTACCATAATCATGTGAATGAATGAGGGAACTGGAAAACCTGTCTAGAGTACAGGTGTGGGTGGGGTGGGATGGAGAGTGATTTGGGACATTGGTGGTGGGAATGTTGCACTGGTGAAGAGGGGTGTTCTTTACATGACTGAAACCTAATCTCAATCGTATTTGTAATCAAGATGTTTAAATAAAGAAAAAAATACTAAAAAAAGATTTATAGTACGTTTATAACAAGCAACCTTCCAGGCCAGAAGAAAGTTGTGAAATACAGTATGAATAAATAATAAATAAATAAATAAATAAACATAAAATGAACACTTCAACC
Source organism: Suncus etruscus (assembly GCF_024139225.1). Lineage (NCBI taxonomy): Eukaryota > Metazoa > Chordata > Mammalia > Eulipotyphla > Soricidae > Suncus > Suncus etruscus. Next base: position 81,046,872 of record NC_064855.1, read on the forward strand.
AGCCAGTCACTAATTAGGTTTAATGATACATGTGATACATAGCTTCACAAATAAACATTTCAGGAAATTTACAGACTCAAGGCAAATGTCACAATCACATCAGGCTTCTACAAAAAGGTGGCACAAAATTCCATAGCAATAATGTCTCTCAGTGTCAAGGGATTAAATGTACCAATCAAGAGACACAGAGTGACAAAATAGATCAGAAAATTGAATCCAACATTCCGCTGCCTGAAAACACATTTAAATAGTCAGAGGAAACTCAGACTCAAAGTGAAAGTATGAAAGAATATCCTTCAAGCAAACAACTTTTTTAAAATAAACTTGTGTTTTCATACTAATATATGATTGATAAAGACTTCAGACTAAAAGGAGTTATATGAGACAAAAATGCTATTCTTTTTAAGGGATATGCACTTAAAGAAGAAATTACACTCCTAAACATGTATGCACTCAATGACAGGAAAGGAAAATACTGAAAACAGTTGCTAATAATCTTGATGAGAGACATCAATAGCAAAACGGTAGTAGTGGGAGACATTAACACCACTCTGTCACCTCTTGATAGATCAATCAGGCTAAATCTCAACAAGAATATACTGGCTTTGAAAGAAATATAAAAGAGTGACTTATATATATAAGTATATATATATATATATATACTGTTCATCTTTACAAAGTTGAATACACATTTATCTCCAATACACATAGGACATTCTCTAAAATAGACCATATTCTAGGCCACAAAACATACTTCCATAAAATCAAGGGGATATTTGTTGTAGTGTGTGGGTTTCCAGACACCTTTTCATCACACCCCCTGACCTTCTTCAGATTGGTAAAAGATTTGCGGCAGGGAGGTCTTGGGAAGAGTTCTTGTATTGGGGCTACTTTTGGAGCTAAGTCCGGTTTCAAGTAACAGTCCTCCTTAGGGGGAGATGGTAGGGAGGGCCCCGCAGCATGGGTCCGCAGGGGAATTAGTTGCCTTTTCTTGCAGGAGACGAAGTGTGGGTTTGACTGGGTCTCTTTGTTTGGGTACTGGGTACTGGTTCATTGGGGTAGGAGGTCAATCTTGATGCCTAATAGATTAAGGACTGAGGGTGAAGAGTGTTAATACAGTGGGAAGTATGGATAGGAATGAGGGATGAGGGGGTATTTGGATTTCCAAAGGGGGGAAAGGGAAAGGTATATGGTAGGGGTAGGAAGGGAGAAACGAGAAAATACATTGGAAAGGAAGGGAAAAGAGGAAAGAAAAAAAAGTAGAGAGAAGAGTGGAGAAGAAATGATTAAAAAAAGAAAGTAGTGAGAAGAGAGGAGAGAATAGCAAGGGAATGTTAATTTGCTTGAGTGTGTTCGATGAGTATAGTCTGTAGTTTAAGTCCGTATGTCACGGGTACTGCTTCGGTGGTCTGACTGGCCACGTGCTTCGATTCCTAAAAGAAGGTATAACCTTGAAATAAAGTGTATGTTAAAGAGTTTTCTCGGGACCATCTCGTAGTGCCAGCTAGGAATGGTATCTCGTGTGGTAACCCGAGCTGCCATCTTGGTTTACCCACCCTTTGTATCCAAGGATGCCCGGCTTTTCCCGCTATGACCTGCACAACAACCATGATCCCCAGTTCCAAAGGTCTGGCAGAGACAACTGTAACGGAATGGGGCTTCTGGAAATGCAAGGAAAGGCGTTATCCTAGGTGCCATCCCAGGGTTAGTGCCAAGACCAAGACCACCAACCACAGAAGATGGACTGGAGTGACACTGAGGGAACAGAACTCCTACAACCACAAAGATTGACTTCATCATAAGTCCCACCCCTGTAACTGTGCAGATACTGAGATCTCTAGATACAGAGGTCTCACTATAACACCCAGGACGGAGCAGAAGCCTCCCAAACTCCACAAATGCACCACCGGGAGAATAAAGGATCATGAACAGAGTCTATAGTTGATCCCATGACAATATACTCCAAGGGCGGAGAAACCCCATATCTCTTAGGCCATGTGAATCCCTTTTTGAATGACCCCAATATTTACTGTGCCTGGGCAGGAGGGAAAAAAAAAACACATTGTTTATTTTTCATATATTACTTTTTATCTTCATGTACTACTATTATTATTTTTATTTACCTATCTATTCTTGGTCGATTTCTTTGTTTTAGTGTGGTTATTGAAGTTATTGTCCCCCACTTATCTTTTTTCCTCCTTTTTTTTTCTTCTTCTTTTCAGATTTCTGGGTGGCACCCGGCAGTACTCAGGGATTATGCCTGGCTCCGGGCTCAGAGATTGCTCCTGGCGGGCACGAGGGACCATGTGGGGCGCAGAGATTCGAGCCGATGACCTCCTGCATGAAAGGCAGACGCCTTGCCTCCATGTGATCTCTCAGGCCCCTTCTTTTCCCTCTTCATGGGCTCTGCCATGATGCCTTTCTCAAGACCACGACATTTTTTGTTTGTCTGTTTGTTTGTTTTGTTCTGTTTTTTGGGGTGCTTAGCATTATTGTTGGAACTCTTAATAGATATTTGACACTTCATTTCGTAGGGGTGGACTGTTTCACCTTCTTTTTCTCCTTCGTCTCTCAAACCGATGGCGAGAGCCTCTAGAAGAATTCTGCTTATTCCCGGTGTATTAGACTTTTACCCCAGTTTATAATTTTTCTCCTCTTCAAACAAAACCACATAACTTGAACTAGCTAGTCCTGCCCCCCAATTAGAGGGGGAAATAAAGGAGGCATCAGGACCAAACATGTGTAAGACTACGAAGTAATAGGATAGGTACAGAGGGGACCACGTATTCTAGCAGCCCTGGGGGTGAGGGAAGAGGATATGGAAGGTAGGACAAAAACGGAGGAGTAGGGAAGACAAACCGGTGATAGGAATCCCCCCTGATTTTATGTAAATATGTACCTAAAATATTATTGTCAACAATATGTAAGCCACTATGATCAAAAAAATTTTGTTAAAAAATAACAAATGTAAAAAAAACTCAAAGGGATAGATAATACATCAAATATTTTTGAAGCCATGATACACTGAAAATAGAAACAAATTACAAACATAATGGAGAAATAATGTTAACACCTGGAAAATAAGCAGCACAATTCTCAATAACCAGTGGATAAAAGAGGATACAATAGAGGTAACTAAAATGTATAGAAACAAATGAGAATGAGAACATGTTCTTTCCAAATTTTGGAAACACAGGCAAAATGATGTTAAGAAGATAATATTTTTCACTCAGCATAGTAGATTCCATGTACAGAGAGAGAGACTCAGAATGGTCTCATTCATCAATGGCTTTTAAGAAAAATGAAAGACTTTCTTGCAATAATTTTCAGAGACAAAAGAGAAGAGGGCTGGAAGTTACAGCCTATTTCATGAACCTCACCACAAAGAGTGATGAGTTTAGAGAAATAACTACATTGAGAATTATCCTAACAATGAGAAATAGAAATGGTAAATAGAAGGCCTGTCTAGAGTACAGGTGGGGTTGGGGTTGGGAGGAGGAATATTTGGGACATTGGTGGTGGGAATGTTGCACTGGTGATGGGGGGTGTCCTCTTATATGACTGAAACCCAACTACAATCGTATTTGTAACCAAGGTGTTTAAATAAAATATATTTTTAAAAAGAAGATAAAATATATTCCTTTCAAGGGATTCATCAGGAAGAAAAACTCATCTACACAATAATAAGAGAGCAAAGTTCATTGAAAATCAAACCAGATCAATAAATCAAAAGCAAGACAAAGAAAGAGAACTCTCATAAACTGAATTAGAAATACAAGGAGTACGTAACAACAGATACTGCAAAAAATTTAAAGGATAATTAAGTATTACTTTAAGAATCTTAATGTCACAACTACCACTTTTAATAAAATTAAAATTGTAACAAAAAAGCATCATAAAAAAACAAAAGCAGGTGCTGTAGAGATAGCTTGGAGGTAAGGCATTTGCCTTGCAGGCAGAAGGATGGTGCTTTGAATTGCGGCATCCCATATGGTCCCCTGAGTCTGTCAGGAGTGATTTCTGAGCATAGAGCCAGGAGTAGACCTGAGCACTGTCAGGTTTGACCCCCAAACCAAAAAATACTAATAATAAGTAAAAATAAATAAATAAATAAATAAATAAATAAATAAATAAATAAATAAATAAATAAATGCCAAGCCTGGGTGCATTCACTAGTGAATTCTTCCAAACCTTTGAAGAGAACCTATTGCCAATACTTTTAAGTTACTCCTCAGAAAATTAAAGAAAAATAATAACTCCCAGTTATATTTGAAGCTATCTTTTCCCTAAACCAAAAGCAGAAACACTCAGTCATATAGTCAAAGCCTTTCAGCACAAGTCACCACAACACTGGATCCTATTTGCTAGGATTTTATTGAGGATCTTTGCATCTGTGTTCATCACGTTAGTTCCCCTGACATACAATCACCTAATTTTTGATAAAGGAGCAAGAAATATTAAATGGAGAGGGAATACCTCTTCAACAAGTGTTTCACAACTGGTTAGCCACTTGTAAAGAAAGCAAACTCAGACCCCCAGATAACATCATGTACGAAGGTAAAATCCAAATAGATTAAAGACCTTGATATCAGACTTGATATAGAACAACATGGAGATAAAACACTCCATGATACTAAAGGCATCTTCAAGAAGGAAACAGCACTCTCCAAACAAGTGAAAGCAGAGATAAACAGATGGGATTATATTAAGCTGAGAAGCTTCTGCACCTCAAAGGAAACAGTGCCCAGAATACAAGAGCCACCCACTGAGTGGGAAAAAATATTTACCCAATACTCATCAGAAAAGGGACTAATATACAAAATATACAAAGCAATGACAGAACTTTACAAGAAAAAAAATGGGGAGAAGAAATGAACAGACACTTTGATAAAAAAGAAATACAAATGGCCAAAAGGCACATGAAAAAATGCTCCTCATCACTGATCATCAGAGAGATGCAAATCAAAACAACTATGAGGTACCACCTCACACCACAGAGATTGGCACACATCACAAAGAATGAGAACGAGCAGTGCTGGCGGGGATGCGGTGAGAAAGGAACACTTATCCACTGCTGGTGGGAATGCTGTCTAGTCCAAACTTCATAGAAAGCGATATGAAGATTCCTCCAAAACCTGAAAATTGAGCCCCAGCTATACCACTTCTAGGGATATATCCTAGGAAAGCAAAAATACAATACAAAAAATCCCTTCTTCACACCTATATTCATTGCTGGCTATTTACAATAGCCAGACTCTGAAAACAACCAAGATGCCCTTCAACAGATGAATGGCTAAAGAAATGTGGTACATATACACAATGGAATAATATGCAGATGTCAGGAGAGATGAAGTCATGAAATTTTCTATACATGGATGTACATGGAATCTATTATGCTGAGTAAAATAAGTCAGAGGGAGAGAGATAGACACACAATAGTTTCATTCATCTATGGTTTTTAAGAAAAATAAAAGAAATTTTTGCAGTATTCCTCAGAGACCAAAAGAGGAGGACTGGAAGGTTCAGCTCACTACATGAAACTCACTACAAAGAGTGGTGTGTGCAGTTAGAGAAATAACTACACTGAGAACTATCATAACAATGTGAATGAATGAGGGAAGTGGAAAACCTGTCTAGAGTACAGGTGGGAGTGTGGTGGTGGGAATGTTGTACCGATTAAGAGGGGTGTTCTTTACATGACTGAAACCCAACTACAATCATATTTGTAATTAAGGTGTTTAAATAAAGATATTAATACTTTGTATTCTGGGCACTATTTCCTTTGAGATGCAGAAGCTTCTCAGCTTAATATAGTCCCATTTGTTTATCTCTGCTTCCACTTGCTTGGAAAGTGCTTGTCTCCTCCTTAAAGATGCCTTTAATCTCAATGTCCTGGAGTTTTTCACCTACATGTTGTTCTATATACCTTATAGTTTCAGTTCTGATATCAAGGTCTTTAATCCATTTGGATTTTACCTTTGTACATGGTGTTAGCTGTGGGTCTGAGTTCGCTTTTTTGCAAGTGGCTAACCAGTTGTGCCAACACCACTTGTTGAATAGGCTTTCCCTGCTCCATTTAGGATTTCTTGCTCCTTTATCAAAAACAAGGTGGTTATATGTCTGAGAAACCTTCTCTGAGTACTCAAGCCTATTCCATTGATCTGAGGGTTTGTCTTTATTCCAATACCATGCTGTTTTTATAACTGTTGCTTTGTAATACAACTTAAAATTGGGGAAAGTAATACCTCCCATATTCCTTTTCCCAAGGAGTGCTTTAGATATTCGAGGTTGTTTGTTGTTCCAGATGAATTTCAGAAGTATTTGATCCACTTCTTTGAAGAATGTCATGGGTATCTTCAGAGGAATCGCGTTAAATCTGTACAATGCTTTTGGAAGTATTGCCATTTTAATGATGTTGATCCTGCCAATCCATGAGCATGGTATGTGTTTCCATTTCCGCGTGTCCTCTCTTATTTCTTGGAGCAGTGTTTTGTAGTTTTCTTTGTATAGATCCTTCACATCTTTACTCAGGTTGACTCCAAGATATTTGAGTTTGTGTGGAACTAATGTGAATGGGATTGTTCTCTTAATGTCCATTTCTTCCCTATCATTATTAGTGTATAAAAAGGCCACCCACTGAGTGGGAGAAATTATTCACCGAATACTCATCAGATAAAGGGCTAATATCCAAAATTTACAAGGTACTGACAGAACTATACAAGAAAAAATCAACTAACCCCATCAAAAAATGGGGAGAAGAAATGAACAGACACTTTGAAAAAGAAGAAAGGCAAATGGCCAAAAGACACATGAAAAGATGTTCAACATCACTAATCGTCAGGGAGATGCAAATCAAAACTACTATGAGGTACCACCTCACACCACTGAGATTGGCACACATCACAAAAAAGGAAAACAAGCAGTGCTGGCGGGGATGTGGAGAGAAAGGAACTCTTTTTCACTGCTGGTTGGAATGCCGTCTGGTAAAACCTTTATGGAAAGCGATATGGAGATTCCTTCACAAACTGGAAATTGAGCTTCCATACGATCCAGCTATACCATTCCTAGGAATATACCCAAGAAACACAAAAATACAATACAAAAATCCATTCCTTACTCCTATATTCATTGCAGCGCTATTTACAATAGCCAGACTCTGGAAACAACCAAGATGCCCATCAACAGATGAGTGGCTGAAGGAACTGTGGTACATATACACAATGGAATACTATGCAGCCATCAGGAGAGATGAAGTCATGAAATTTTCCTATACATGGATGTACATGGAATCTATTATGCTGAGTGAAGTAAGTCAGAGGGAGAGAGAAAGACGCAGAATGGTTTCACTCATCTATGGGCTTTAAGAAAAATGAAGGACATTTTTAACAGTATCTCAGAGACAAGAGAGATGAGGACTGGTAGGTGCAGCTCAGGACATGCAGCTCATCACATAGAGTGATGAGTGCAGTTGCAGAGATGACTACACTGAAAACTATCAAAACAATGTGAATGAATGAGGGAAGTGGAAAGCCTATCTCGAGTACAGGTGTAGGGGGGTGGGGAGGAGGGAGATCTGGGAAATTGGTGGTGGGAATGTTGTGAAGTGAAGGGGGGGTGCTCTTTACATGACTGTAATCATACAACTATAATCATGTTTGTAATCACGGTGTTTAAATAAAGATAAAAAATAAAAATAAAAAAAGAAAAAAAGAAAAGAAAAAAAAGATATTAATACAAAAAAAAACAAGTCACACAGCATTATATTCAATGGTGAAAGCTATAAAACAAAGTTGTCCACTCTTACAACTTCTATGCATGCTAAGATTAGAAGTACTTGTCAAAATTAGGCAAGAAAAATATATATCAAGAATAAAAATATAATCCTTCAAGACAAAATGGGAATAACTCAAGCTCTCATTATTTGCATAATATATGATACTATACTTAGGAAACTGTAATGATCCCAAACAAAACCTTCTAGAAACAATAGAACAACACAGAGCATGAAAACCGGCAACGCTTTGCAAAAGCCGGCTCCCTGTGTGTGACACCATGCAGGGAAAATCAGCAAAAGTACACCGGCCCAGTGGGGCCCAACTGTGAAAAACTGTGAGTGTGACCTGTCTATGTCTGTCTACTGTCCTCTTGCATGAAACTCTTGCGAGTGGGGCAAAAAGAGGCTCCAGCGGAGCACGGCCGCGTAGCGAAGCTACGCAGCCGTGCACTCTTTCTAAGGAAAGAACTCCATTGCAACAAGAAGGAAAAATCACACTAAGAACTGCGCTATATCACAGAAACAAACATTTCTCTCCAGACTGTTTCTCTGTTGCATGCTCGGGCCTAAGATTTGACCCAGTGTGAGGCTTCATCCATGGAGGACTCTCCTCCCTTAGAGGCAAGTCAACCCATCCAGAAAGGGAGGAGCCAGAGGAGTGTGCTGCCTGCATCATATAACCAATGAATACCACCACAACACGTAGAAAAACCCACAATACAAGTGTGACAATGGGGAAACAACGCAGGCCAGCATCAGACATAGAGAATGAAGATAATAATTCTGACGACCAGATAATGACCAACCAACTAATCAACCTCTCAGATAAGGACTTTAGGCTAGCAATATGGAAGATGCTCAATGGACTCCAAGAAACCATGGATCGAGTTGAACAGAACACTAATAAAAACCAAGAAAATATGAAGACAGAAATCACAAAACTCCAAACTGAAATAACATGTCAACTAACAGGACTGAAAAAGTCAGTAAACGAAGTGAATGACAAAATGGATAAGCTCTGGGACAGGGTATCAGAAGCTGAGAATAGACTTGGTGCTGTGGAAGATGAGATACATAACAATTCCATACAGCAGGAAAGATTGGACAAAAAACTTAAAGCAAATGAGCAGACAATGGAAAAATTAGTCAAAGAATGGGAACAGATGAAAATAGAAGTCTATGATAAGCTCAACAGAAACAACTTAAGAATCATTGGAGTCCCAGAGACCGAGGAAGAAAATTTCCAGGAAGAATCAACGGTCAAGAACATCATTAAAGAGAAACTTCCAGAGCTAAAGAATATATGTGATCAAATCCTGCATGCCCGAAGAGTTCCAACCAAAAGAGACCCCAGAAAAACCACCCCAAGACACATCCTAGTCACAATGACAAATCCCACAGATAGAGACAGAATTCTAAAAAACAGCAAGATCAAAAGGGGAAATCACATTCAAGCAAGCTTCCCTGAGATTTACAGCAGACCTGTCACCAGAAGCACTCAATGCCAGAAAGCAGTGGTGGGATATTGTGACAAGACTGAATGAAATGAATGCTTCACCCAGAATACTATACCCAGCAAAACTCACTTTCCGGTTTGACGGAAGAATACATGGTTTCACAGACAAAAAACAGCTCAGAAACTTCACAGACACAAAACCAGTCTTAAGAGAAAAACTGAAAGACCTAATCTAAGACAAGACTACGCAAAAGACACACCAAATTTTGAAATAAAGATGGCGTTAAATCCCAGGACAATTCTTTCTCTCAACGTCAATGGACTAAATGCACCAGTTAAGAGACACAGAGTGGCTAAATGGATCAAAAAAACTCAATCCAACCTTCTGCTGCCTACAAGAAACGCACCTGAATAGTCAGAACAAATATAGACTCAAAATAAAAGGCTGGAGAAAAATTATCCAAGCAAACAACACCCATAAAAAAGCTGGAGTGGCCATACTAATATCAGATATTGCAAACTTTATACTCAGGAAGGTTGTAAGGGACAAAGATGGACATTTTATATTAATCAAGGGGTAGGTACAGCAGGAAGAATTCACTCTCCTAAACATATATGCACCGAATGAGGGGCCAGCAAAATATTTAATACAACTGTTGACAAATCTGAAAAATAATATCAACAACAACACAATAATTGTGGGAGACCTTAACACGGCTTTGTCAACACTGGATAGATCAACCAGACTGAAACCCAACAAGAATATACTAGACCTGAGGAGAGAAATGGAAGAAAGAGGCCTAGTGGATATGTATAGGACACTCCATCCCCAGAAACTTGGATACACATTCTTCTCCAATGTACATGGGATATTCTCCAGGATAGACTACATGCTGGCACATAAAACATACCTCTATAAGATCAAGAGGATAGAAATTTTGCAGACTACCTTCGCTGACCACAAGGCTCTGAAATTATTTGTGAACTCCAAAGGGACTCAGAAGAAACACTTTAATACCTGGAAGTTAAACAGCCTCAATAACCAATAACCAGGGTGTCCGAGATGAAATTAAGGAGGAAATAAAAGGGTTCCTGGAAACAAATGACAATAAAGACACAAACTATCAGAACTTATGGGACACAGCAAAAGCAGTACTGAGAGGAAAATTTATAGCTTTGCAAGCACACATCAGGAAGGAAGAAGGAGCTTACATGAGTACCTTAATGACACAGCTAATAGAACTAGAAAATGCTCAACAAAAGGCCCAAGAATAGGAAAACAGAAGGAAATAACAAAACTGAGAGCAGAAATCAACGAAGTGGAAACTCAAAAAACAATCCGAAAAATCAACGAAAGCAGAAGTTGGTTCTTTGAAAAAATAAACAAGATTGAGAGACCACTGGCAAACCTAACAAAGAAAGAGAGAGAGAGAAACTTGATAACTCGTATCAGGAATGAAAAAGGAGAGATCACTACTGATATGACAGAGATTCAAAGGGTAATCAGAAACTACTTTGAAAAACTCTACGCCACTAAATATGAGAACCTGGAAGAAATGGATAAATTCTTGGACTCTTATAATCTTCCACGGTTGAAGGAAGAGGATGTAGCATATCTAAACACCCCCATCACCATTGATGAAATTAAAACAGTAATCAAATGTCTGCCGAAAAACAAACGCCCAGGTCCAGATGGATTCACTAATGAATTCTATCAAAATTTCCAAGAGGAACTACTGTCAATCTTGGCAAGACTCTTTCATGAAATTGCACAAACACAAACACTTCCAAATAGCTTTTATGAAGCCAACATCACCTTGATACCTAAAGCAGACAGAGATGCTACCAAAAAAGAAAATTACAGACCAATATCACTGATGAATGCAGATGCAAAGATCCTCAACAAAATCCTGGCAAATAGGATTCAATGCCTCGTTAAAAAGATCATCCACTACGATCAAGTAGGTTTCATCCCAGGAATGCAAGGCTGGTTTAACATCCGTAAATCTATCAACATAATACACAACATCAATAACAAGAAAAATAAAAACCACATGATCATATCAATAGATGCAGAGAAAGCATTTGATAAGGTCCAACACCCATTCTTGATCAAAACTCTCAGCAAGATGGGAATGGAGGGAACCTTTCTCAATATAGTGAAGGCCATCTACCACAAGCCAGTGGCAAATATTATCCTCAATGGAGAAAAACTGAAAGCCTTCCCTCTAAATTTTGGCACAAGACAAGGCTGTCCTCTCTCACCACTCCTATTCAACATAGCACTGGAAGTACTTGCTATAGCGATTAGGCAAGAAAAGATATCAAGGGAATCCAGATAGGAAAGGAAGAAGTCAAGCTCTCACTGTTTGCAGATGACATGATACTCTACTTAGAAAACCCTAAAGACTCTATCAAAAAGCTTCTAGAAACAATAGACTCATATAGCAAGGTGGCAGGCTACAAAATTAACACACAAAAATCAATGGCCTTTCTATACACCAATAGTAATAAGGATGAAATGGACATTAAGAAAACAATCCCATTCACAATAGTGCCACACAAACTCAAATACCTTGGAATCAACTTGACTAAATATGTGAAGGACTTATAGAAATAAAACTATAAAACTCTGTTCCAAGAAATAAGAGAGGACACAGGGAAATGGAAATGCATACCCTGCTCATGGATTGGCAGGATTAACATCATCAAAATGGCAATACTCTCCAAGGCATTATACAGATTTAATGCCATCCCTCTAAAGATACCCATGACATTCTTCAAAGAAGTGGATCAGACACTTTTGAAATTCATTTGGAACAATAAACACCCTCAAATAGCTAAAGCAATCATTGGAAAAAAGAATATGGGAGGAATTACTTTCCCCAACTTTAAACTGTACTACAAAGCAACAGTTATCAAAACAGCATGGTATTGGAATAAGGATAGGTCCTCAGATCAGTGGAATAGGCTTGAATACTCAGAAAATGTTCCCCAGACATACAACCACCTAATTTTTTATAAAGGAGCAGGAAATCCTAAATGGAGCAGGGAAAGCCTCTTCAACAAGTGGTGTTGGCACAATTGGATAGCCACTTGCAAAAAATTGAACTTAGATCCCCAGCTAACATCATGTACGAAGGTAAAATCCAAATGGATTAAAGACCTCGATATCAGCCCCAAAACCATAAGATATATAGAAAAGCACATAGGCAAAACACTCCAGGACATTACAGGCATCTTCAAGGAGGAAACTGCATCTCCAAGCAAGTGAAAGCAGAGATTAACAGATGGGAATATATTAAGCTGAGAAGCTTCTGCACCTCAAAGGAAATAGTGCCCAGGATACTAGAGCCACCTACTGAGTGGGAGAAACTATTCACCCAATACCCATCAGATAAGGGGCTAATCTCCAAAATATACAAGGCACTGACAGAACTTTACAAGAAAGAAACATCTAACCCCATCAAAAAATAGGGAGAAGAAATGAACAGACACTTTGACAAAGAAGAAATACACATGGCCAAAAGACACATGAAAAAATGCTCCACATCACTAATCATCAGGGAGATGCAAATCAAAACAATGATGAGATACCACCTCACACCCCAGAGAATGGCACACATCACAAAGAATGCGAATAAACAGTGTTGGCGGGGATGTGGAGAGAAAGGAACTCTTATCCACTGCTGGTGGGAATGCCGTCTAGTTCAACCTTTATGGAAAGCAATATGGAGATTCCTCCAAAAACTGGAAATCGAGCTCCCATACGATCCAGCTATACCACTCCTAGGAATATACCCTAGGAACACAAAAATACAATACAAAAACCCCTTCCTTACACCTATATTCATTGCAGCACTATTTACCATAGCAAGACTCTGGAAACAACCAAGATGCCCTTCAACAGACGAATGGCTAAAGAAACTGTGGTACATATACACAATGGAATATTATGCAGCTGTCAGGAGAGATGAAGTCATGAAATTTTCCTATACATGGATGTACACGGAATCTATCATGCTGAGTGAAATAAGTCAGAGAGAGAGAGAAAAACGCAGAATGATCTCACTCATCTTTGGGTTTTAAGAAAAATGAAAGACACCCTTGTAATAATAATTTTCAGACACAAAAGAGAAAAGAGCTGGAAGTTCCAGCTCACCTCAGGAAGCTCACCACAAAGAGTGATGAGTTTAGTTAGGGAAATAACTACATTTTGAACTGTCCTAATAATGAGAATGTATGAGGAAAATGGAGAGCCTGTCTAGAGTACAGGCGGGGGTCGGGTGGGGCGAAGGGAGACTTGGGACATTGGTGATGGGAATGTTGCACTGGTGATGGGTGGTGTTCTTTACATGACTGAAATGCAAACACAATCATGTATGTAATTAAGGTGTTTAAATAAATTTATATAAAAAGAAACAATAGAACAACTCTTGGGAATATATCCTAGGAATCCAAAACTAATGCAGAAAAAAACCCTCTGAATTCTTATGCTCATTGTGAAACCATTTACAATAGATAAAATCTGAAAACAACCCAAGTGTTCAATAACAGAAGAGTGGATAAAGAAACAATCACACATCTACACAATGTAATACTATGCAGCTTTAAAAAAAATACATTTTGGTTATATATGAATATGTATGGAGAATATTATGCCAAGTGGAATGAATCAAAGGGAATGTGATAAATGATTACACACATTTGTGTAAAATTAAAAAATATAGCATGGTATAATACCTAAAAAAGATAAAGATGAGAAGATGAGGGCTTGTTAGAAATTTAGCCACATATATAAAGGGGGCAAGAGCAGTAGGCAAAGGAGTAACCACTATGACAATGATAGCTGGGAATGTTTAAAGGAACTTAAATGATAAGCATGTTATCCCTTCAGTAACAATATTGCAAATCACAGTTTCTTAAAGGATAAAATAAAAGTGAGTGAGTGAGAGAGCAAGAGAGAGAAAGATAGAGTAAGAGTGAGTGAGAGAAAGAGAGAGAAAGAGAAAGAGAAATAGAGAGAGAAAGAGAGAATGAAAGAGAGAGAGAGAGAAGATAATATCTCCACAGAGGCAGGCATAGAAGAGCAAACAGGGTCACTGGGTTATTTTATCTGGAAATGTGCAGTAGTAAGGAGATAGATATTGGAGACTGTATGCCTACAATGCAATTATGAACAAGTTTGGAACTATCTCTTGGTGAGATTTATTAAAAATACATTTTAAAAAGAAGATAGAAATTTCATCATGATAAAAACACAGAGCAACTGGAAATTTACCTCTAAGATTTTATGTGCATGAGCTTTCTCTGGGGAGATGATGAAACAGTGGGCCTAACATATGGTACTCCAAATTTAGGATTTAGTGTATTGGATATGAAACCCTAGATACTTTCATTGAGATTTAGATGGAAAGGAACAAGAGAGAGCTCACAGGAAAATTAGAGACTAAAAGAAGTTATAAATGAAAACTACAACCAAGTTTTTCAATCTTTACTTAAGCCTACTCACTTAACTAGGCTTGATCTTAAGACAATAGAACTACAATTAACAGTTCTTGACTAATGGCAGACTGAGTTTTTGATACCATATTTATTATTTGGGATTAGGAGGCAAGGTACTTTAGAAAATTCCTTAGTGTCATAATTATTGAAGGTATTCTTCTTGGCATCCTCTATCCAACTAATCAATTTGCTATTAAAAGAGTTTGGTTCAAACTGTTGGCTACCATTAGAATCAAGTGAAATCCCTCAGAGGCCTCAACAACCTTAGAAATTAGTTAAGATACTTGGAGGAAGATATACATTTATCAAGAGCATTCTCAACAGTGCAGACAAGAGGGTCTGACAAAACTGTTTCTCAATATATTATCTTTCTAACACACACACATATTCTCCTTTCATGACCATTATATAGGCCAAGTCCTCTCAAATAATATTTCACCTATATCGTTTTTCTTTCTGGAAGACTATGGTAGCAACCTCAGTAAAGGCTGGAATACAAAGCTTAATACCACTAAGCCCTTGTCCCTCTCTCTACCTGTCCATAGGCTTTCCTATCTTGTTGATGCTTTTGAGGAAAGCATAGATAACTAGAAATGGATGCATTGCTCTATCAAATAAAGTAGAAAATAGCAAATGAAAACACATTAATCCAGACCAGAATTTAGCAGAGTTCCGTTGAAGCAGATGGACATCTCCAATCATCTTACACACGAGTTCCTAGTCTTGTCTATGCCTTATCAGAAAACTTTGGTTTCAAATAACTGCAGAAAACAGAATCATGCTGAAAATACCTTCTGATTCATCCCTCTGAGTCATCTATTAAAGGTAACTTGACAGACTGTCTTGTGCTAAGTGTGGTTGCTGAGCCCTGGCTTAGAACAAGCAGCAACATAACCCAGGAAGTCTGAGTGGATGGACATGCTGAACCCTCAGCCTCTCTGCAATTCATTGCCCTAATACTGACCCTATAAATTGTGCTTTTTTGCCCTTTCCCACGTCTGGCTTTGGAAATCTAGAGATTCTGTGTATTAATGTGTATTTAACAGACACAACAAAGACCTTACTATTCAAGGACAAATTCCTTAGTTAATATTCTACACCTATTTATTTTAACATAGTACTGTTTCTTTAGGACTTAGAGTAAAACATTTTAACACAATACATAGCAGCAAAGTCAGAGTGCAAGACTCGATGAGATAAAACAGATGTTTCTAAATTTCTTTACTTACTTTCCAATTGTCTGAAAAGAAAAAGAACCACAGTAAAAACAACAACAGCAATAACAGCAAAACATGCAGTGCTTTGCTCCTTTTTGTCTCTCCCCAACAAATTATCTTCTGATCTTTTCTGAACCCTAAGATTTGTTAATATCAATTTTGGAAAACTCGAGTTAGAGTCATTGACCTCAAGTGATATATCAAGAAAAAATACTAGGGAAATACCTAATCCAACAGAATTAAACAAACTTGCTCTGGCCGGAGAGAAAGCATGGAGGTAAGGCGTTTGCCTTGTATGAAGAAGGATGGTGGTGGTTCAAATGCCAACATCCCATATGGTCCCCCAAGCCTGCCAGAAGTGATTTCTGAGTGTAGAGCCAGGAATGACCCAAAAACCAAAAACAAACAAAAAACAAACAAACTTGCTTAAGAACTTCAAGAAATAGTCATCATTGACTATATTCATTAAATCAAGAACACAATGAATGAAGAAAAACCGAAATAAAGAATAAAAACCTTATAAAGATTCATATAGTAACCATAGAATTAAGTTATTCAATAATTGAATTAAATAATGCAATAAGATACCTTACTCATAAAAATGTTAAAAGAGAAATTTGTCTTGAAGTTACCCCATAGGTTATACATTATATTGGTATATGACTACTCACGATGCTCTCATAGCTATTTCTACAACATTGCTAGCAATATTTACTCTTGTTCCTCGTTTTTGCTTCACCTGTATGTAAAAACTTTTCACTGATAGCAGTTGCACCAGTTTCTTCTATCTTAATTGTTGTGTAAATTGAGATTGCTGCTGCTACTTATGCTTTCAGCTTTGTCAATTTGTCACTGTAAATATTATTTTAACAAAAAAATGTATTACATGCAGCAGGCAGACTTAAAATGTGAAGGATTTATGACCTTAACTCACCATAATATGTGAGTTATTCAAAGAGGGATTTTGAAATTCAGAAATTTGAGTTATTTTTTCCTGTCTCTAATCTAAATATCAGCAGGAGGAACCCTAAATATAATATTACAGGTAAACACTTACTAGTGATATTCTTTAAGAAATTCAAGCTGCCAATGTGTGGAAGATGAGTTTTCATAAAGGATAAAATAATAATTCTCCAAAAAGCCACAGAAAATGAGTTAAAATGAGAATTGACATTATGGAAATTGTATCTGCTTTACTATATAGTTATATGAAGAATTTTGTCAGTACATTGTAAAAAAATATAAATAATGTAAAAAGGAAAGGTAGAAAGGACTTCTCTCTATATTATATACAAATGCCCTAAATGTATAGGTAATTGGTTATTTAAGCTATTTCACATATTTGCATTGTTTGAATTCAATGGATACACAAGTTAGGTGAGAAGTGACAAAGGTTGAAAGAAAAACTTTTATTTTTAATCATAGAATTTTAATTAGTTGAACAGTCATTTTCATTACTTTTTAATAAAAAATTGTTTAGTCCATTTACTTAATACCATAATAGTAAATGTGCTTTTCAATTTGAGATTTTCTATAATATATTAATGTTAAAATTATATTGTCCAAATAAGGAAATTAAGATATTTATATTTACTAGTAATCATAAGTAATTGAATGCATTTCATATCATTTGCAAATCTAGGTATTCATAAAACTCATTTCTACTAATAAGGCACAATTGTTTTGAAGTTCTTATGAGTTAGAAAACAATATGTGGATAATTATATACAGTAAAGTTACATTAGTTTTATTATAATAAGTAATAAAATATATTACCCAAATGGAATTATTTTAATTTTACATTATATTATTATCATCAATTCTTATAAATCCATTTCCAACATTGTGTATATATATATATATATACAATGGAAGTAATGAGCAGAAATCATAACAAAATTATAAATAGATGTAAATTGTAAGAAAATTACAATTTATTTTGAAACTTCCTCCTATCATTCTGTTTTCAAAAATATGCTGCTGATTACATAAAAATGTAGAAATTATTTCTAAAAACATATTAATTACTTTTTGATTCTTATATTTTTAAGAAAAATCAAAAGTATTTTGAGATGCACATTTAAAAAAGAATGATTTGATTATAATTATGGGTTGATGTTCCTAAAAGTTTTTCAACTTTGTTATTTTATTTCTGCTAAAAGTTTGATATTTAATTGAAATTATTCTTTAATTTTAATTAAAATTTTACCTCAAATTTTTAAGATATATACAACAAAAATATTTTATTATGCTTATGAATTTGTAGAAATTTTTTTCAACATATAACTTCATTCCAATAAAGCACATGAGTGAATGTGAGAGATTTCAATGACTTAAGTATGTGGGATTTGCTGCTATGGTACTAGGTGTGTTAAGACAATAAACTTTGAAGAGGGGTAAAATTAATTACTTAAAATGTATACATTATGTTAACAAGTATATCTATAAAATAGATATAATAAACAAAATATAAATTTTATTAAATTAAAATTAATAAAATTATTTATAACATTAATATAATAAAATTATTATAGTAAACATTTACAAACATGTATATATACTTGTAAGCATTTTTAAAGAAAGAATGTGTGAATATATATTGGAATCAATAGCTGAAAAAATCATAGCAAATTTTTAATTCTTCTAAATTTGTATTTACCTAAAAATGGATCGTGTCTCTTAAAAAAATTCCTTTACAAGTCTGTATTAAATTACTGTACATTTATTATACTAGATGTGTGAAGTAATAAAAAATACCTTAATTAGTAATATTTATATCACTATCTCTCTGGAAAACTTCATTACCCCAAAATCCAAATAATTAATTGGCTTAACTTTAGCATAAAATAACTTACTTAATTTGATTTCTATCAAGCACAATTATTAACTTAGTATTAGAAAAATTATGATATTATTACAATAAACTTATCAAAATTTACATAGTACTTCTAATATTTATTGCTCAATATTTTGGTATAGAATATTTGTA
The DNA here is from genome assembly GCF_024139225.1 of Suncus etruscus. Taxonomy (NCBI): domain Eukaryota; kingdom Metazoa; phylum Chordata; class Mammalia; order Eulipotyphla; family Soricidae; genus Suncus; species Suncus etruscus. The sequence goes on from NC_064855.1 coordinate 81,065,813, forward strand.
GTGTTAAAATGGCTTTAACTGAAACCTTGAAAACTTCTATTCAGTTTTCTTTTATGTTTTTGTTTGTTTTTTTGCTTGTTTTTTGGGTCACATCTGGCTGTGTTCAGGGGTTACTCCTGGCTCTACACTCAAAAATCGCTCCTGACAGGATCGTGGCCATATGGGATGCTGGGGATCAAACCAGGGTCTGTCAAGGGTTGGCCACATACAAGGCAAATGTCTTACTGCTATCTTATCGCTCTGGCCCACAGTTTAATTTTTAAATGTGAGATTTTTTTTTAAATGCAACACTTAGTAAAGCTAAAGAGAGAGTTAAACAGTCAGAGAGCATTTGCCTTGCACTAGGCCAACCCAGTTCTATTCCAAAAAGTACATCTGGTCTCTGAGACCCACCAAGAGTAATAACAGAAAAAGAAGCAGGAATAAGCCCAGAACTGAGTGACTGTGAGTAAAAAGTAAACCAAACAACAGAATTAATGCTTTACATAATTATAAAATATTTAGATTATAATTGTGTTTGTAAATAAATGATAATTTAAATGATTTTATCAGAAATATGAGATATGAACTCTTTACATCATGTATGATGCATTCTATTTACTTCTTCAAAATTATAGGATAGTGTGCTCACTTTGGCAGCACATATACTAAAATTGGAATGATACAGGAAAGATTAGCATGGCCCTGTGCAAGGATGACATGCAAATTAGTGAAGCATTCCATATTTTAAATAAATAAATAAATAAATAAAATTATAGGATAGTGTAAATTTACTCGAAACAAATAGTTTACTATGCAAGAGAAAATAACAAGTGAGTCAAAACCATGCTTATAAGTATCAGCCTCAAGATTTTATCCTCTGACATTGTATATATCTGTTATTGTAAATAAATTTGGTGACTACTTTTATTTCTGTAAAAATTTGTACCAAATTATGACATTATGCTGAGCTAAGCAAGATAGAAAGAGGGATAATTGTTGGAAACTCTTGTCGGTGGAAAATACTGAGACAAAAATAAGTAAAAGAGGGGCCGGGCGGTGGCGCTAAAGGTAAGGTGCCTGCCTTGCCTGCGCTAGCCTTGGACGGACCGCGGTTTGATCCCCCGGTGTCCCATATGGTCCCCCAAGCCAGGAGCAACTTCTGAGCTCATAGCCAGGAGTAACTCCTGAGCGTTACTGGGTGTGGCCCAAAAACCAAAAAAAAAATAAATAAATAAGTAAAAGAGAATATGGAACAAAGACAAAATCTTAAGCCAAAATGAAAATGGATAAAAGAATTTTAAATTTTAATGATAGGAAATAGTCTAGAAAAAATCAGAATACATTTCTATTAGCTTTAGTTCTGGACTCTAAAGTATATTTAGATGATGAGATATTCAATTATCATACCTCTTTTACCACAAAATGCACAGAGAGGTTAATATAATAAATTATCCTATGACGTGTTCTTTAACATTAGACATTGCTTTATCATATTTACCTTATACTATTTATACTTGTGTGTTTTTACACACATCTAACAATCTATTATATTTCATTTTATAACACATCAATATAAATAAATATTCGTGCAGAAACTAGGTTTGTTTCCTGGAGAGGCAGAGTATGGATCTTCTCCTCCCCCAAAATGCAATCTTTCACTACTATACTTTGGGTTAATTTACTGTGTTACACATTTTGTCACATTACGGCTTCTTTGGATATTTTTAATTTTCAATTAGACATTGTGATTTTCATAGCTGATTTCAATGTTTTTTTTTTCATCATAAATGTTTCCACCTCCAATCCCTTTGCCACATGTATAACATGCTCTTCAGTTGATTACTATGTATTCTTTTACATCCCCTAAACTGACCAATTGACATTACATTTTTTAAAGTGTAGTTGTTACAGTTTGGAAACCATAACTACTGTGCTAAATCTATATACAAATACTTTACAACTTTACAATATAGATGGTCAGGGCCCCCTGACCATTATTTTTTATATTATTTCTAAATTTTCTTACTGCTTCCACCCTAAATTTCTCTCTTTTCTTGGCATTTATATTCCTATACTACTGAGCCAATGTTTTGCTCTACCATTCCCTAGATATGTTATTTTATATCACACATAAGTGATAAAATTAGTGCTTATGTGGGTCCTTCTGACTTACTTTACTCAGCATGATATTCTCCAGTTCCATCTATATTGAAGCAAATTGCATGAATGCATCATTCCTTGTGACTATTGTATATATTTCTATACATCTCTATATATCTCTATACATCTCTATATATGTATGTATACAACAGTTTTATTATCTACTCATTCACCATTGAATATATGTTCTTAAAGAAACTTTGGTAATGGAAGCAATCAATCCTACATGAAGACCTTATATGTGCTATGAATAAAAATGTCAATTTAATTTGTTCCAGGAAATTAGTCTTACACCATTTTTGAGACTTAGTTAGATAAACTGTTAGATGATTATCATAATAAAATAACAATTATTGACCAATGGAAAAAATAGTAAAAGTACAGTTTTATATATAGTTCATTAAATTATAAATCTAAAAACCATGAAACATATAGGCATCTATAGTGATCTAGAAACTCACAAATATATTGAACAAAGAGGCATACTAACAATGTTAATTTATCATTCATTTAATTAATTGTATCTTTATAAAATTAAAACTAAGTTAAACATTTTGTAATTTGTGTTTTGGGAACACCAAGCAAAGACAAAGACATAAGCACAGCTACTTTTGTGTGATTTTTATTAGAATGCAGATAGGTTTATTATTGCCTACAATGTGAAAGAAAATATCAATATAGAGAAAGTGACCTTTTATTATATATTTATGTATTTGAATACATGAAACATAGTGTCATCACCAAGTAAGACAATAATAGCGAAGGTGAAGGATAAATTCTCAGGATTTTTAAGCAATTGTCATCAAATCAATGATAATCATCAGGTATTGACAATAAATGACAAGGTAGAGACGAGAGAAACCAGTGGAGTTTGGTGTTCCTAGACAGTTGAAGATATTTATCAAGAAATAGAACTTGCTATTCTTCATCAACTATTAATAAATTGTCAAGTAAGGTGAAAACCAAATGTAATGCATATAACATAGTACAAAATATAAAAATTTTATGTCATCACATAGAATTCATATAGCCATGACAACTGTTATTTTAGGGGGTGGGTTATGAGAGTGAATGCCTGAATTAGAAGTTTGGACGACAGTAGACAAACAAAATTAAAAAGATAATTAGAGTAGATGTAATATAATATTTGGAGAATAACTGTCATTAAATGGGCATAAGGCAGTTTTTCTCACACAACGAAACATTTTTATCAGGAATTGATATGGAAAAATGTGACGTGCTAAAGAATCTTAAAATAAATTCTGATAAGAGTGACATGATCAAATATGGTTAAAAGAGGGCCTTTCAAGTTATTTTCATAGAAGCAAATATAATCTTAGAATAATGATCATATCATAGTTTCATAGTACCAAAAGCAAGCACGCAAAATTAAACAAAAACTTATAGCTAAATATTTATTTAAGAAAATGAGTCAAGTTTTTAAGAAAAGTGTGAGGTGTATTGTAGTCTAACTTGCCATTATTTCAGTTTCACAAGTAGTTCCTGAGATGACCTTAACTGTTTTACTTCTAGCAGCAAATCTCAAGGATAAAGCTAAAAAACTAATGTCCAAGATCTAATGCTTAAGAAATTGTGCTCATATATCTTGTGTTATACCTATATAAACCTAAAAATATTGGAGGTTGAACAATGATTAAACTGTCTTCAAAATGAGTTTAGAGTTTCATCTTTTTATTGAATGGTTTCTTTTCCAGCTACATGTGTGTATGTGATTTAAAATAAAACATGAATGGCCGGAGCCTTAGCACAGTGGTTAGTGTTTGCCTTGGACTAGACCATCCAGATTTGATCCCCAGCATCCCGTATGATCCCTCGAATGAGTCTGTCTGGAATAATTTCTGAGCACAAATCCTGAGCACTACCAGATGTGGCCCCAAAACAAAACAAACAAAAACTACCTTAAAATTTTCTTCAGGGCCCGGGGAGATAGCACAGCGGCGTTTGCCTTGCAAGCAGGCGATCCAGGACCAAAGGTTGTTGGTTCGAATCCTGGTGTCCCCTATGGTACCCAGTGCCTGCCAGGAGCTATTTCTGAGCAGACAGCCAGGAGTAACCCCTGAGTACCGCTGGGTGTGGCCCCAAAACAAATAAACAAAAAAAATTTCTTCAGACAGATCCACATAACTTGAACCATCTTACTCGGCCTCTCAAATTGAGGGGGAAATAATGGAGGGTACCAAGACCAAACAGTTGTATGATCTCAGAGTAGTAATAAAAATGATTGGACTTAAACACCAAATCCAAAACCAATGACAAAAGAATCGACACCCAACCTACAACATGCTAGACACAGAGGGGACTACTTATACTAGTAGCCCGGGGTGTAAGGGAGGGGGATATGGGATGCAAGCTGGGAATGGGGATGGAGGGAAGACAACTTTCATGATGGGAACCCCCTGATTCAATGTTAATATATACCTAAAATATTAGTGTTAAAGATATGTAATCCCCTTTGGTCAAAATAAAAATGAGTAGAATAATAAAAAAAAATAGTGAAAGTTGGGGCCGGAGCCGTAACACATGCAGTAAGGTATCTGCTTTACGCTCTCTAGCCTAGGACAGACCACCATCCCACACTGTCCCCCAAACCAGGAGCGATTTCTGAGTGCATATCAAGAAGTAACCCTGAGTGTCAACAGGTGCTGTCGAAAGAACAAAAATAGTTACAGCTCACCTCATGAAGCTCACGGCAAACAGGGATGAGTTTAGCTAGAGAAATAACTACGTTTTGAACTATCCTAATAATGAGAATGTACGAGGGAAATAGAAAGCCTGTCTAGAGTACAGGCGGGAGTTGGGTGGGGAGGAGGGAGATTTTGGTCATTGGTAATGGGAACGTTGCACTGGGTGATGGGTGGTGTTCTTTACATAACTGAAACCCAAATACACATGTATGTAATAAAGTTGGTTAAATAAAAAAAAAAACTATTGACTGGAAAGTTCATGGAATATAAACTTTGGGGTAAGCCTGGAGGGATGGGGTGGAAATTAAAAAAAAAAAAAAAAGAAGGGTTCGGAGAGATAGCATGGAGGTAAGGCATTTGCCTTTCATGTAGAAGGTCATTGGTTCGAATCCCCGCATCCCATATGGTCCCCGAGTCTGCCAGTAGCAATTTCTGAGCGTGAAGCCAGGAGTAACCCCTGAGCGCTCCGGGGTGACCCAAAAACCAAAACCAAAAACAAAAAACAAACAAAAAAAAGTGAAAGAAAAATATATTCGGTTTTTGTTTGGTTGGTTGCTTTGGTTTGGGTTGGATTTAGACCACACCCAGCTACGCTCAGGAATTACTCCTGGCTCTGTGCTTAGAAATTACGCTGGGACATTGGTGATGGGAATGTTGCACTGGTGATGGGTGGTGTTCTTTATATGACTGAAACCCAAACACAATCATGTATGTAATCAAGGTGTTTAAATAATAAATAAAAAAAAAAAAGAAATTACGCTTGGCATGCTTAGTTGGACCATATCTGATACCAGGCATAGAACATGAGTCAGCAGCATGCAAGAAAAAGGAAGGCACTACCTGCTGTGATAGCGCTGAGAAAAAACTTAAATATATATAAAGAAATCAATAATGGATGTTGTTAAATATCCAGTTAAATATGTATTAATTGAACACAGAGTGGAACATTTATACCAGCAACTCGGGGGGCGGGGCAGAGAGGGGGATATGAGATGCATACTGGGAACAGGGGTGGAGGCAGGACAACATTGGTGGTGGGAATGTCCCTGATTCAATGTCACTATGTATCTAAAGCATTAATGTGAAAGATTTGTAATCCACTATGGTCAAAATAAAATTATTTTTAAAAATATGTATTAATAGTTGTTAAGCCAAGTAATGTAATGTTGTTCAAAATCCCCAGTAATGTAATGTTCAAACTACATGTATGAAAAACAATAATAAGAAAACTGTGTATTCTATTGCAAAAGAGAAATAGAGAAACTAGCGCTAAACTCCTATTTCCCGCCATTAACAAATACAATTAAAAAATAAATACTTTAATGATCTGTGCTCATTTAATTCATAAGAGAAAACATAGGTAGAATAGTTCATAATATCAACGTCAGAAGAATAGTTAATAAGAAGGACCCAATGACAAAAAAAAAGCAGAAATAAACAAACAGGACTATGTTAAACAAAAGCTTCCATAGATAAAACAAAATATGTATATAACATCTAAAAAATAATGCCTATTGAAAGAAAAAAAATATTTGCACAGTATGCATCAGACTTTTTCTAGGCTATTATAATGTAGAATAAAAAGTATGTGTACTGCAGTCAGGTGGTCCAGTTGTCTCAGACAAAGCCATATTATATTAAACTGCTATAGCTCACTGACAATAGGTAATTTCAATCAGGAAGAGATTCTTGAGAGCTTCAGAAAAGTACATATTCCAACAAAATGCTGACATATATATATATATATATATATATATATATATATATATAAAATTTAGTTTTAGTTTGCCTTTTTTTACCCATGTTAAAATAAAGAACGTTGCATATATATCACATAAGATAAGATTATTTGAATAATAATATACATATACAGGTAAACTAACACAATTTTTTTCAGAATTTTATATTTTAAATATCAATGTAAATAATTTAGAGACATCTTGAATATATAAGAAATATACAAATAACATATTAACATATATTTATGTTACTTAAAGAATTCTAAGTAAGGGGCCTGAGCAATAGCGCAGCAGTAAGGTGTTTGGCTTGACGTGCCTGACCCAGGATGGACCACCATCACCAAATGTTCCCCCCCAAAATAAATACTCAGTAAGTACAATAATAACCACTATCATTGCTTAATGATTTATATGAAAAATATAGTTAAGAATTTTGGGGCTGGAGCAGTGGCACAAGCAGTAAAACATTTGTCTTGCACACGCTAATCTAGGACAACCACAGTTCAATCCCCTGGCTTCCCATGGTCCCCAAACTAAGTGCGATTTCTGAGCTCATAGCCAGGAGTAACCCCTGAGCATCACCGGGTGTGGCCCAAAAAGAAAAAAAAAAGAATTCTAAAGTACATTTTTTGAATGTTTGAGAAGCTTAAATTTGTTATTTATAATTCTTACCTTTTTCATTTTCTACTAGAAAAGAAATCATTCAAGCTGAGAGTAAGATTTGACATTTCTATGAATGCAAAGCCATTAGAAATTAGGTAAAAATAATTCAGTGATTATATAAACCAGTGTAGCAAATACAATATATTAATCGAAAGAAAATTAAAACAGGGTTCTACTTTAAAGAAACCTGGGATATTGCTTGCTGGATACAGGAACATAGTTTAGTGTCCATTACTAATATTTTATAATAAGATCTTCTATTGTATTTGGGATTTTTTTGTTGTTTGGGGCCATACCTGCTGATGCTCAGGATGTACACCTAAATTTGTGTTCAAGAATTCTTCCTAGTGGTACTTGGAGGGCCATATGAAAAGCTGGGGATTGAACACAGGCAGGTCATATGCAAGGTAACTTGTAATTTCAATATAACCCCTGATATTTATAATAAAAATCATATTAAAATATGTTAAGAAATTGTATATCCTAATAATTAACCTAAGTGATTAATGAAAACGTGAAATTTATTTTATGAAGATATATCATAACTTAAAGACTAGTATATCTTTGTTAATATAATTGTTAAAATTATTACTGTTTTATTCCTGGAAAATACTTCTATCCTTGAATTGCTATGTTTTTAACATGTGGTACTCTTTAAACTTCTACTCTTAACCACAATTTTTTTTAATTCTTATTATATCTACTTTAAACCTGGCCAGATAGCCACTTTGACAGATTAGACAAGATAAGAATGAGGACATTTTAAGCTCATTCATGTTTAACATGTCAAAACAAAAGTTGTTTTAAGATACTTGATATAATCAAACCCAAAATATAAATTTAGAAATTAAAATCTTAAATTTTAAATTCTGCATATTCTTTATATATTGTGTAATGCATGTGTTATGTGTAAAATTTCTTTGCAGTCTAATTAAGAGTGAATAAAATTGATTAATATATAATTAAATACTCTTGAATTTTTTAATACTCAAATTTATGAAAATTTGAAATATCATTGAGGTCTAGATGACTTTTAAATATGACAGTGATGATGCAATAAATAAATGATGGCTCTTTATGGTGATCTTATCATAAGAGAAATAAAGTATCATTAAGTACATTAACTATGGTTTCCTCTAAAAGAAAAAAATAACACAAAAGATGACATTCTAATGCTTTAATGCATTACAGCAAATCAGGAGAAAATTTGAGAATACAAATTAATGAAAAATACAATGTGGAACTACATTGTAAAATGCAAAGTAAAACAATATTATAATGACAGTAAAATGAATAAATGTAATGAATATATAAAGAAGGTTTTATAGCCATACAATGGTAATGTTGTCATTACAAAAATGAGGAAGTAATGTATTCACCCTACTATTAGATTACTTAGATATGAACTTATCCATCTATTCAACTATATGCCATAATATGTGTACTTCTAAAACCTGTCTTATATTTTGAAGTAGGGTGATACATTTGAGAAAACAATATTTTCACAAAACTAAGACTAGGTAAACTATGATATGTAAGTAGAAACAAAATATATTACATGGTAGGATCTAAGAATTATGATATTAAGAAAGGGAAGCTGATACAAAGTATTGGAAATGTGAGTTTATGTGTGAAGAGCTATTGATCTGCTGGTTTTGCAAAAGCTGTGTTATCAGTGAAAGCATACTGGGGCAAAGATTTATCGAAATTAAATCTGACCACATGATTGTCAAATAGAGGTATGTTCCAAGCAAAAGTCAAAGTAAATGTGAAATCTTTAGGAAATAATAAATATTTAGTGTCTGAGGAATAACCAAGAAGTCTGATAAAGACACACATATAAAGAGAGGATTATGAAAAATAATAAGGGAAATGGGAAAATAAAGAACACAAAAACTGATAACAAAAATCTTCTAAAACATAAAATTTATAACATAACAAAACAATGAAAATCTTTAAAGAATTTAGTGTAAAGTTAAATGAATTAACAATAACAAACAATCTCAGAAAATAAATTTATATTATGCACTGGTGTTTTAAGCACCAAGAAATGAAGAAAACCTACAATCAAGCAGACTGAATGGAGAAATAATGAGGGTGACTTTTGGGTTTTCTGCAACAATAAATGTCAGAGACGACCGCTCATTATAAGCATTATGTGGAAAAAGTTTGTGTGCTCTCTATGGCATAACCTGTCAGGCTGTCTTTTATATGAAAAAGTAAAGGAAGGACACTTATAGAGAAAGTCAAAAATTATGCTTCGTCTATAATCTCTTTAAGGCAAATAAATGGCAGATTATAAATCAATAGCATCATGCAACATATTTGTAAAATAAACAAAATATCGATATCTATATTAACATTTACAGAATATAAACATTGGAGCTAACATAAATATGAAGCAGGTGTTGAAAAGTCTTCATAGAAGCGATTATTAAGTTATTCAATGAAATATGAAAAAATAACATTTTGGCAAGTTTCATGTGTGGTAAAGTATAACTGATTTAAAAAATAGGGAAGAGAGGAGAAAATTATTTTTGCTAATAAAGCATACTACCCAGAATGTAGTGTAGAGTTTTACATCAGTATTTATATGTAAGATGAACACTTTATGTAGGAGCAAATCTAAATTTTTCAACACTGTGTCTGTTTTATAATCTTTTTGTTTGTTTCTGTTTGTTTTTTGTACCACACCCTGTGGAACTCAGGGTATTGAACCTGGTTCTGCCGCATGCAAGACAAATTCCTACCTGCTATGCTCTCACATTATCCCCCGTGTTACAATTTTAAAACAGAACTGACTTTAAATTAAGTAAATGATTTCTAAAGTAAAAAATAAAATAGCTTGGATCAGAGTCGTTCATATATTCTTCTAGCAATTATTCTAAGATTTAGTTTGATAATTTCTTAAAATTCCTGTTTCATTCATTACAATTATTTTGTAAATATATTAATGTATTATGACAAGACAATACAATAAATTCAGAAGGAGAAAAATCTTTGGATCCAACAACTTACCATTTGACAATGTATGGACTTTCCTAAATGTTGAGAAATAATGGTTTAGTAAAACTTTATTTGGAAATTAAAAAACAATAGGAAAATGTGTCAGGTAAAAAATAATTAAAATTAAAGAAATATCTTTTAAAATCTATAAATATAATCAAATAGCATTTGTAATGGGAAGTTTTAAAAATAGAATGTTTGCTCTAAAATATGGGTATATCATTTAGTAATACAAAATACACATGCTAGTACATAACAGAATATCAAATATTATTCAATGATGTAATTTTTATCGATACTATCACCATCATAAAAATTTAAGGGCAAATTAAAAAATAATAGCAAAAGGAAATAAAGTGATAGCACAGCAATTAGGTTTTTGCCTTGCATGCAGTTGCCTAGGACGAACCTGGCATCAACCTCCAGCATCCCATATGGTCCCCTGAGCCAGGAGAGATTTCTGAGTGCAGAGGCAAGAGTAACCCCTTAGCCTCATTGGGTATGGCCCAAAAACAAAAAAAAAAAAAAAAGAAAGAAAAAAGGAAGAAGAAGAAGAAAGAAACAAATATAGAAAGAAGTGATTCTCCTAGAGGCAAAAGTTTATAGAGAAAACATCCATAGTCATAAGGTTTAGGTATATTATATTTACTCATACATAAAACTGCATTTCTCAACTTCCTTGTAGTTGGATGACATAGTATTACAAATTATGGGTAACTGTTTGACTATATGTAAATGCAGGTCTTATACATGCATACAGGGCATTTCTAATTTTCTATGAGATAGTTATATGAACATTCTCAAAGGAGGACTATTAGGGTCTTACTACAATTTTAATTGTTGGTCCTGATTTGTCCCCACCTCGCATGATGCTTAGATAAAAGAATCATGCACAATGAAAGTGACAGAAATTTACTGTAGGTGCAAATCAAGAAAAAATCCTTTAATTTTTCCAATGCTTATTCAAAATTTTCACTATTGCACTTCCTAACTAGGCATTTAAGAAGATTAGTACCCTAAATTGATTGATAGAAAGGGAAAAACTTTCCTAAGTCCCCACATTTTTAGACAGTATTGGATCCATAGAGAGACACTGAAATATATATATATATATATGTATATATATATGCTAATAAAATGATGGTACTCCGAGTGGAACTGTTCCAGTGGAAAACAAGTAACAAGTAGTCACATCTTAATTTGGGGAGTAGGTAAATTGCAGGGCTCTCAGAGTGGGCAGGTGCAAGAGTTTCAAGTTCAATATAGGGGCCGAGTGATAGCACAGCTGTAAGGCATTTGGCTGGCACACCGCCAACATGGTGCAAGATGGACGTTAGTTCAAATCCCAGCATCCCAAATGGTCCCCCAAGCCTGCCAGGAATGATTTTTTAGAGCAGAGCCAGGAGTAACCCCTGAGTGCTGCCCGGTGTGACTCCCCACAAAAAATTTAAAACTAAGTTCAGTATAGTGCCAAAGAGATAGCAAAGCAGGTAATGTGCTTTTATGCTCCACTCCAGTGAAACCTGTTATATAGTTATCTGAGCACCACTGTAATTTCTGAGTAAGTGATCCAAGGCTAAACCCTTGAGACTACGAAGTGTGACCCATACCACCCAACTAAAGAAATCACTTACACACATATACACACACAACACACACACACACACACAGCAACATCAAACATGGGTCTTTTCATATAGCACACAGTGTGATTGACTTGCTCGCAGCCTCCAATTTTAATATTTGGTCCTTTGAGCCCTCTGGGAATAATCCCAGATTGCAGAGCCAAAAGTAAGCCCTGAGTACAGCCATGTGCCTTTCCCAACCTTCACTTTCTGTCTGTTTTAATTTTTCAAAGGATCCAGTGATAACAGAACAGGAATAATGTTTTATAATTTATCTCCTCAAAATCATTTAAATTCATACAGGATGTGCTTAAAAAATACACACACCTACACAGCACACAAACACATACCTATTTATTCTTTTAAGGGATGAGGAATAGGAACAAAAACATTATTGGAACAAAATGTACAGTGGAGATTTTAGCAAAAATTTGATTCATATTTATCTGTTTAATTTAATACATGCTAGAATGGTTAAGTAAACATCTGATAAATCATATACATTTAATTATTGTATGCATTATTTTTAACATATTTTTATTTGAACACCTTGATTACATACATGATTGTGTTTGGGTTTCAGTCATGTAAAGAACACCACCCATCACCAGTGCAACATTCCCATCACCAATGTCCGAAATCTCCCTCCTCCCCACCCAACCCCTGCCTGTACTCTAAACAGGCTCTCCATTTCCCTCATACATTCTCAATATTATGACAGTTCAAAATGTAGTTATTTCTCTAACTAAACTCTTCACTCTTTGTGGTGAGCTTCCTGAGGTGAGCTGGAACTTCCAGCTCTTTTCTCTTTTGTGTCTGAAATTTATTATTGCAAGATTGTCTTTCATTTTTCTTAAAACCCATAGATGAGTGAGACCATTCTGCGTTTTTCTCTCTCTCTTTGACTTATTTCACTCAGCATAATAGATTCCGTGTACATCCATGTATAGGAAAATTTCATGACTTCATCTCTCCTGACAGCTGCATAATATTCCATTGTGTATAAGTACCACAGTTTCTTTAGCCATTCGTCTGTTGAAGGGCATCTTGGCTGTTTCCAGAGTCTTGCTATGGAAAGGGGTTTTTGTATTGTATTTTTGTGTTCCGAGGGTATATTCCTAGGAGTGGTATAGCTGGATTGTATGGGAGCTCGATTTCCAGTTTTTGGAGGAATCTCCATATTGCTTTCATTAAAGGTTGAACTAGATGGCATTCCCACCAGCAGTGGATAAGAGTTCCTTTCTCTCCATATCCACGCCAACACTGTTTATTCTCATTCTTTGTGATGTGTGCCATTCTCTGTGGTGTGAGGTGGTATCTCATTGTTGTTTTGATTTGCATCTTCCTGATGATTAGTTATGTGGAGCATTTTTTCATGTGTCTTTTGGCCATTTGTATTTCTTCTTTGTCAAAGTGTCTGTTCATTTCTTCTCCCCATTTTTTGATGGGATTAGATTTTTTTTTGTTGTAAATTTCTGTCAGTGCCTTGTATATTTTGGAGATTAGCCCCTTATCTGATGGGTATTGGGTGAATAGTTTCTCCCACTCAGTGGGTGGCTCTTGTATCCTGGGTGCTCTTTCCTTTGAGGTGCTGAAGCTTCTCAGCTTAATATATTTCCATCTGTTAATCTCTGCTTTCACTTGCTTGGAGAGTGCAGTTTCCTCCTTGAAGATGCCTGTAGTCTCAATGTCCTGGAGTGTTTTGCCTATGTGTTGTTTTATATATATATATATATATATATATATATATATATATATATATATATATATATATATATATATATATATATATATATATATATATGTTTTTGGGCCACACCCAGTAACGCTCAGGGGTTACTCCTGGCTATGTGCTCAGAAGTTGCTCCTGGCTTGGGGGACCATATGGGACACCGGGGGATCGAACCGAGGTCCGTCCAAGGCTAGCACAGGCAAGGCAGGCACCTTACCTTTAGCGCCACCTCCCGGCCCTTGTTCTATATATCTTATGGTTTTGGGTCTGATATCGAGGTCTTTAATCCATTTGGATTTTACCTTCTTACATGATGTTAACTGGGGGTCTAAGTTCAATTTTTTGCAAGTGGCTATCCAGTTGTGCCAACACCTCTTGTTGAAGAGGCTTTCCTTGCTCCATTTAGGATTTCCTGCTCCTTTATCAAAAATTAGGTGATTTTATGTCTGGGGAACATTTTCTGAGTATTCAAGCCTATTCCACTGATCTGAGGGCCTGTCCTTATTCCAATACCATGCTGTTTTGATAACTATTGCTTTGTAGTAAAGTTTAAAGTTGGGGAAAGTAATTCCTCACATATTCTTTTTCCTGTATGCATTATTTTTATTTCATCTCGTTGTTAATGCTTATAATTTTAGTATTTTCACTATAAATATATTGTATGTATAAAACTTGGGGCCAGAGTGATAGCACAGTGGTAAAGCATTTGCCTTGTAAGTGACTGACTTAGGACAGACCTGGATTCGATACTCAGTATCCCATATAGTCCCCTGAACCAGGAGTAATTTCTGAATGCATAGCCGGGAGTAACCCCTGAGCGTCACCAGGTGTGGCTCAAAAAACAAAACCAAACACAAAACAAAAAAAACTGTAATTACTTCGTGAGTCATGCTATTTTAATTCTTTTAATGAATAATATTCAATAATTAGCACTAGATATTATTACTTTTAGTATATTTGGTATGATCATTGAATAATGTATACTTAATTTTAATCTCAAAATTTAATTTATAATTCAAAATTTTTCTCATCTTCAAAAATTAAAGTGTCATAGCTGAACATGTTTTAGATTGTCATATTAGAATGGAATAATAAATACTATAGATTTGGAGAAAAATAATTTTACTTTTGATCACACAACATGTATATGAATTTTCAGATGCATCAAATATGCTGTGTAAATATTAATGAGTTGATTTAAGTCATGCATAGCATTGCATCATTATTTTATCTACTTACTTGAATGCCTTGTTTCCCTTATTAAGAATAGTGATAAGATCTTATATAATAAATTTAGAATAATTGTAGATATTTACAATACAAATATTAATGGTTAATATTGAATGTCACATTTACTCTTAATAATTTTGTAGTTCATATGTTATCTTATTTAAATATCTTTCTTCTTTTTAACTTTATGTAAAATAGAAAATGCATCACATAGTTGACATAGTTGACTATAATACATTTGTTTCCTATAAGTGAGAGCAAAATTATTTTTAAGAATAATAGTAAAAAATAGACAAAGAAATAGAAGAAAAAAGTACAAAATATAAATGGGAAATAAAAGAAGTACAGTGACAAGCAAATTTGCACAATTTATTTTCTCTCCAAAGAAGTCATTAAAACAATGACAAAATGTTTGGTAAGCTCTTGTTAACTGTCCATTCTGTCATTTTATTTGTTTCAGAATATTAAGTGAGCTCAGATACATATTGGCATCTAAATTGGTGTGTTTCATCAAATGAAGCTATCCAAATTCAAAGGACTATTCCTGATATTGAAGCTTTTCCTTGGATTGTTTTTAGCTATCACCTCCTAGAAGAAGGAGTTCCCACTTCGCTCTAAAAAAGTTCTGGTGATATCAGCCCAAATATCAACATATCTAAAGTTTGTTCAGATTGGTGTCTTTCTTAATGCAAGCTTTTTTTCTTTGGAATTCAAGTTGTGTCTTGAATACATGCTCTCTCTTTTCCCTCTGTCTTTATAATTTTTCTTTTTGGATTTTTGGGCCACACTCAGTGATGATTAGGGGTTACTCCTGGCTGAGCTCAGGAATTGCTCCTGGCTTGGGGGACATATGGTACCCTAGGGGATAAAACTGCAGTCCCTCCTGGGTCATCTGTGTACAAGGCAAGTGCCCTACCATCGTGCCACCACTCTGACCCCTATCTTTGTCATTTTTAAATGAAACTGTATTTTTACTTAAAAATAATTTTAATTTAAGCATGATTAAAATATAAAGCAGTTATGAAATCATTTCTAAATAAAGAAATTGAAGTATAAATACCATATGGTGGGCATGGAATAGAATGAAAAAATAAATTATGCACTTATAGATAATGTTTAAAGCCTATATTCCAGTCACTAGACAATGCATTTTTTCCTCCGATTTTTTTCTATTTTCATTAACTAGTAAGTAGTTTTAAATCTATATTCAACCATTTGTTGTGTTTCTTTTGTTTTTATTTATAATATTATTGCATGACATTGCTCTCCTTTTCCTAAATAATCTATTATTTTCTGGATACAGTGTGTGATAGAAATAACATGATGTCCCACTCCATAGTCTGAGAACCTCATTAGATGCTTAAAAGATAAGGAAACAAAATTTAGAGTACAGTTGTGATAAAAATGGCAAATCTACAAATTATATATAATTTAAAATACATTTCCAACTGACTAACCATCACCCAAATGAACTGATACTATTATACAAAATGAAATCATGAAATATAAAAAGGAAATCAAAATCCTGGAAGAAAATACAATTGTATCAGTTGGCGTAACAATTCATGGAACCCACTGAAACTTTGACAGACTTCTGCTAAAGGACTAAATAATTTGGCCAGCGATAGTAAAGGGCTTATGGCACTTGTCTGCATATGGATATGCAAGTTTGATCTTCAGTACAGCATATTTCTCCCTGAGCACTGCCAGTAGTGCTCTTGAGCACAGAGAGAGGAATAGGCTCTGATCACTGCGAAGAGTGGCTCCACCCTGCAAAAAATAGAGACTGAAATTGCTTGAGAGTAAATGGTTTAATCTTCCAAATGAATACTTTTTCACAATTTCAAAATAGGTTATGTTGCAAAACAAGTGATATAAAATGTATTGGTAAAAGAGGCCCATGCTCCCATTCACATACAAAATCACAAAATAGAAGATGAAATGTTTTTGAATTTTTGTTTAATTTTAACAAACTGTTACATAAAATTTTTTCTTAAACATTTTTCTCACATTACTCAGTATTTTTTAAATAGATGGTAATTATACTAGTATGTTAAAATATCAACACAATATACTTAGAAGTCTTGGGGAAAAAATCCAATAAACTCCCTCCAGTTTAAATAGCCATCAAGGGAACAGAAACACTGTGTGTCAGTATGTTCAGTATTGGAGCCTAGAGGGACATAGCACTTGCTATGTGTGGGGAAGAAACAGCAGGACTTTTTAGTAAAAAAGAAGACAGAGAAAAAACTTGTGATCACAAACAGAAAAGCATATTGCTGATAAGACATAAGTGTTAGAGGTTTCCTACAACCTCAAGCTGTGCTCTCCTAACTAAAATCTCATACTAATTTACACAAGGCAATTTTAGTGGCACAGTTAGAAAGAACTGTGAAAAATAAAATTAGTTGTTCTTTTACTAGAGCTGATTCATTGTGAACTACTGAAGTGCTTTTCTCTTTTGAGTTCTATTAAAATGGGAAGCACTGGAATCGCCTTTGTAAAAGTATTTGTCCTTTAGAAGGGAGCTATATTTTTTAATAAGGAAGTATTACCATTCTAAACTGAAACACATTCAATTCTTAGTATAGTACATCAAAGGTATATCTTGATCTTTACAGTAAGTTCTCTGAAAACATTGTAACATAATTACAGGATACACACAAAATTAAATATATCAGCATGATGCAACTATTCAGTACTGCATACAGTGCATTATTTATAAGACACCACAAGGACACAATTCTTATTAATTAATATAGATTATTCTCAGGTTTGTGCTATTTATACCTGTTAGTGATAGTGACCATCAACTTTTTTTAAGGTTTGGAGTCAAAGGAGCACTGTAAAAACAATGTTAGTGTGGCAATTATCATTTGCATTGGCCCACTTTATGGGGGTCATAGAAAGGAAAAACTTTGGCCTAAGTACAAGGAGACCCTACCCCTGAAGTTTCCTGACAGAAGACCATTTCTAGGCTCCAGGCAAACCAGTTTGTCCAATCCCGGGCATTGTCTGCAGTGCCCATACAGTTATATCTTTCACAGTCTCTGTTGTTTATCTCACGCCTCTGCATTAAAGGTTCTGGAATCTGTACATCCCACATTGAAGTCAGGATGGTGCGGAGCGGCGTCTAATTTCATCTCAAAATTAACGAGCAATGCAGAAAGCCCTGTCCAGTATGCAAGCCGTTGTTGTTGTTTAAATCTTCTCAGTGTTAAGGGAAGACTCTTGAGTAAATCGATGTCAGAGCAGCCGTAGGGTCTTCCCCGGTAGAGGATTGCTTCCAGGTGATGTCATAAACAACGTTGAATATTTCATAGATGGCTTCCCTGGTTCAGGGGTGACTGGAAAATGCCCAAATCTCTGAGGCCTGTGCCAGGTCAGCATGTCAATGTTCAGGGTTTGTAAGGTTCCATTGCACCACAAGATTAGTGTGTTCCCGTCTCTATTAGATAAGAACTTATTTGTATGTATAGTATTTTCCATTTTAATGTGCCCATGCAAACAAGGAATAATGCCACCTGGCGTTATCAGCACATAAGGGGGCCGCAAGAACAAGTCCAACAATCCCAGTGACCTGGTTCAAACATAAGCATTAAACTGAGGGACTCTTTCACCAAAATTTCTTATTGAGCAGTTCCCAGCAAGATTGGTGCCTATGAGGATGCTAGAACAAGTTCAATAATCTAATTGACTTAGTTCTTATACATACATTAAATGGAGGGACACTTCTACAAACTTTCTTATTTAACAATGAGCCAGGTCTGTAAGACAATGTTCAGGGTGTAAGGTCCTACTGCATCACAAGATTTATGTGTTCCCATCTGTATAAGATAAGAACGTGTTTGAATATAATTTCCCATTTTAATGTGCCTATGCAAAGGAAGAACAGTATCACATGGCGAAATTGGTGCCTATGGGGATATTAGAACAAGTCCAACAATCGAATTGACTTGGTTCTTATATAAACTTTAAATGGAGGGACACTTCTACTAACTTCCTTATTTAACAAATAACAAAGGGATAAAAAGTGAGAAAAATAAGCAATCTAACTCAATAGTCACCGTATGTGGGAACTAATCAGAAACCTAGTATTGTAGCAAACACAGGTACACAGTGAAGAAAGGAAGAGGCCAAGAAGCCGCTGAGAGCGAACAAGTAGAAAAAGAGTACTGGCCTCTTCCCAGCATGAGAGTCCATCCTCTCATTTTTATTTTGAATATATATGGTACCCCCACGCAAAGACTGAGAGTCCATCCTCCCATTTTTATTTTGAATATATATGGTAGCCCCACGCAAAGTGGTCTCCTCCCAGACTGAGAGTCCATCCTTCCATTTTTTATTTTAAAATGAAGACCAATGAGAAAAAAAAAATATCAGTGAATGTCAAGATATATACCAGTGCTACATCGGCCCACCCTCCACCCCATGCGTCCCTCCCTTAGTGTAGGGAGACAAAGGCGGAAAGACTGAGGACCACAATAGAGTCCATCTAGGCCGGCAACCAGGGAATACCTGGTATAAAGGGGAGATAGCTAGGTAGAATGCCATCCGACATGGGGTGTCCCCTAACTCCAATACCTGGGAAGAGCTGGCCTCCAGGAAGGATCAAGGCACCCCGGAAGCCATCTATCTGTCAGGCCCCTCCCTTTGCTCCTCATCCCTAGTGTAGGGAAGGGGGAGAAGCCTTGGGACCCCTAATAGAGTCCACCAGGAACCTAAAGCAGGCCACCTGAGGTGGTACTCAGGCCAGGCCTAGAGTCCAGGGGGAAAGGGAGCTTTATTTTTTTAACTCATTTGAATATATTCTTATTCTTTTCCATGAGAGTTTTTATGAAATTCATATACCTAAGTTAAATTAACTCAGACTTAGAATATCACTCAATTGATATAAGCATTAGATTTGAAAAAAAATAAGTTACAAGAGACACGTGCACTCACAGATTATTCTAGAAATACAGGTTAAAGGAACCTTACATGGAGCCAGCAATCATCCAGGTCGCTATATATAAGTAAGTGCCTTATCTGTTATATTATGAGTTTGGTGTCCTATCAAACTAATTTACAGAGAATTGTATGTCATACTTTAATGGTCATTGTTATATATTATGGTTTAACTGAAAGAATACTGTGTTTATCAAATTTCAGCTTATAAAATAACTGGAAGAAAATTAGTATATTTGCTTTAACCAAGAAGCCAAAACATTCATCAATGTTATTATATTCTTGGCTTAAATTTTAATTTCCTGTGAAAAAGAGGTGTCTATTAATGATTTTGTCTATTTGTGGACCAGTGGGGCCAATGACAGAAACTGTGATATTTATTTTCAGGAAGCAATGTACATTTTTTCCAGATGGAGTTAACTAACATAGAAATAGCTGATCATTAAGTAAACTATACAATCATAGTATTTGCCACCATCTATGACCTCTTGATACCTAATAGTTATCAAAGCATTTTAAAGATTTTTACCAATAGTCTTAATAATGCTCACTGAAATAAATAGATTAATGAATAAGAACTTTACCTTACAGAAAATATAAAAGTTGAAGAAAATCCTAAAAAAATAACTGAATTTAAATACATATAGGTTGAACTTAATAATATAAGAGGATTCAAGAGGAAAAGTTAAGAATAAAATAATAAAATTAGTGTGTTTGAATATAAATAAGAAATCAACTCTAAAGCATAGCTTCAAAAAGAAGAAAATGATAACTTAAGGTGATGTCGGATAATATCAGAGAACTTTCTCAACATCAGGATTTTGGAAGTAAAATAAACAGAAAAAAGAATTATTTCCTGATATCTATCCAGCAGAAAATCATTTTGGTACTTCTACTAAGTAAGATCCAGAAGAAAATAATGACTGCCAATAATTCCCTGGTAGAGTAATTCTGGTAGCAGTTATCAAGTTACAAAAGAAAATAATGGCTATTGATAGTTTCCAGTAGCTGATATGTTGGTGGCATTCTCAGAATGGGAAGTAGATTTTCCTTTTCTGCATGACCACAACAGCCCAGCACCATACCTCAGACAAAACAGACCAGATCTACTACTTAAATTGTTCAAACTTCCAAGCTACGAAATGTGTTTAAGGTTTATAAATCCTGGACCCCCATGGCTTGTTAGCCATCTCAAAATTTATAGTAGTTTCATTCCAGTGATATCACAGCAAATTTGATGGGAAAGTTACAGAGCAATCTACCAAGGTCAGTTAGCAAAACAGTATCATAAAAACTTAAACTAACATCAATCACATCCCAGTAAATCCTAGACACTGACTTGAATAGCACCATTTTGAGATATAACAATTACTACAAGTTGTCACTTGTTGATCTATGTTTTGATAATTCCATATGCCTTTATATGGTAAAATAACATGAAGAAAATTTGTACCTGCAAAGAGGCAGGCTGTGGTGGAAGGGGGAAATTGAGGGCACTGGTAAAGAAAAGTCACACTGTGGTGAGTATGGTGTTTAATATTTAATGTCTGAAAGGGCTGTATTAAAAACTGTTTAATAAATCATTGTGCTTTATATTTTTGTTAAAGATAGAAAAGACATTTTTATATTTGAAGAAATAATAGCATATACGTATCTCAAGCAACAAATACAGTTAATAACTTGAATATATAAAGTTTTAGAGACAAATAAAATAACCCCAATGTACGAAATAAACATTATAATTAAACAGCCAAAAATAAAATTAAGAAATAATTATAAAATATTTAATAGAAAATTTAAAAATTAAATACAAGGAAATCTTCAAAAGAGTAATAGAACATTTTCAAAGATATGTTAAGGACAAGGGGAGTAATGCAATGTCACAGAATTCTGAACAGAAAAAAAATTTGACAGAATGTCCATACAGATTATCAGTCCCATTTGTGATACGAATAAAAAACATTTAGGAGGAAAAAGTAAAACAAGCAAGCTAAAATAAATAGATAAATAAATAAATAAGGGCCGGCATGTTGGTGCAAATGATAGGGCATTTGCCTTGAACGCACTAACCCAGGATGGACTTCGATTAGATCCCCCAGCATTCTGTATTCATCAGTTGGAGCATATGTTGTCCTAACTATATTTTTTCTCTTTATAGAGAACTTAGAGAGAATAAATACAAAGCGTATAAATGAGTACTTTTCAAATTATTACAAAGGTATGAATATTTTGAGACTATATTTATAAATTCTGAAATTTAGATATAAAACTGCCCAAATATACAAGTACTTTCATATTGTTTACTCAAAATTAAACTGTTAAAAAGGTATGTCTAATTACATGTGTGATGATAAGATGAGATATAATATATAACATAAATGTATGTATATTGTATAAAGTAGCATTTATTATAATTAGTATTAATTTTTAAATTTTATGTATGCTACATAACCCTATTTATTGACTGCTTGATTATCTTTGAGATGAAAATTCAACTCTTATTTGGATTCATTGAGTAAGAAAGGAGAGAATAAGAAAGAGAGTAGCACACTCAAGGGAGAATACAGCTTTCTTCAAAGGCAAAGAGATTTCTTGCACATGTAAAGTATGATAGTGCACATATTAGGAGAGGAAATGCAGAAGTAATGTGCTCAGGCCCCATATATCCAGGCAGAATATGTGACTTCCCTTTTTATTTACTTATTTATTTGGTTCTTTTTTTTGGTTTTTGGATCATACCTGGCAGCGCTCAAAGGCTACTCTTGGCTCTATGCTCAGAAATCGCCCCCCACAGGCTTGAGGGACCATATGGGATGCTAGGATTCAAACCACTGTCCTTCTGCATGCAAGGCAAATGTCTTACCACTGTGCTATCACTCTGGCCTTTACTTCCCATTTTTAAATGATTTATTGTAAGTTTGCAACATTTTAGAATTTAGGAGTATATATATGTATATATATATATACATACATACATACATACATACATACATACATACATACATACATAGTATATAGATGAAGGGGATTCAATACACCCACTACCAAATTTTCATTGTTATTCCATTGCCAAAGTTATTCCTCTTCTAGTTACTCTCTCACACGTCTGCTGTAATTTTCATTGCTAGTCCTAGATGTTAGTTATGGGTTTGTTTACCAGGTAATTTTGCTTCATATTTCACAGGTTAGTGAAACTCACTCATATATTTGTTTTCCTTATTTCACTTAGAATACTTATTCTTTATTAAAGGGATTTGATCCCAAATTACACAATTACATTTTGTTAATGCTAAATAGTATATCTTTGTAAATATAGCTTCATTATATCTTCCAATGTTTTACATGTTTTCCCAATTATTTTTGATGATTGAATAAATTGAAGTTTATTGAATATTTTGCTTAATTACTCGATAATTTTATATGTGTTAAAACAAATTTTTATTAAATTGAAATATAAAAATGGCACTTCAACAATTATTTAACTTCCTATTACATTTAGTACTAGCAATTTTATATAACAATGCCATGACAATTTGAAAATTTGGTGTTAAGTATGTGTTAAACATTACATAGTATTGGAGTGATCAGTTAAATTCTCTGAATTTATTATTATTAGATTGCAAGAGAAACAATTCTATAAGTGTCAAGAATCAGACTTAGAATTAAAACAGACACTTCCACTGCACATCAATCATTGGTAAATATAATCCAAAAAACTATTTCCAGGGCTGGATAGATATACAGTGGTTATGGCTCTGACCTTGCAATGTCTGACTCTAAATCCTAGGCACTATATTTGGTACCCTGATTCCAATCACAATTAATAGGCTATTGTTGGCACAGAAGTAAACCTGAGCACTTTCGGGTGCAGTTCAAAACAAAACGAAAAGAAAAACAGAAAAATAGTGTTCCTTTTTCCAGTCTGTGTAAGAAAGGCATTACATAAGTCTTAAAAGTGCGCGCGCGCGCGCACACACACACACACACACACACACACACACACATTTTCCTTTTGTTTTGTTTTTTTCTTTTTTGGGCCAGACCCGGTGATGCTCAAGGGTTACTTCTAGATATATTGCTCAGAAATCGCTCCTGGCTTGGGAGACCGACCATATGGGACGCCGGGGGATCAAACCGTGGTCCGTCCTAGACTAGTGCGGGTAAGGCAGGTGCCTTACAGCTCTGCACCTCTGCTCCGCACCACACATTTTCGTTTTGATATCCAGACTAGAGAGAGAAATCTGGTCTTTGAAGACCATAGACAAAATGTGCGTATGGTCTTGGAACTTACAAATATATGAGATTTTCTGACTAAAAATAAGCAATCCTTTCTGTGTGTAAACTCTCTTTTGTGACAATGCAAAGAAGATTGATCTCTATGACATGTTTCTTGTTTTCTTTCAACTTTCAAAAGTTTTGCTTAAAGTTCATTTTCTTTCACCTTATTTGACTGATACATCACATTGAATGGCACTGAACTAGCCCTCTCTCTCTAATAAGTATAGAGAAACTAATATTCTATTATGATGTTAGCATAATAGTTAAAATTTTATTATTATAGATCCATTTTGTTATGAATTCAAAAACTACTGAATTATAAAACTATTTATTTTAAATTTTTTTCAGTTGGTAGCATACATTTTTCCCCTTTTCTAGCCACACCCTGCTGTGCTCAGAGAATACTCCGTCTCCGGAATTACTTCTTGTAGTGCAATAGGATTATATAGAATGCTGAGGATCTAACCCGGGTGGGCTGAATTCCAAGCAAGAGTCCTATCTTTTATATTATTGCTTCAGTTCCATAGCATTTGTATTAGTTTTTTCTTTGTTTCTTTTCAGTCACACCCAGTAGTGCTCAAGTAATATTCCTGACTCAAATATCACTTATGGCAGTACTCAGGACTTTAGAAATCAAAAAGTTTAACCACATGCAAGTTGAGCACCTTACCTCTCTACTAACTTTTTGGCCATTAAGGCTATATTTTAGACAATAAATTAAGAAAATTCATGGGGGCCGGGCAGTGGCGCTGGAGGTAAAGTGCCTGCCTTGCCTGCGCCAGCCTAGGACGGACCGCGGTTCAATCCCCCGGCATCCCATATGGTCCCCCAAGAAGCCAGGAGCAACTTCTGAGCACATAGCCAGGAGTAACCCCTGAGCGTCACAGGGTGTGGCCCAAAAACAAAAAAAAAAAAAAAGAAAATTCGTTAACAGCCAACTTTAATAGCAATTACATAATTATACTAGATTAGGATAGGAGGTATTTAAATACTTTCAAGCCTGTTAAAATAATTGAAATCAAGTTATTCCTAATTAATAAAAAATAAATTTCAAAAATAGCAATATATTTCAAATTTCTGTCACTTTTTCAAACAATAAAGTTACATTTATATGAATTATTATATGAATTTGTTATAATATCCTTATGCAAGATCTCAATACAGTTGGGTCTCAGAAGTCAGAGGACCTACAAATAATCTCTTAAAAAGAGGGAATAAAATTTAGAGTCTTAGGTGACTTGAAAGAATATTTTAAGAGATAATCTTCAATTTAAGAGACAAATAAATTTGATCAAAGCACATATAAAGGGTACCACTTTTCTTAGTTTTTCTGCTTAAAATAAAACATATTGCTTATTTGTTTAATATTTTAGAAATTTAATTGGAACAATGAGCATAAAAAATACACCTGGTGATTTTTTCCATAGTACGGTAGACCTAGTATGCTATTTCTAACATAGATAAATGTTAGCTGGTCTTGATTGGTGCCATAAAAATTAACTATAAAATTAATCTCAAGTTTATGTTTATTTTACCAATATCCAAAATATGCATACATTATATTTTTACCACATAGTTATTTGTGGTGCTGGAAATAAAATAACAATTCAAATTAAAAATAGTAATTAACAAAAATATAAATGATAGTCAGAATCAAACAATATATATATTTCCTACTATTTAAATATTTTACTATTAACTTTAGAAGTAATGTGATACAAAATTTGTATGGGAGATAGGCTAGAGTCATGAACAGAAGTCTTGTAAATTTCTTCTGCAAAACAACCTACTTTTAAATTTTATGTACCTATGGCTGAGATTAATTAATGTAAATGTAGCCATTTACACTAATGTAGACATTAGTATTAAGTCATTAATAACTCAAGAAACAGAAGTAGGGGCCTGAGCAGTGGCACAAGCCTTAAGGCATCTGCCTTGAAAGAGCTAGCCTAGGAGGGACTGTGGTTTGATCCCCCGCCCCCGCCCCGGCTTCCCATATGGCTCGAAAACAAAACAAAGCAAAACAGAAAGAAACAGAAGTATACACTAATAAATAATGAAGAACTTAATGACATTTTAGGTTATTATTTAACAGTAACTTTAATTGTATAAATTGGGAATGTGTGGGGAATGATGAAATATTTTACCAGATAACTAACTACATTTCCTTTGCAGACAGAAAAAAGTTTCATGATCTTCTAGAAATTTAACTGTCTACAAACTTTTAACCTTACGTGGATATGGCCAACACTTTCATTATTATATTAATATTTTCATTATTAATTGAGGTGCCTGGTTTAAAATGATGTCTATTTTGTTTTCATACTTGCAATGCCAAGTTACCTCATACCAACAGTGTTAGTAATCCTTCACAATTTATATTCTTGCCTGTATGAAAAATGATAATCTACAATCTCTAAAGTGAGTAGACATCTCAAGGTACAATAGAGATCTAGCAAAAATGTTTTACTTGATGATCACATTTTGACAGCTAAGAACATCAGTTAAGAAAGGAAAAGCTCCAGTAGAAATGGACATACAAATATCAATAAGGTAATTAATTATTTCAATAGCTAAAGATTAACTGATAGACCATGAACAGAAACTAAATAGACAAAATTACTAAACTTGTAGTAAAACTGATTGCAAATCAGAGCTTTAATTCAGTGGTATATTGAACAATTGCCAATGCTTATTCTCCTTTTCTTTTAACTAAAAAAGGTAAATGTAATAAATGTTTGTAATAGCTAGTTGTGATAACTATTTAATAAGATTACATAGTGAAATGTTAAGACATTAAACTACCTTCTATACAAATTGATCATGGTCCAGTTTTTCCTAGATAGGAAAAAATTGTAAAAAAAAGTTAATAATAAAATTTTAAAGTCATTATTCTACATTTATTTACAATAATTTTCAAGTTAGAATAATCAATTAATAAAATAAAACCATCAAATATAATTTTTCAGTATTCTTATATTTTATTATTTATTATTAATACATATTATTGACATTTAAAAATCTTAAATTACTTTATACATACGTAAAAAATGAGGCTGGTCCGATGGCCGTGGTTTATCAGAACTAAATAACGTTAGTATCATAAAGGTTGGTATATAACCCCCCCACTGCTCAATTTGACTGGCTTTGGGAAAAATGTATATATATATATATGTGTATATAAATATAAAAATAAGGTTTTTGTTGGGCCCGGAGAGATAGCACAGCGGTGTTTGCCTTGCAAGCAGCCAATCCAGGACCAAAGGTGGTTGGTTCGAATCCCGGTGTCCCATATGGTCCCCCGTGCCTGCCAGGAGCTATTTCTGAGCAGACAGCCAGGAGTAACCCCTGAGCACTGCAGAGTGTGGCCTAACCCCCCCCCAACAAAAAAAAAAAACAAGGAAAAAAAATAATAAGGTTTTTGTTAATTTTATACAATGGCACATTATTTTCAGTTCTCCTTTATTTAAAGAAATAAAAAATATTCTCAGTATTAAGAATTTTTGTAATCTATATGGTTAAATAATCCTTAGTATAAATTTTTATTTCTTCTAAGAATATTTATTTTTTTATTATACCACATAGAAAATTGGTGTCTTTGATTGCAGAATTTTATGGAAAATATAATATTTAAGCACATTAAATATATTGAGTCAAAGTAATCATTGGAATAGAAATATATTATTTATATAAGATATTTTACTTAAGATTTTACTGTGATTTATTAATAATAAAAATGTCCTTTTATTTTTTGTTGTTGATGTTGATGAAGCCAGCAGTTGTTCTTTTTGGATACTGTGGGGGGTTTCTTATCCACTTTTTATTTTATTTTATTTTGGGAAGGTTATGTAGAAAGTATTACAGTAGTTGCAAAAAGGACTGCTTTTAAAGTATCTCAAAGAAAAGCAATCACTATTGTGCTCTGTGGGTTTTACGATCTTCTGGAAAATTGTGATGTGGAGAGAAATCTACAAACACAGAAACTGCAATTTATGAACATGTCTTTCCTATAAATTGGATAAAACACCTTGATATGATACCTTTCAGGAAATATAAGTGGGCAAATAACTCTTCTAAAAGTACAACTTCAGTGTTAAACGATATGGGTTTGCATTGTAAATAATTTTTCCTCATCTATAAAAGAATAAAGTATTTATAAAAAGCATATCAAAGATTCTGACCAACTGAAAACCGGTAAAATGTTGGGTAATACAACATAATGGATCTTGTAACAATAGGACTCTCAGATTTGATTACAATAAACCCTCTGGAGGAAAAGTTTTTTGTTTTCTTTCTAAATGTGGACTTCATACAATAGTGTGTGAGAAAAGAAGTGAGTGATCTTCTTTGGACTAGGAAAATGAAAGAAATAGTGGCATTTTAGTACTTCTGAAGAAAATTGCTGACTGAAATACATATTATGTTTCCGCACTGTAAGTATACCTTACAATTTTCCAGGTATTGGATAGAAAACTTTCAATCTGACTCATCTCACTCACAGTGTGAAAATGTTGTCATATCCCCCAAGTGCTTATCTCATGTTTCTCTGATTCAAGGATTGTTCACACAATAAAACAATAGACTATGATTTCTCCAAACTTCATTTTAGCGACAATCTTTATAATAGCCCTAAGGGTACACTATTCCCTCCTCTTTTCACAGGTCCCCAAGCCCTCCAAAAGCATGATGAGGCACTAGGGTAGATGGCTCGGTGCCATCTCAGCAGAAGTACTACTTGTGAGTCTTTAATAATGAATTCTAATTGGCTAGATTATTTGTTCAGCACATTTGGTTTCACTGAGACTATGATAGGAGAGTTGTGGAGCATTTTAAAAAGTGGAATTGGTTACTGCTGTTAAGGAGGCTTTTCTGAATTTCCAACTAATCTTACATACTAGTGAAGTACTTTCACAAAAGCACTAATCCTTAATAGAGTCAGTTGAATGTAGAGTCAGAATTCATGCTTCTTTCAATAAGCCATTATTACTACATGGAGAGGAAAGCACAGCCAGCAATAACTTTAATCCCTAAATACATCAATTCTTCTCTGTTTCACTAATATAATTATTTTTTTATAAACTAAACACTCAAAGATTTAATATTCGACATGGTTTCAATTTGTTTGGGAATTCACATAACCTTAAGATAGTTGTCACAATAGGGAGCATATTTTCTGTAGGATATTTGCCTTTAATTACTTCTTGATGCAAAAATTAATAGGCCTGTGGAAGTCTAAAAATCAGCACAATCTACTTATGGGATTATTTTTCATCAACTCTCTAGATTATAGTTTTAAAATTAGACTGACCTGCTTCTACATTAAACTTTTCTTACAATATTATATATGGAACCACTGGTTCAAAAATTTGTTGAACTTACAAATATTTAAGTAATATGTTCCAGATACAAATGTAGACCATGCAATATTAGAAGCCAGATATTTACTGGTGCAACTCAAATCGGGATATTTATTTTGTGTTTTTATTAAAATCATTATAGTCATTACATGATTGTTTTATGCATGTATGAGAAAACATATAACTTGTAAAATGTTATATGAAAAGTCATAAGTAAAATGATTTTATCAAGGTCTGCTAATATTTGAGCCAATAATTTTTTAATTAAGCAAAAAGATAATAAGTCATGTCATTAAAAATACTTTGAGAGGGCCTAATTATTTAAGTCAAAAGAAAGAATGTATACTTATTAGGTTAAATGCTCTGACATTTATGCATATATATGCAGGTATATATAATTTACATATATATGTATGTACATATATATGTATATATGAAATATAAGGAGTGTCAAGATTTTAGGGTAGAAGTTCTGCTACGTAGCAAGATTGCCTCTAAAATGTATTTTTTCATATAGTTTTCTCCAAAAGATTTTAAAATATTAAACCAAAACCAGGATCCAGGTTTTCATTCAAGATCATGTATAAACTGCATTTTATTAATATTTTACTTGGATATTTTAGAAATGTTCAGGAAACATTTAAAATAATATCTTATTATTTTATGTATTAAATCTTAACTTATTTATTTGATATTAAAAATTTGTAAAGTATATATTAGACTAATAAAAGATAAACTTAAATATTCATGGTTTTAGGTTCTTTCCTAGAAATGTTTTGGTATACATAAAAGAATATACAGATAATATTAGTAAGAATTACTTTTGTATGTAATCTGGATTGATTTCCTATAAATAAAAAGGATGTGGACAATAATATACTGTAATAAGCTAAAACTACAGAGAGGAATATGCATTATTTCTATTCTTTCCAATTTTCTTGAATTGAGTAATTTTACATAAAATATCAGTTACAGTTATAAAATTTCCTTTAATTATATCAATGTTTTATGTAGTAAGTTTTAACTTTAAAAACAAACTATTGAAAAATGAGCTGATTCTAATAGCATTATCAAATATATATTTTTCTGTGGTTATTAATTTTAAAACTAGCTTCAACATCATGATATGGATACAGTAGCAGATGGGGATTTCTCTATAGAGGAATTGTAACTTCATTGTTCAACAAGATTTATTTCTCTCATCAAGAAAATATATGGTAGGTCAGAAAACATGATCTACTGGGACCTTTTAGTCATTAAAAAACATATTACATTTTCCCTTGATAAGAATACCAAATAGTTATTCTTTCTAAAATTTTTAGAGATGAGCCTATGATTAAAGTTCTTTAAAAAGACATTTTATTAGAATATTATAAAAATCAGATATATATAATTATATATTCAATTTAATTTATGAATATCTGTATTCCAAGACATATTTCATATATTTTATTTATTTTATAAATTAGGTGTTTTTATTAAAGAGTAATTGTTTACAAAATTATATAAATATATAGATTTTAAAATTTTCAGTTGAATTAAGAACTTATTTTTGATTGTTTTATTTTGGGACCAGATCTAGTAGTTCTCAAGGCTTATCCATGGCATTGTGCTCTGGAATCAGTTCTGATAGAAATCATAGACTATGTGAGATTTCAGATTGCTTGCAAGGCAGATAACTTTCCTGCCACTTTTTGGGCCCAATGGTCTTATTTTTAAAATATCTTGAGGAATAAAGTTTAGAATATTTATTTTTATAATTATATGAAGGACATATCAAATGTATATTATAAGTTTTGTTAGGTTAGTTCACTATTAAAATCAGATTTAAAATTTATATTTTGACAGTGAGCTTAATTAAAATATAAAAATCTCATTTATAAAAGAATCTTGTTAATATTAGTGACTTTCACTTTAGGCTAGCCCCAGGCATTTTTCAAGCTGTTTGCATTAATGGATTATGAATATTACAAAAATTACTTCAGCATTTCAAAATCTTTCTTTCAGAGATGCAATTCTCTATATATTAAAAAACACAAATGATTAAACTGTCTAAAGATTGATGAGTTCAATGTCCTGTCTAATTAGATACTAATCACAAATTGACTAGTCAACATGAAAATGTTCAATTTATAATATCTAAAGATATATAGTCTTGGATTCAATTGGGAACACAGTACTATCCAATATCAATATTTTTTTTCTCAGTAACTGGGGCCAGAGAAATAGCATG
The DNA here is from genome assembly GCF_024139225.1 of Suncus etruscus. Lineage (NCBI taxonomy): Eukaryota > Metazoa > Chordata > Mammalia > Eulipotyphla > Soricidae > Suncus > Suncus etruscus. The sequence continues at coordinate 81,097,470 of NC_064855.1, forward strand.
GAGGCAAGGCATTTGCCTTGCATGCAGTGGGACGGTGGCTAAAATCCCGGCATCCCATATGGTCCCCGGAGCATGGCAGGAGTGATTTCTGAGCATAGAGCCAGGAGTAACCCCTGAGGGCTGCTGGGTGTAACTCAAAAACCAAAAAAGAAAATTCTTTTTTCTCAGTAACACTAACCCAAACAAAAATAAAAACTAAAACTATAATATTTATCCAATAAAATGACTATGTCAATAAAGAAAAGAGTCTCTTGAGGATGTAGAAGAGAATAGGGAATTCCCTGAAAACTATCTGTGAATGAAATATACACCTCTCAATACAGACAATCAAGTTGGTATCTTGTTTTCTCTAGTTAAACCTCTCTCTCCTCCATCTTTGTGATCCTCTACTTTTGTCGTTTATTCTATATCAACAATTCAATTTATTTACCAAATAATACATTAAATATGTATCAGAAATTATTGGAAGGGAGGGTATTAAACATTTATATCTCTGTTGGATCCAGGCACCCAGTTCTATAGCCACTCATTCTCATGGGAAAGAGTGGACTTGGGGTAGTGGTGCAGGGTGATAAAGACTGATAGAAATAACTGTGGGGGAAAAAAGAGAAAATATGAAGTACTGAGTTCATAGAGCCCTGGAAAATAAATGTATACCAAGGAGGAAGATTTTAAGAGTTGATAAAACAACTGCAAAAGCACATTCTTTTAAAATTTCCAACCATACCCTATAAATTCACTATCTGGTCTTCTGTAGCAATAGTTTCCTTCAAGATTCCCATAATTTCTTCAGAGATATTATAGTTCCTTCAGAGCAAGGCTTAAACTCTTGATTTGAGTTTCCATGAGGAAATTTTTTTAAAAAAGTTCTCAAAATAAGATGATATATTTTTATCAAAATCCGCAGCTAACTAAAGTAATATCTACTGAGTGATGTTCTTAGAACAATTAATTATAGTGTTGGGGAAATAAGAGGAACCAATTAATTAATTACATAGCTGTCCTTTATTAAAAGAAAAAGAACCCCAAGTTCATTATATAAGGGCTCAGTGCAAATGCTTCTAAGATCTCTTATCCAAAGATTTAAATACAAATTAGTTATCAGACGGCTCTATTAATATAAAGTTGTCAAAGCAAATTAGAATAATATCACTTAATGACCAGACTGGAATTACCATAGCTCCACCATCAGTGATATTTAATGTCTATAAAACATACATTTTACTTTGTTAGAAATGTTTTGGGAGTATGTGTATTAATTCATACTACTGACCTATGTCAAGGTTATAGGTGGGGAGAAAAATTTTTGCCTAAGATATTGGTTTCCTGGAAGATTATAACAAAATATCAAAGACTGTGGTTTATTAAGAAAAAGAAAAAGACATTCCATCAATGCTTGAGGACAAATTATATTGAATAGCATGCACTTATCAAAGCAATCCACAAAGCAATCCACAGGATGCCAGTTTTTGGGGTGCGGGGGGGAGGAAAAAGTTAACTTGCCACAACAAATAGAGGTAAAGGACACAAGATCTCAAATCTAGTCAACCATTAGGCTACAAGCAGTGTATTTTAAGTGAGTTATCAAGAAAAATAGATATTTTATCAATTAGTTTATGGGCATATAAGATGACTCTGTGATCATTAGTTATGATCATAGGATTTGCTCGAATGACTTTAAAACAAACTTTGAAACCGGACTTTAAACTTTAACTTTGTAGGTGCCGGCATGGTGGGGCTAGAGGTAAGGGTCTGCCTTTCCAGAGCTAGCCTAAGACAGACCACGGTTTGATTCCCACGGCATTCCATATGGTCCCCCAAGCCAGGAGAACTTCTGATCGCATAGCCAGAAGTAACCCCTGAGCGTCACCGGGTGTGGCCCCAAAACCATAAAAAACAAAAACAAACAAACAAAAAACTTTAACTTTGTAGCAAGTTGAAAGTGATCCTATTCAACTCTTCATGTTTCAAGACCTAAGCTAGCACAATCCTTTGCTAAGAAAGAATTAAGTCATTGAGGAAAATCATGTTTGAATTATATTTGATTTATTGTTTAATAAAGTTATAGTATACTTTTATGGGAAATGGTGATAATAATTACATCAGAAAGGTGAAGAAACAGGGTAAAACAAACTTTGTAGTATTAGGATGCGGAACCAAATGGACAAATTGAAAGTGATACATTCAAGGGCTGGTTTCAGGTGAGGTCACACATCTTAACGTAATGACAAAACTTTTGCTGTAAAATCACAGTTGTTTCTTTCCCTCTGGTATACATGTGGGGAAAGGTGTAAGGTGGATATATTCTTTTTAAAATGTACTCCTGGAGCCTGAGCCATAGCACATAGGGTAGGACATTTGCCTTGTACATGGCTTACCTGGGATCTATCCCCAATTTCAGATATGGTCCCCCAAGCCTGCCAGGAGTGATTTTAGAATCCAGACCTAGGAGTAACTCCTGAGCACCAATAGGTGTGCCTCCATGTACATCTTATGGTTTTATTTAACCTTAGTTTCTCCTAAAATATCTTGCTTCCAACCGTAGTCATATTGAGGGTTAGGCTTAATGTAAAATCTCTGTGAGAGCAACACATACATTCATTAAAGGATAGTAAAAATCATTTAAAGTGAAAATACATGTAAATAGTTCACTAGATAAAGCATGACACTGGCAAAATTGAACTTGTTGACAAAATCCATGCCTGTCTAAATACAAATGTACAAAATTGGCAAAAAAGAAAGAAAGAAAGAAAGAAAGAAAGAAAGAAAGAAAGAAAGAAAGAAAGAAAGAAAGAAAGAAAGAAAGAAAGAAAGAAAGAAAGAAAGAAAGAAAGAAAGAAAGAAAGAAAGAAAGAAAGAAAGAAAGAAAGAAAGAAAGAAAGAAAGGAAGAAAGGAAGAAAGAAAGAAAGAAAGAAAGAAAGAAAGAAAGAAAGAAAGAAAGAAAGAAAGAAAGAAAGAAAGAAAGAAAGAAAGAAAGAAAGAAAGAAAGAAAGAAAGAGAGAAAGAAGAGAAAGAAAGAAAGAGAGAAAGAGAGAAAGAGAGAAAGAAAGAAAGAAGAGAAGAAAGAGAGAAAGAGAGAAAGAGAGAGAAAGAGAGAAAGAGAGAAAGAGAGAAAGAGAGAAAGAGAGAAAGAAAGAAAGAAAGAAAGAAAGAAAGAAAGAAAGAAAGAAAGAAAGAAAGAAAGAAAGAAAGAAAGAAAGAAAGAAAGAAAGAAAGAAAGAAAGAAAGAAAAAAAACAACCAACAGATAACACATATAAAATCATTCTGTTTTTTACAATTTATAATTATTAATTCATCTATTCCTTTTTAGTGAAGAAGCATAAATATTACTGAATACAACTTGTTTAGAGAGATGTAAGAGGACACAAAGAAGGAAAATATATGATCAAGCAAAGCACAAGCTTCTCGAGAGTGGTGAAAGCAAGCAAAGAATCATAGAGACAAGAAAGTAAGACACTTAATTCCCATTAGTGAACAAAAAATCAAAATATTTTTGTCTTTGCCTCTGCTTTCAACCATCCACTTATTTCTGTCATTTCTACTTGAAAGGTTTGTCTAAACTAGTCTTCAACTCATTAAAATATATTTCATCTTCAACATTCTATCCAAACTGCTCTGATCAAGGTCACCAATTACCTCCACTTTGCTAAAAGCAATAGTAATTGCTCTGCCATTATCCTTCTTGAACTATCTGTAAGCATTTGCAATAGCCAATTATTTTTGCCTTTGTGAATAATGTATTTCCTTGACTTCCTGGACTGCTCATTTTCTGCATACATTTATAAATTCTTTTTTAGTGACCTTTCTGTTTCCTCTTATTTCTCCCAACTCTAAATGTTTTCAGGACTCTAGAAATCAGCTCTTTGATCATTTTTCCTTCAGCACTCAATTTTGGTTTATTTTATACAGTCTCCTGATTTTAAACACCATTGATGTGCTGATGACTCTAACCCTCTGAACTCCTCTGAACTTGAAATTGGCATACCTAACTACCTACTTAACATTTCTCTTCGAGTAAGAATCTCTAACATAGTACAAATAAATCTGTGCTTGTATGAAGTCTTCAATTTCACTCCCCCTGCTGTCTTTAATTACCACAGCTAGTGGTGGGTGACATCATTCTTTTTATTGCACTTACCTTCATGGATCTTACCCTTGACTTTTCACATGATCTCTCAGAAAATCATATATTCAGTATCATTAAAATTTAACTGGGATTTGGCAAGCTCTTACCGATCTCTTTGGCAATACCCTGATTTAAATCACAAAATTATAAAAGACCAATATAATTACCTTCTGACCCTTTTCTCTTTTCCTAATCTTATTCCTTACAGATCTTAATATAATTCCCAAACTGATGATCTGAAAATATACTAGCATATATCTAAATTTTAATGTATTCAGTGATTATTGATATATGTACAATATTACAGAATTCAGAGGTTTAGCTTCAGACATCTATCTGTATTGTATTATGATACTGCCAACAAAGTTTCAGTACTATTACATCACTAAAGGAGATTACTTCCCTTTAGAATTTTTATTCCATATATCAGTGAAATCATTTGGTAGTTATATTTACTTCCAGATTTATTTTTATTATAACTATTTTAAGTAAGCACTATGGTTACACAATTATTTATGATAGAGTTTCCGTCATAAAATGTACACTACCCTTCACGAGTGTACTTTTCCCATCACCATATTCTGCAGTTTCCCTCCCACACACACCTCCTGCCTTCCTCGAAGGTAGGCATTTTACTCTTTCTCTCTCTTTCTCTCTCTCTCCCTTTATATCTTTTTTAGAACTGTGGTTTGCATTATTGTTAATGAAGGATTACCAGGAATATCACTTTATTCCCTTTCAGTACCCAGTTCATGTCCAGAGTGATCAATTCTTACTATCCATTTTATAGTGATCTTTCTCTACTCTAACTGCACTCACCACTCATTATGGCAGGCTTCCTATTTATCTTACTTATAATCATCTCAAATTCCACATATGGTGTCTCTAACTGCAAACTTTCAAAGAGTTGATTATATAAATAAATATATATTACTTTTTTTTTGTTTTGAAGCATACCAAGCTATCATGGATTACTCCTGTCTCTCATTCAGAATTCACTCCACTCTGCTTTGGGTACGATATAGGGTGCTGGAGATCAGAACTAGATCAGCCACCATGCATACATGACTCTCTTGTTGCACCCTATTATCTTTGTATATTTTCCGGCGTTAAATGGAAAATCAACAAGAATAATCAGCTTGTAAACATTTATGAAATAATAAAAGTGAAATATTTGTTATTCAAATTATGTCAAGAATTAAAACATTTCCAAATGTAATTTGATTTTTGAAATTTTATGTAAATATATTTAAAATTTTTTACTATTTTGATATTTTTAGAATGTTCAAAAATTTGAGGTCAGAGTGATAACAAATCAGTAGGACTTTTGCCTTGAATTCAGGCAAGCCAAGGACGGACCCAAATTCGATCCCCAGATTCCCAAATGTTCCCCCATGTCTGCCAGAAGCAATTTCTGAGAACTGAGTCATGAGTAACCCCTGAGAGCCTCTGAGTGTGACCCAAAAACCAAAAAAAAAATTTTTTTCAAAATTTTTAAATTATTATAGCATTCCTGTGATAGTTTCTATATTATATGTTTAAGGCAATTTTCAAATTAACTTTAATATATTGCATGCAATGTATTACCAGCATAGCAACATAAATAATTTTGTATTAGAAGTGATTTATGGGAACATTTGTTTTACTCTGATATATTTAGATGAAACTATCAGGAATCTGCTGAATGATATCACCATTAACCATAGCACATGCTTTTTTTCCTGCAAGATTCTATTTTTTAACAAATGACATTACACATTTCCCCAACATTTGAAATACTGAAGATTATTTGCATGAATTGTATGACTCAATTGGGCAAATTTTGTATTGATTTATATCATTTTATAATATCAAGAAGTTTGATTGATGAATACTTTATGCTACTTTACAATAAGTCCAGTATCATTAGTTCCAATTTAGTAAAAATGTATTTTGGTTCTAAATGGTAAAATGAATTGGCTAAATATATCAGTGAATTAGCCAAGCTCTGAGGTTTTGGATTCAGATAACCAGTTCACAGCCTTAGCTTGGCTAAATCCATTAAACACTCACACTTGCTAGGTCAAGCAAATAATGCTTTCACATCAGCAGAAATTAGGTCTAATAGTAGGAAAAATAATTTCTGAAAATAGAATTGCTGGACTCATACATTTTTACACATTATAGACTTGCTAACTCAGACAAAACATAATGTTTGAAAATGCTTGTATATAGAACATAACCTCCAATCCATCTCTAATATTTATTAGATTCTTATATTTTAATATGCCATATGTGGAGACTCTAAAACTTGTATAGGTTTATGTTTAAAATCAAGTATAAACTACTTTTAATAGTCAATAACAGTTTAAGAAATGAACATGCTGAAGTAGCACTTGGTTCATCTCTATTAGTCTTCGATGAATCACTGCTGCTCAAAACTGAGACTGTGAGGGGAGGACTAAGGTGATGAAAGAGGAGAAAGTGGGCACATAGGGAAATATTTCAAAGAGAACTGGTATCACTGCTAGGCACTTGCAAACTGGAAAACATTTTTTTTTATTTATGTAGCTGTCAAACAAATTTCCTAATGTCAAAACAGAATTTTACTGAAGTGTAAAGAAAAAAGGAAACAGAGTAATAAAATAGTTTTGATTGAAAATAGATTCATAAAATAACATGAAAACGTCACTGTACATGAAAAATGTACTATCATCAAAAATTATGTATAAGTAAGCAAGATTGCACCAAACATAAAGAAAATGAATGTATCTTAGTAAATTTTCCAGCATATTCAACACAATAAACTCATAATTACTGATAATATAATGACTTTATAGAAACCTATAATAGCCTATTAAAATATTAGGATGTTATGAGTAGTATATAAACATAATGGAGTGAGACATCACTTAGACACTCTACTTCAGACTTCATTAATTTAAAATGTATAGTTTCAAAATAATAACTTCCACCAATGCTCTACACCTCCCTCATCCCCCATCCCCTTCCTGCATTTGAGACAGGCATTTTACATCTCTCACTCATTAACATTGTCATGCTAGTTGTTAGTGTAGTTATTTCTCTTACTGCACTCACCACTCTTTGTGGGCATTGGTGGTGGTATTGTTGCACTGGTTAAAGGGGATGTTCTTTTTATGACTGAAACCCAACTTCAAACATGTCTGTAATCATGGTGCTTAAATAAGGATATTATTAAAAAAAAAAAAAACAGCAAGTTAAGTAGATACACACACACACAAAAAAGAAAAAAAACTGTAGGATGCCAACTTTGTTAAGGACTTAAGTGTGATTGGACAGAGAAAAAAATATCTGAGTCTACACAATTAAAAAATACCACTGTTGGGGCTAGAGCGATAGCACAGCTGTAGCATTCGCCTTGCACAGGGTTAACCCAGGTCAGACATGGGTTCGGTCCCCGGTGTCCCATATGGTCCCCCGAGCCTGCCAGGAGTAATTTCTGAGTGTCACCGGGTATGACCCAAAAACCAAAACAAATAAAAAAACTAAATATAAGAAAAACACTGTTGGGGCAGGTGGATAGATCAGCAGTGGGGCGTTTGCCTTACACGTAGCTGATCCAGGACAGACCTTGGTTCCATCCCGGCGTCCCATATGGTTCCGCATACCAGGAGCGATTTCTGAGCACATAACCAGGAGTAACCCCTGAGTGTCATCAGGTGTGGTCAAAAAAAAAAAAAGAAAAGAAAGAAATACCACTGTTGGTGAGAATGTTGCACTGGTAAAGAGGGGTGTTCTTTTTTATAATAAAAACCCAACTACAAACATGATTGTAATCATGGTGCTTAAATAAAAATAAATATAAATAAAAATAATAAAATATTAATTAAATACAAAATTAAAGTAAAAATTAAAAGTAATAAATTTTATATACAATTTATTATTATAAGCAATTTTATTAACTAAATAATATATACTTACAGCACAAATAAATATGATTATGATGCTGTGCATATATTTACATTAATATACTAATAAGTATTATGAAAACAGAAGAAATGGTTATGCCATAAACAAAAAAAATTTGGTCATCTCACCAAAATTCGTACTTTAAGGACAAGTAATATGACATATATTTGGGGTAGAAATACAATATTGTTTTGTACCATACTTATTTTATACTCAGGTATAACAAAAATAAAATAAACATTATAATGGTTAATTATGAAGCTTCAGAGTGACCCAGGTAAGACATGGTAAAATGAGGTTGAGGTGCAGAAATTGTATAATAATATTTTGTAATAAACATTTATAGTTTGATTTTGATTATTATAATTTTGATTCATTAGTTATAAAGATTTAAAAAGTAATTTACTGAACCCAGGAGATTGATATTTGGCTCAAATTTCCTCTTTGCCATTATGCAACTACAAGTATATCACTGTTGGACCTCATTATAGCAGGGTAGTGTAAACACAGTAGCTAAAAACGATGTAACTCTTGGGGGGCACCAAAAATAAAAAGATGTGTAAGCCTCAAAACCAGTAATGAGAGCTGCTGAATAAATATATGTCAGACCAGTGCTAAAGAGAGCATCCCTCTGATTGGCATGTGTATAATAAGCATCGCCAACCTAAGGTGCAGTGCCACTGAGAGCCCACAACCAAATGCAAAAGAATCCCAGACAAGTGTGTGTGGCCATGGGAATCACAAAAATAAACAGAGCAACACAAGGAAAGGAAATGAGGAAAATAATATTACATAGAAATAGATATGTCTCTTGTAATTAAGTAAGCCAGTAAATAGTCATTCACTATTCAATTTGTAGAAATTAAACTATATTGGTTGCATCCTTAAAATAATATGTGTACATTTATATTGGTATTATTATAATTTATGTAGTAATATTATATAAATTATAATTATTATATATATTATAATGTAACATGTTGTGTATCTATGAAAATTACAACACTCAATCACATATTTCAGTTATTGACCCAGAAACCATTTTTTTTTTCTTTTGGGGCACCACAAACATTGATGCTTAGTGATACTCCTGGCTCTGCACTCAGGAATTATTCCTGTTAGTTCTTGAAGAAAGATATAAGGTGACTGAACCCTGACAGGATTGCAAACAAAGCAAATGAACAGCTGATGTTATTAGCCAACCAGCTTCGGACCCTAAATAGTCAGTTTAAAAGTTTCTTTTATTAAATAGCAATGAAAGAAAGATATTTTAATTGTAACTGGTTATGTGCATCAATTTATCTTTTAGTATAGTTCAGTAAAATAGTTTTTTTAAGTTTATCAATAAAATTAAATGGCATTAAACATGAAGATAAGGCAAAAGATGAAAAAGTACTTGCTAGTATAACTAAAAGTTAATAGATAGAACTAAATTAAAGATAAAGAGATCTAATTATTTTAGCAAATTAGCAAAGAAAATCTTTTTTAAAAAAACATCGGTAATATACAAAGTCTTTCAATTGAAAAACAAAAGAAATATTAGAACTGGTAAAAAATGATCAATGCCTGAGAAGTGCAAATTTCACTACTAACTTTCACCATTTTTAAAACCATTATCACTTGCCATCCATTGAGTCAAATTTTAATGTTCATTAGGAAGATGAAAAATGTATTATTTCTTTTTTTTTTTTTTTTTTTGGTTTTTGGGCCACACCCGGCGGTGCTCAGGGGTTACTCCTGGCTGTCTGCTCAGAAATAGCTCCTGGCGGGCACGGGGGACCATATGGGACACCGGGATTCGAACCAACCACCTTTGGTTCTAGATCAGCTACTTGCAAGGCAAACGCAGCTGTGCTATCTCTCCGGGCCCTAAAAAATGTATTATTTCTATGAATCAAAACGAAATATCTTAATGGAAATTAAAGAAGCATAAAAGAGACCAACTTAATTTAAATTATTAGAGACAAAGTCTCCTCTTTTATTGGAATGAGAGGTTCAGAAAGCTTATTTGTTCACCTTGCATAAATTACAGGCATTTTTTTTTTTTTATCTTTACCAGAATCCTATGTATTGACCAAAGAACTTTGTAGGTGAAAGATAAATGAGTGCCCCACAAGGTTTAACAAGTACTGATTGCTGATCTAGGAATGATTTAAAAGGATATGCCTTATCCCTGGAGGTTGTTTATTGTCAATAAACCTGTAATTTAGAACTACAAGTACATACTAGTGAGGTTTATAAGATGAGGCACTAAATTGTAGCAGTTTTCAGATTCAACTCATCCTACAGAAGTGTTTTGGAGTTTAAATCCTTGCTAGAAAGGGAAGAGAAGAGCAATATTCTCTACCAGCAATGGAGGTGACTCGGAATCTGGGGTGCAGTTTATTTCTATAGTCTGTGGCTAATAATACAATGTAACTTGATACTGAAGCTATGTTCTCTTTGGGACTAGAAAAATAAAAGACAGTTTACTCATCCTCTACAACTGAGTTTCTCAATATCAAGCAATTCAACCCACATCTTGTTTTTTGATTATTTTTAACTCCTTTCCTCTTAAAATTGCATCTTTTTTCTACTTAACTTCACAAGACACTTGCTTTTCCTTAAACACTTTTAATTGAAGAATGTATTGCTATCTACTTAACCACTTCTTTTATTTTGATTAAAAACACATCTTTAACATTCTTAAGTTATTTTCAGGTCTTGGCTTTTCCTTCCAATCAACTTGTTTCTGACAATTTTCTCTCATCCCACATAACCCAATATCTCCTGTACTTTGACTATAATTATTGCTTTTGTAAACCTGGAATCTCTACTGGGTCACAACTAAGTAGCATTTAAAAAATTTCTAAATTTACTACAAGAAAAATATTTTATTTCAACAGAGTGAAACATGCTTTGAATTAAAGAAAACCCATCTCTTTTAGCTACCACATCTCATTGAGTCTTCCAGATGAAAGTGAATCAAGTGGAGATAAGAATAGAGCAAATAAAAGAAATAGGACATTGCTGATCTGACTGTACACTCCACATTATAGTCTTGTGTCAGGAGAATTATTCTAACAGTTGAAGACAAATAGATTTGAGAACTACTACAAATGTACCATAGCAAAAGCACCATATAGCACTGACCCTTCAGTAAACATTGTAGGACTGCATTTGATTTTTTGTAAATGATTTATAAATTCTAAATATCTTTCTATGGCATGGCCTGATATCTTGGGACAAGAATATTATATATATTCACGTTATTTCTCTATTCCTACCTAACTTTATATCAGTCTCCTTTCTAAATGTGATCTTTTAAATTAATTGGAATTCTCTAGTTTTGTTAAGATTCTCTGAGGATAGTAATTGGATTTCAATCACCAAGTTATCACACCTAGATCTAAGCTATATTATTTTTAATATGAAATAATTTATAAATCATTGTTAATTTTAAATAAAGTGTAATAAGATTAAATAAATCATAGCAATTTCGTAGGTATATAACATTATATAAGAAATCAGTGTAATATCTAACTAATATTCTAAATTTATATATACAAAGTTTAAATTTTTCAAAATACATTATGAAAAAGACTGCAAGATATATTACAGATGTCAAGTGCTGGCCTTGCACACAGCAGGTTTGGGTTAAAGTTTCAGTCCAGCATATGTCCCGTATTCCCCGAACAGAAAAATATAAAACCTGATTACATCCAGGTATGAATGAAGAACAAAATACAAAATATGAATGCAATCGATATAAATTCTGAATTCAAAGGGAATTTCTCACTATTTGTCCCATTTCCTCATTTATTTACCTATAACATTAATCCATCATATTTTATAAGTAAATATATAAATCTATTTTAATAGCTTATGGTCAATTTCCAAGATTCCTTCCAAAATAGTGATGTTCTATAAAACTTTAGGTGACAATGAAAATTATGGAAATGTTTGGATAGTACAAAGTATTATGCCTAATTCTTTTGAGTACTTAAGATGTGGTTACTGTGACTCTAGAAATAAACTTATAAATGTTATTGTTAATTAAATAAATTTAAGATTATAAGGTTGTCTATGAACTTTCTATTTTCTTTTCTTTTTCTTTTTCTTTCTTTCTTTTTTTTTTTTTTTTTTGGTTTTCCGGGCCACACCTGTTTATTGCTCAGGTGTTAACTCCTGCAGTATCCTCTGTACTGCCTGGATAAGAACACTTAACTCTTAATATTAAACTATACTTCACAGTCTACTTCCTAACTATGGCAAGTGCTCAGAAATTGCCCCTGGCTTGGGGGGACCATATGGGATGCCGGGGGATTGAACTGCGGTCCTTCCTTGGCTAGAGCTTGCAAGGCAGACATCTTACCTCTAGCGCCACCTTGCCGGCCCTTCTATTTTCAATAGAATAAGAAAGTCTACACCCTTCTGCAATGCTTTAATCATAAATTTCAAAATTTCTTCTTATTTATAAAGTATTTATAAATTTTTCAATATTTATTCAAATAGCTAAATATTCTTTAACATTAAACATTAGTATCTAATAATTAATAGTAATAATAATAAATTCTTATATTTATGTATTTAAATGATTCATCATTAATAAATTTGTGTATCTCAGTCTCAATTTACTTCTTAGTTTTCATTATTCTTAAGGTTCAGCTCAATTCAATACTATAATTTATTTGGTTCATTCATCATAAGATCTCAGTTAATAAATAGCATGTTCTAAGGCATTTCATAATATTTCTCTGCTTACTCTAACATGTTTTGAAATATACTTTAATTTATTACCTTAAAAAAAGCATGTGCTTGTCTTCCAGGGTTCATACCTTTAAATTACCTTATTCTGCAACAGTCTTCTCAAAACAGTTTTACTAAACAGCTTACTACCTTATTTCTTTTTTTCCTAAAGTAATGACTCTGAGAAAAGTTCTATTATTATGTGAACTATTTCTTATTATCCTCTTCACTAATTTATGAAATTCACATAAACTTATCCAAGTTTCAAATGTATAACAATGCACAAGGATAGATGTCAATTTGTAAATAGTTTTATCATCAATATCAACTTTCTTTTTTAATCTCATATTCAATCTAGAGACCTTTTATATAAACCAGATTCACTTCTTATATTTAACCTAAGTTTTCAGCATATGTGCATTGATAAACAAGAGGATAAAGCATAATTGTTTTCAAATCATTTGAAAATTGCCAGAAGATAAAATTTAAAAGTGCCATACTTAGGAAGTAAATTGTGAAGTATAGTTTAATATTAAGAGTTAAGTGGACTTATCCAGGCAGTACAGAGGATACTGCAGGAGTTAAAGTACATGCCTCATAAATTGCTAGCTCTAAATCAATCCCCAGAGAATCACCAGAAAAAAGCCCTGGCGACACATAAAATCTTCTGCAGGTGGGTCAGGTAATCTCTCACATCACTTACAGAACAGCTTTGATCAGCTATCCTGTTTTACTGACAACCCTGACTGAGCACCACTCCAAAGTCCCTCACCTTATCCCAAACCACTGCAAACAAACAAAGCAAAAAAAATGCAAATGAAAACATATGCAAGTAAATACATTTAAATGTTTAAAAACCTTTAGGCCTAATGAAAATTATGATTTTAAAATGTTTAGGATTAGTTAAAACAAGCTATTCATATGTTAAAAATACATTTTAAAAAGCCTATTTACTTACAATCAATTATGACATAAGGGCAAATTAAATTTTTTTTTTGTTTTTTGGGCCACACCCGGTGAAAGTCAGGGGTTACTCCTGGCTATGTGTTCAAAAATTGCTCCTGGCTTGGGAGGCCATATGGGACGCTGGGGGATCAAACTGCTGTCCGTCTATGGCTGGCGCACAAAAGGCAGATGCCTTACAGCTTGTTCCACCACTCCCCAGACCAAAGATCACGGCTCCAAGAACAAATAATTTTAAAAAACATGTTCTTATAATATATTAATCTATATTTAAGTTCAATAGTTGGACTTAAACTTTCATATATTTGATGTTATTTTTAAATATTTTGAAATTGTTGCTTACTTATAATTTTAGGACATTTGAAATATAAAAATATGCAGTATATCTCAATTTCCATTTTACTTCAGTGAGAATTCATTGATTTATGTTTAAACCAGTGGTTGTGTTGAATCCATTAGTAAGTACTTATTAGTACAACACAATATACGTGAATATATATGGATCAGATATATGGGGTCAAGTATTGTTCAGATTAAATAATAAAGATACTGAGTCCAGAGATATAGTTCATTTTCTTTAGTATATACTGCCCATGCAGAAGCCATAGATCCAACGCCCCAAGCCCTGCCAGGAGTTTTGCCAGGATCCTCAAACTTTTTAAACAGGGGGCCAGTTCACTGTCCCTCAGACCATTGGAGGGTCTGACTATAGTAAAAACAAAACTTATGAACGAATTCTTATGCACACTGCATATACCTTATTTTTCAATGAAGAAACAAAACAGATACAAATACAATATGTGGCCCGCGGGCATAGTTTGAGGACCACTAGTAGCCTTAAACACTGTTGAATGTATCTCCAAAATAAGAGAGATGGAGAAACAGAGAGAGTGATATTTTGGCAATTCTGCAACCTTCATAAGCAATTTACAGTACAATGATGTAAAAACTTTTACAATAATCTTGTTACATTTAACATAATACAGCAGGTAATTTATTTTTGTTAAAGTAAGGTGATTATATTTTTATTAAATAAAGATAAAATGATGAATTGTATCTCATGTACTATAGGATCTATTTAGCAGATAATTCAGTTGAAGACATCTGCTTATTTTATTTTAAGAAGATAGAAATTAAAGCCTCATTTAGTTTTATTGCAATAACTCTGTGTGATTCATTTGAGACATCCCAAATAAATGCAAATAAATTAATAGTCATAAGAAAAGAAATACATATATTGAAATAAAGCAGTAACTTTAAATAAAACAAATTTTTTAAATTTATGTTTGATCAATTATAATAATAATGAGAGTTCATGACTCTTATGAGAAAAGTAAATACAAACATTTATGAATTTCTATATAATACAAATCCAGAGGGATATAACATGATTTTTCTATGAATGTTTTAAAATAAGTATCTTACCTTATAAGTGTACAACAACTGCATATCTAGTTTCATAATCTGCTATTCAGGAGCTTTCTCTATGCCTGTTAATATATATATGCATATAAACTTATATATATGCAGATACACTTATATTCAGACACAATAGGTTTTGTGGAAACATTTTGCAGTGCTCAGAACAATCATGGACCTGTAGTAGATTATGAAGTATAGCTCAATATCAAGAGCTAAATGTACTTAGCCAGACAGTACAAATTGCACAGCCAGACAGGATACTGCAGGAGTTAAGATGGATTTAAGAAACCTAATGTGGTGTCAGATTGAAAAAAAAAGGTTGGGCATGCAAGACAAGCACCTTTTCTTACTATCTGGTCCCAAATCCATTTTTAAACATAGTGTATATTTAAATTTTAACATATTTGAGAAAAAAATATTCAAGGCAAAATTCTATATGGCTTTTTTAATACATAAAAGTTTAGCAATAAGGATAATTATTTAATATTCATTCAAATAAAATTTTAAATTACTGGGGTAGACTAAGGAAGTATTTGTTGAGAAATTTAACCAATAAAAAACAAAAATATAATACAAATAATTATTACAGTACAATAATTTAAAAAATAAAAAGTGAGACATTTTGAGATGTATAAAGTAACTATTTTCAGAAAAATAAAATAATTTGTGTATTTTAGATAAAAGTTATAAGAATTATAAAGTTCTGATTACAACCATTTGTGAAATTAAAGACTATAATATAGTAAACATAACTTTCTTATTTTAATATGTTAAATTATTTCTTTGTATAATTATGAGCACAATAATCAAATTTGTTTTATATAAAATAAGTTTTTGTAAATTACTCATTTTACAAAATTTATACTTTTCACTTGTATTTCTAGTTACTAAAGAGGCTTAATATTTTAATTAATTTGTTTTTTTTAATTTTCTGTTCTATAATTTCTATTGATTGGACTGACTATGATTCACAAATAACTTTCTCTCTTATATTTCTCTTTTATTTAAAGCACCATGATTTTCAAATATTTTATAAATGAGTTTTAGACATAAAATGTTTAAATCCCAATCCTAAGAAAAGTGTCATCCTCCCTCCAACAAATGTTTCCAGATTCTATTCTAAACCCTGTAGAAGCCTGTCTGCCATATTAAACAGGCACCATCTTAACAGGCACCATTTTAAGTTTGGTTGTTAAAGTTTTGTTCTAGGAGTTTATAAGACATTTAGTTCTGTCCTTTCTTAACTAACAACATAAGGTTAATATTGCCATACAGAAATTTTTTAATTTGATGAAATTTAAGTTGTTTATCCTTCATTCAGTAGCTATTGTCAATGTCATCATATCATTGAAGCCTCCTCTTAAGTCTAGATCTATATATACTTTTCTCAATGTATTTTATAGATTCAGGTCTAATCTCAAGGTTTTTGATCAACTGTGAGTTGACATTTATTGTAAAATGTGAGATTAGATCCAGCTTTAGTTTCTTAGATGTGGTTATATAATTAGGCCAATACCATTTGTTGGAATAGGCTATCTTTATTCCATTTCATGTTTTCAACAACTCTGTTAAAAATGTGTTAATCTGGGGCCAGAGTGGTGGCATGGAGTGGTAAGGCATCTGCCTAAAACCTTCTATGAAGCTAATACCAAGTGCATTCACAAAGGTGACAGAGAATCTACCAAAAAAGAAAAATTACAGACCAATCTCACTGATGCACATTGATGAAAAAATCCTTAAAAAAAAACTTTAGCAAACCGAATCCAACAAAACATAAAGAAAATTATGCATCATTACAAAATGGGTTTCTTCCCAGGGTTGCAAGTATGATTCGATATATAGAAATTAATCAACATAATACACCATATGAGTAAAAGGAAGGATAAAAAACATATGATCATTTCAATAAATACAGAGAAAGCATTTGACAAAATAAAACACACATTCATGATTAAAACAGCAAAATATGTGCATAAAGACCCTTCCTCAAGATAATAACAGCTATCTATAAAAAGCCCACAAACAACATTATTTATGATGTGAAAAACTGAAAGCATTTTCATTAAGGTCAGTCTCTAAGTAAGGATTTGCCTTGTTTCTACTCTTATTCAACATGGTATTAGAAGTCCTAGCAATAGCAATGAGACAAGAGAAGAAAATAAAAGGAATACAAATTTAAAAAAGAGGAAATTAAACTATCTCTATTTGCAGGTATTTATCTACATGGATTAACATATAGAGTCCACAAGAAATTCCTTAGAAAAAAATCAGTAAATTATACAAGTATAAGTAGTCTGTTTACAAGGTTAATACACAAAAGAAAGTTGTGTTCCTTTATACAAATAACAATTCAGAGAAAAAGTGATCAGAAATCTATTCCATTTAATATAGTGACCTGCCACGCCAGGACATAATTCAGCAGGCCCACCAGATGTATCTATGGATTTTCTTGGAGCAGAGAGCTGATAACTCCCCAAGAAATATTTTAGCCAGCAGGCTCATTGTGGACGTTAATTATACCCCTATGTGGATTACTGGCAATATTTCTAAAATTTGTGACATTACAATTTCTTTCTTATTAGCTGGCACCATTCTCTTCCTTGTAAAAATTACCAGGACAAAATACAACCTCAGTCCAATGACCCTGCTCAGCGAAAATTTTCAGTACCAAAAGTCTAAACAGAGTTTCCCTCCAGGCCAAAATAAATTTACATTTCTAAATCAAATTGAACCAGCTAGGATGCAAACATGCTTTTCTGATTTTAGCTTCTAAGTAGTAAAAAAACAGTTTCTACCTTTTTTTTTATAGCTGCCATTCTGGGGACCGTCCCCAAATTGTAGCAAAACAAGTTTTTCATCTTTTTGTCATAAGATTCTCCTTTCTACAGATAGCTACACTCTCTTCTCCTTATTATGCTACTTCTTCTTTCCTAGTTTTGGGATTCTTTACACCTGTACAGGCTAGATTTTGATATGTATATTTAGGGCTGCTGTCATTGTTTTCTGTTCTTCTATGACTCCTGCCTTTTTTCAACGTGGAATTCTTCTCATGCCTGAGACTGGGTTGGCTATCTATATATACTACCAACATGGAAGAGTAAAATTGTCTCACGTCTATGCCAGAAAACGCGGGTCCTCATATACAATATTTGTGTGTGTGTTTTTATTTCATATTTTGCAACTATGCAACCCCACTCTCCCTGAATTGGATTAATTGAAATCCTACTGGCTGTAGAAGCTGCCTGCAGCAGTGACCAATATTATCAAGTACTTAGAAATTGACCTAAAAAGAGAGATGAGGGACCTATACAACAAAATCTTCAAAACATTTCAGAAGGAATTTGAAGAAGATCCAAGGAAATGGAAGAACATTCTATGCTCAAGGATCGGAAGAATCAATATAGTCAAAATGACCATCTTACCTAAAAACTATATAAATTAAATGCAATCCCTATTAAGAGGTCTCAAACTCGCGGCCCTCCTTACAACATTTTGTGGCCTGCCCCTTGAGGAATCTTTTTTTGTTTTGTTTTGTTTTAGTTGTTTGGGTCACACCACCCAAATTCAAGGCTTACTACTTACTTTTGCACTCAAGGATCACCCCCGACTTTGCCTCCTGCAGCTCCCAGGTAAACTGAGTTTAAGCCCCCCTGTAAGATCTAAGAAATATCAATTATAAAGTTTGGGTGGAACCATAAAAGACCTTAGATAGCCAAATCCATATTGAAAATGAGGGGAGGAGAGGAAACTGGGAAGCAACTGATTACCTAATTTTAAGCTTTCCTTCAAATCCTGGTGAACAATAACAGCATGGTATTGGATCAAAGATAGACTTTCACACCAAATGTTTCAGAAAAGGATATTTAGTGACAAACCAAGAAATTTATGGTAGGGCCGGAGCAATGGCACAAGTGATAAGGTGTCTGCCTTACCCATGCTAGCCTAGGACGAGCCACAGTTCGATCGTCTGGCATCCATATGGTCCCCAAACCAGGAGTGATTTCTGAGCACATAGCCAGGAGTAATCCCTGAGCTTCACCGGGTGTGGCCGAAACACCAGAAAAAAAAAAAAAAGAAGAAGAAAGAAAGAGAGAAAGGAAAGAAAGAAAGAGAAAGAAGGAAAGAGAAAGAAGGAAGGAAGAAAGTAAAGGAGAAAAAGAAAGAATAAAGAAAGAAAGAAAGAAAGAAAGAGAAAGAAAGAAAGAAAGAAGATAGAAAGAAGGAAAGAGAAAGAAGGAAAGAGAAAGAAGGAAGGAAAGAGAAGAGAGAAGAGAGAAGAGAAGAGAGAAAGAAAGAAAGAAAGAAAGAAAGAAAGAAAGAAAGAAAGAAAGAAAAAGAAAAAAGAAAGAAAGAAAGAAAGAAAGAAAAAGAGAAAGAAAGAAAGAAAGAAAAGAAAGAAAGAAAGAAAGAAAGAAAGAAAGAGAAAGAAAGAAAGAAAGAAAAAGAAAGAAAGAAAGAAAGAAGAAAGAAAGAAAAAGAAGAAGAAAGAAAGAAAGAAAGAAAGAAAGAAGAAAGAGAGAAAGAAAGAAAAAGAAAGAAAGAAAAAGAAAGAAAGAAAGAAAGGAAGAAAGTAAAAAAGAAAGAAAAATGAAAGAAGAAAGAAACGAAGAAAGAAAGAAAGAAAGAAAGAAAGAAAGAAAGAAAGAAAGAAAGAAAGAAAGAAAGAAAGAAAGAAAGAAAGAAAGAAAGAAAGAAAGAAAGAAAGAAAGAAAAAGAAAGAAATTTATGGTAAACAAATATTTGAGAAAGGAGCCAAGAATATGAAATGAAAAAAAAGATAGTCTCTTCAACAAATGATATTTGAACAATTGGATTACTATGTGTAAGTAATTAAAGATTGATCCATATTTCACACCTTACAGAAAAGGCAATTCTATGTGGATTAAAGACCATGAGATTAGCCTCGAATTCATAAAGTAATTTATGAAAACATAGACAGAACACTCCAAGATTTAGAAATCATAGAAGTCTTCAATAAAATTGCCAATGGGCAACAGCTAAAGCATAGAATCTGAGGAAATGGGGCTACATCAAACTAAATGTTTCTGTAGCAAAAGTAAACACCTTGAAAACTGGGAAGAGGAAATAAACAGGACACTGAGGAATACTAAAGATTGCAAAGATATGTAAAAATTCTTATCATCGCTTATCTAGGGAAGTCCAAGTCAAGACAACAATGACACCAGTGAGAATGGCACATAACAAAAATACCAGGAACAATCTCTGTTGGTGTGGATGTTTTGAGAAAGGAACTTTCATCCACTGATGATGGGATCCTGAGTAAACTCAAAAATTGAGCTGTCATAAAACCCAGCAATATCTCTTTTAGGAAGTCTATCCCCGGGACAGAAAAATATTTATTCAAAAGG
Source organism: Suncus etruscus (assembly GCF_024139225.1). Classification (NCBI taxonomy): domain Eukaryota; kingdom Metazoa; phylum Chordata; class Mammalia; order Eulipotyphla; family Soricidae; genus Suncus; species Suncus etruscus. Next base: position 81,118,011 of record NC_064855.1, read on the forward strand.
ATGTATGCGCACCTCTATTCACTGCAACACTCACTACAATAGCTAAGATTTTGAATCAACCTAGGAATCAAACAACAAAAGAGTGGATCATGAAGATATGGTAAATACTTACAAGTGAATATTACATAGTTGTAAGGAATGATGCAATCATGCAATTTACAGCAACATTATGGAACTGAAAGATATTATATTAGATTAACTAAGTCAGAAAAAAAATAAATACAGAATGACATCACTTATAGGGGCTTGGCAGGCTGGGGGTGGTGGGTGGTTGTATAAACAAAAATTGTTGCATCACTGGCCAACAATTAGCAATAATGAATGACAATTATATTAAACTATACATTATTCAAACATTTTACAATTCTTATACATTATGTCTTAGCAGATAAAATTTCTTTTATTTATCCCATCCATGCAATTGATCTGATAATATTATAGGTATGTTGAATCTTGCTGAATAAAAGAAATTATCAGTTCTTTCAAAGCATGCTTTTAGAAATCTTTTCATAGTATTACTTACAAATATCATAGAATGAAAGAACATAATGCACAAAAAGTTGTAAATCTATTGATTTCAAATAAAATTTATTTTAGCTTGTTATATATTTAAATAATAAAGTTTTATTAAGAACAACTAAGAACGTAACATTAAAACTTTTGAGAAAATGTGAGGAAAATGTACAAAATTACTTTTGTAAGGGTCTTTACTTAAACATATCATTCTTTCTATCATACTATATATGCCTTTAAAAAAGTCAAGATGCTTCTCTCTGTTATTTCTAATGAACTGCACCTGGCAAAATATTTGTACAATCTTTGTCCTCATAATAAATAAAATATAATAAAAAATGTAAAAGAGGTATGAAAAAAGTTTTTAAGACAGTTTCTGTCATAACTTCTAAGTGTTCAAGACTAAATGAACAGAAGTATCACATAAGAAATAAAAGCGAGTGGGTGTACTTACTTTTAACACACACAAATATATATGTCTGTATATAAAGAAAAAATTTGGGTTAGAGGCATGTGCTCAGTCTCTTTTGAGCCCCTTAATGGCAACTTCATATTAAAAAAAAAAAAAAAAAACTTTTTTATAGTACGAGTATGAACATTCTGAAGGGATAACATCTATCCACTAAGTTGTGCTACAATGCTCTAATTGAAAAGAATATTCAGCAATACCATTAAAGGTAATTAGATGTTCTATTGTAAATTAACAACTTTGAGAAAACTAATTTGCCAGATAGATTGCATGGCATAATGAAGAGCAAATATACATAATAACTGTAAATTTTAAAAGTATGCCTACTCTGTAAAGAAACTTTTACAATAACATTTTCTAATTGTTTGCTAACTTTCATTTAACTTTTCAACTGTTAATGTGTTTTATTAGTTTGTTTCTCAATAGAATTGGTTTGTGGGTAACAGTCTATAGTACACTGATAATTTATACTTCTAGATTAATAGCAGTTTGTAACATGATGCCTCTCCATTTTCAAGTCACTTTTCTGTATATGTATATCAATATTATCACTTATCTTATATGAATATCATGTATATCAATATTTTTATGAATTTTATATGTATATCAATATTTTATATGTATATCAAATGTTTTAAGATTTACGAGGCTGTATGGAATATTATTGTTATTCATTTTGGGAGTACAACACTACTATTATTCAGAAGTGGAGAAATACAGAAGGGAGAGATTATAGTAGACAAAAGATGACAAAAGGGAAAGTAGTGGGGAAGGACTAGAGAGATACTACTGATAGGTATTGCTTGCCTTGTACATAATTTATATGGGTGTAATCTGGTATGACTCCACAAAGCTTTCCAAGAGTGGTCCCTGATGTGGGGGACCACATTCCTAGAGTGGTCCCTCTAGATGTGCCCTCATCAAAAAGAGGTGAGAGTATTGGAAGGTCTTAAGCACTTAATATTGGTGGGGTGTTAAGTTTTTGGACATTAAGATACAGACATTAAGAGTTGCGACCATATTACCTGTAAAAAAAAAGGATATATTGAAATGTTGAATATAGTGTTATTCTAGACTTTAGATTTATTTATATAGTATATTATATGCTTATTAGAGAGATCCAGTAAAGCTGGCAAGAAAAAAATGTTGAAAAAGATGAATAGCTCTTAAATATTTTTATATAGAATAAAATACATGAGTAGATAATATATGGCATACATTCATAGAGAGGTTCACAAAATTCCAAGCTACAAATAAAATGATGGTTCTTTATGTTTATATTTCTATAATTATCTAAATGTTTTTCAGCATGCTTCATTAATTGCTGAGTAATATTTTTAGAATATCAACTTCTAATCTAAAGATATGGAGAATTTATCATTTAAACTAAAATATTTGAAAAATGTAGGATATCTGGGGCCCGCGAGGTGGGGCTAAAGGTAAGATGTCTGCCTTGCAAGCACTAGCCAAGGAAGGACCTCGGTTTGATCCCCTGGCGTCCCATATGGTCCCCCCAAAGCCAGTGGCGATTTCTGATCGCTTAGCCAGGAGTAACCCCTGAGCATCAAACGGGTGTGGCCCGAAAAAACAAAAAAAGAAGAAAAAGAAAAGGAAAAATGTCATATATCTATAAATGAAAGGGGTGTGATTAACAAGGAAGAAATTAATTTAATAATAGTTACAACTTTTTTTGCATTATGGTATTTCATTATATGGTGAGAACAATATGTGTCAATAATGCTATGAAAGGACTTGTAAAAGCATGCTGTGAAAGAACTGATAATTTCTTTGATTGGCTCAAATATCTGATACAGAAATCAGATCTCAATTTAGTCACTCATATTTTTGAGCTGGAAGGCATTTTTTCCGCTGTGAAACTAGTTATCAAATCTATTTTCTCACATTGGTGGTACAGTGGTGAACAAAAATGCCTTCAAGATCTATTTTCTCAAAGAAAATGTTATATAGCATGAAGAAAAATGAATGCTGAAATTTCTCTATCTTTTATAAGTGACCATGTTGATATTTTCTAATTATAGAAATTTCAATTTATAAATTTCTATATACATCTACGTTATTTTTGGAGGGAGAAGTTTTGCCATTAACTGTATTTCTGGCTCAACAGGTAAGTAATCACTCCTGATGATAGTCAAAGAAAACAGTGTGATATCATTGATTGAACCCTAGTCAGCTATATATAATCCATGTACTATCTCACTGGCCATATGCTTCTAGGTTCCTTTGTTTATGCATTATATACTTATTGAAATTAGTGTGATCACATTCTTGAAATGTCTTATCTTTAGATTATAAATTTGTCATTTCCTAACTAGAGGTAATTTTCATATTATTTACTTTCCAAATAAAATTTTAGATACATAATATTGTTAGTCATCTTTACTCATACATTAAGTTGCATAATATCATTCTACCTTGTCAACCACAAATTTTTTCAGAGGAGTGCTGCTGTTCATCCCCTAAAGAATTTTCCTCTCCAGATGGACATTATAGTCTTTGAACCAGTCCTTATTAAACCATAACTTTCCCAATTAAGAAAAGTGGGAGACAAGTGAGTCTATCTTCCAGGCTCTCTTAAGTGCTATTTAAGAGATTAAGAACTTAAGTGGTACTTAAGTAGAACTAAATAATTAAAGTGATATTCTCTATTTCTGAAGTCACTGAAAAAATTATCTTTATATTCTTATTATACTTCAAGAAAAATAAAGGAATTTGATGTCTTTCTATTAAAAGCACATATTGATATGCTCTGGCTAAGGGGTATAATTTTTATTATATTTTGTAAGTTTCCATCGTTAATACAAAGCATTCCCAAAATTCCAAGACTCTTCTAAAAAGTTTCACATCTTTATTTTCTCTGAATCATTTTAGAACATTCATGAGAACTTTTCTAAATTGCCTTTTAATATAAATAATTTTATTTAAAGACAATGTATCATAGATAACGTAGATGATCATAATATTTCCCATACTATTTTTTAAAAAAGAAAAGAAAAAAGTACAATAGCAGGAAAATTGCTGAAAATAGTTATATATCACAATGAGGTAAATATATCATTGCAGAAGATTTAGTTGGTTTTTATTGCTAATTGATATTTTCTGTTACTTGTATTATTTCTACACATTGGGTAGCTTCAAATACATATTGGTGTCCAAGTTTGTGTGTGCCTGTGGGGATAACAAAAACAAAACAAATTTTGCTAGAGTTTCTGAAATTGTGAGACGGTATCTTGAGGTTGCCTCACTCACTTCAAAAAGTCCTGGAAATGTCAGCCCCAATACTGGCAAATTGGAGTTTTTAATCAGATTACTGTTTATTTAGAGAGACATAAAGGAGAGGTGAAGCAAGGCCATTCATTGGTTAGGTGATGATTGTGGATGATAGTGTCAGCAGGCCTGACTTCAGCAGAGAGGGGACTTGGTCTACCCTCTTTTCTCATGATGGCTAGCTTTCAGCTGCATGGCCACTGTATTCATAATTTTTCTCAGAACAACGTATATTTCTTTCAAAAATAAATTTAGTTTATGAGCTGACCAAATGCAAATATCTGAAGAGATTTTATTAAATAACTGTACCATGTAATTCAATCAACTTCATCATTATAAAGTAAAAAGCTTAAGTTTTAGGTAAGGGCAGAAATATCATTGCAAAATACTATGGACCCCAGATGACAAAGGGCTTTGTTTGTTGCATATATATATATATATATATATATATATATATATATATAATTCTTTACTTTTTAAATATTTCAATGATAAACTTTTGTAAATTTTTACTGTAGAGGAAATGTTAAACTATAATTCAAAAATGAGTCATAACTGCACACAAGCAAAAGACAGGTATTTAAACTGAAGTTTTAGAAATTGCCATTAAGAAAGATAATACTACTAGAGAAAAACACTTATAATGACCATTTTGGTGGATGGTGTCTGTCTTGTCTTCATAGGTAAATGAACAAAAGTAATAAAAATAATAAGATGGAAAAGAAGAATTGTTTATTTTTCAGTGCAGCAATAGAGTTTCTTTGAAATTGAAGTCTCATAATGTTTGTTAATCACTTTGAGCAGAATTATATAATCTTTGAAAACTCCACAAATTCCATGTATCAGAACATTGTTTTAAAACAAAGAAAAATTTCTGATTATAAATTTTACTAAGTGATCAAATGTAGTCAATATGCAAGTACTCTCCCCTAGAAAATCCCCTCAATTTTATATATATATATATTTTACACTAAAAGGGTTTCCCTTTTGATATTAGAAAAGACAAAAACTCATCTCTTATTGCCCAAAGATAATCATTGTTAATATTTTGATGCACATCTCTCCATGGAGTGTAAACAAATTTCTTTTTATGAAAATAAAATATTTTGTTTTATTTTTAATATCAGCTTGCTTGCATGAACTTAAAATAAAACCTGGTTGCTTAGTGTTCTGTCTTAAATATCTCTAATGTATTTAACAAGCCCTCAATTGAAAGAAATTAAACACAGAAGTAAAAAGGAAAAACAGGTAGCTTGATTTATAGGAAGAAATTTAATTTTTTAATAGTTCTGTTTTTTTTCTTTTTGTTTTCTTTATTTTAGCACCATTATTACATACATGATTGTAGTTGGGGTTTAGTCATAAGTTAAAAAAAAGAACCTTCACCAGTGCAGAATCCCATCACCAATTTTATTTATAAATTCCCCCTATCAGTTATAGTTACTTTCGTGATCATAATCACAGGATTTATCCAATTATAACATGAAATTTAGTGGCTTCGTGTTCCAGGCAAGTTTAATTCTCCAAACTGATGACTCCCAAAGATGAAATAAAAATGGCTCAAGATTCACTTAAAACCTCAATGTAGTACAAAGTACATTTTCAGAGATTACTATAACATAGAACATTTACTGGCTCATTTTGATATTAGAAGTCATAGAAAATTAAATAAAATAATTGAATGTGGATACCAAATGAATTGGAATTGCTAAACTCCATCTGGTTCCTAAAAAAGTAAGGCACCTAACAATCCTCGTAATCTTTCCCTGGAAATAGACTGATTTGTTCTATTTGTAGTAGTGTCCCATGCTAAATTTGATACAAGTAAATGATAATACTAGTGTTTACACCTTAAAAGCTGAATTGGAGATTGGACAAATTAGTTTGCCTGGAGCCTAGGAATGGTCTTATGTCAGGAAACTTCAGGGATAGGGTCTCTGTGTACTTAGGCCAAAGTTTTTTCTTTCCATGACCCCCATACTTTGGTGGGCCCATGCAAATGATAATTGCCACTCTAACATTGTTTTTACAGTGTTCCTTTGACTCTAAACCTTTAAGAAACCACTAGTAAAAATATCTGGAACTGTATATATGCTTTTAGTTACACTAGCATTCTGGGGATAAAGGAGGGAGATAAGGGATATATGCTTGGGAACAGGGATGAAGGGAGGACAACATTGGTGGTGGAAAGGCCCTCATTTATTGTCACTGTGTACCTTAAATATCACTGTGTAAGATTTGTGAAAAAAAATAAATTAAAATGCCTCTACTAATGTAAGCCAAATAAAAAGCTGAATTGGTCTAGAAAATAACATGTTCTGTGCAAAAAAAAATTGATCCTCATGTGAAATATGTGAGTATAAACTTATTAGTAAATATTAAATCATGTTTTCTCAAGTTTCCTTATAATATAGAGTACCATCTAGCTAACATGCCACTTCCTAAAAACAAAAAATATATTAACAATATTGAAGAGAGAAAACATCTATGCAGCAAAATATGATAATCAAAAAGTAAAAAATCAAGCATAACTTGAAATTCCTATGTGCATGCAATATTGAACTATATAATGTAGTATTTATGAAAAACAGTATTACTAACATAAGTGAATCAAAGTTTACTCAAGTTAAAAATTATCAAGACATGTTTACAGGAAACATTATTTTTCTAAATTTAGCTATTATAACTTGGAGAATAAGCATTCATTATGTCTTATCTAAAATAGATTTTTTAACATATCCTGCTTCTTACTACTAACATATGCTTAGCATCAATAAAATTGTATTCAGGGTAATTTTTTTTAATACTCAGAATATACTGTCTTCCTTGCATTTGCTTACTCAGATCCATATAAGTAAGCTTTATAATGGCTGTAGCAACTGTATTCATAAAATCCTATTCTCAAAATGAAAACTAAAACTGTAATGAGATTTCGGATTATATAAGAAGTCATTGTAGTCAATTATATATGATAAAAACATACTAGATATTCAAAAAATAACAAAAATGCAAATGCTTATACTGTCAATAATATTGTCAGTTTTATCTTTATTAAGAATTAGTAAATCTGGGGCCGGCGAAGTGGCACTAGAGGTAAGGTGTCTGCCTTGCAAGCACTAGCAAGGAAAGATCGCGACCACGGTTTGATCCCGAGGCGTCCCATATGGTCCCCCCAAGCCAAGGGCAATTTCTGAGCGCTTAGCCAGGAGTAACCCCTGAGCATCAACTGGGTGTGGCCCGAAAAAAAAAAGAATTAGTAAATTTACCTAACAAAATTATACCTAAATTTTAAATAAAGCTTTTAGGTATCATATGATAATAATAATACAAATCATAACAAATTAATAAATTTATGCAAATGAATCAAATTGAAGACACATAATATGAAGAAAATATAAATCACTATAGATTACATATTTGGATTTTTGAGCTAAACTTATAAATTTTAAAAAATATAAGCAAAATACACATTGATACTGACTTTAAAAAGTTTTCAATGATTCAACTTCAATTGCAAAAGATATAAAAGCAATATAAACAAATAGGATTATATCAAATGAGAATTTTTCTGCAAGGCACAAAGAACTATTGCTGAATTGTAAAGGTATTCTATGGAATGGAAAAATTGTATAAGTCTGTGAGTGATTAATATCTAAACTATGTAAAATAATCACAAAATTCAATAATAAAAATAGAATATTTTTAATTTAATTTTTAAAAATAAACTGTCTCCAAGCCATTGCAGGTACATGTACAAAGAATAGTTTCTTTATTAAAATTCACCTTTTAAAAAATAAAGATTAATATATATTGTATGTTTATAATCACAATATAAGCACAAACTCAGTACAATACAGATCATAATATAGTTGTATATTCACATAAGTAAATTTTTGAAGTGCTTCTTGTAGTTCAAATCTACAGATAAACATGCAGCTCACCAAGCTGTTAGAGTTTGAGTAGCCAGGGGCAGCAGAAACACATGAATAAAAATGGTAGCGGTCTTCCAAATAATTTTGCTTTAACCAATATATGCCTAAAATTGATGCATATATTTTCTTTTGCGGGGTATAGGTCTGGAAAGACCTATTTGTGACCTCCTTATCCTATAATGGGAGTCTCCATGGTAGCCATCCAAAAAACCTTTAGTTGGTGGTCCTATGCCAGATGGGATATGCAGACTGCTTCAAAGAAAAGGAATTTAGAGGCACAACAGCTATATTTATATATGAACAGAGATCCATAAATAAAGGAAAAGCAGAAAGATAAATACAAATGTCCAGGTAGTCCATCGCCTCCAATTTCAGAAAGAGGAACAGACAACCATATAGCAATGCAAAGACACAAGGAATTTATTTACCTAAAGTGCTCCAAGGTCCCACCATCCAGGTTTAGCAGTGGAACTTCAAGCTTCAGAAACAGTGGTTTTTATAGGATGTTAGATAAAAATTAGGTTTCAAACTTCCAACATTTCATTGGTTTATACAAGTTTGTACAGTGAGATAATTTGTTATAATTGAAAGCAATAATGTAAGCAAAAAAAGGCACATATTATTAACATTTCTAGACCCCCATTGACATCAGACGCCCTTGAACATACCCTTGTGTTCTTTGCAGATATGACCTAGGCCTGCCAGATGGCCCTTGAGAAGGGTCCTAATCTGGCAAAGTAGAGCCAATGGCCACTTGAGAGGGTCCTGATCTGGCAGGATGGAGGTTGAAATCCCATGGCAACAATTTTATCCTGTTGTCATATGTAAGGGTGAGGCTGACACAAAAGGATTGATCTCTGAGAAACTTATACTACGACAATGCATTCCAAAAGCTATAAAGCAGTATTAGTTTCCATTCTACTATTATTTTTCTGCCCCATATTATAAGCCTCAGTTTAAGCTAATAAATTATAAGGGTACCTGAGTCATTATGCTTGCTTAAACTTAAACCACCTTAGGCACATGTGCAGGCATTCCAGCCTGTGGTCATTCCTCCTAGGGTAGGACTTAGATAGCTACAGGCCTGGGCATAACTTAATATTTATCTCTAAAGTCCAATTACTTGTTTAACAGGGCTCACCCTGCCCAGCAAGTTATTTATTTCACAAGTTACAGTTTGGACCTGTCATGGATGGAATTATGTTATCTATAAGTCATATATAATATATTTGTATATATAATATATATATATATATATATATATAACTTCAACACTTCAACAGTGAAACTTCCTTTTATTAAAAATAAAGTACCCCAGGGGCCAAAGAGATAGCATGGAGTTTAAAGAGTTTGCCTTGCATGCAAAAGTATGGTGGTTCAAATCCCAGCATCCCATATGATCTCCCATGCCTGCCAGGAGTGATTTCTGAGTGTACAGCCAGGAGTAACCACTGAGCGCTGCTGGGTGTGGCCCCCAAAAATAAATAAATAAAATAAAGTGTCGGGGCCAGAGCAGTGGTGCAAGCAGTAAGGCATCTGCTTTGCATGCATTAACTTAGGATGATCCCCTGGAATCCGATATGAACCTCAAGCCAGGAGCAATTTCTGAGCACATAGCTAGGAGTAACCCCTGAGTGTCACTGGGTGTGGCTGAAAAAACAACAACAAAGAGATGCAATAATATTTTTAATTTTATTTTTCTCCTACATATAAACTTTTTATCGTCATTCTTATAAATAAAATGCTTCTTTAGGCTGTTGGATATTTAGTTCTAATAAATATCACTTTTACTACTTGTTAACTTGAAACCTGACAAGTCAAAGGAGTAGCAGGCCTCTATATGAGTTTTTATAGATATTCTCAACCAGTACTTTCCTCTTTGTAATCAACCTCTTATTATACTCTTTTAGTTCAGAAAACCTACAAAATTAAAGGAAACCCTTCCTCTTTGAAATATAATTGAGTAAATAAATACATAGATTTTTTGTTGGAGGCCCTTTAACTAGAGAGCAATATGGAGTCTCTGATGCCTGAGAAGTCAAAAAGCGTTCTTGACAGGTTGCTGGTGGCGCTTCCCCCATGAACCTAAAAAGAAAGAGCTGACCATAAAAAGAGCCATTACCAGAGGCCAATGGATAAGCAAGAACAAACATGCTATGTAAAGGCTACAAGTTAAGATTAGATCTGTAGCTCTGTTAACAGAACAGAGCACCCCAGGACCACTTATAGTAAATGTATAACAGGACCACTTATAGTAAATATATAGCTCGCTAAAAAAACCCTGACATATTTGATGTATGGGAATGTTATGGTGAAAAAGTACTGAACCACCCCTTTCCCTCTTTTGTCTGAAAACATGCTCATGCTTGCTATAAAAACTAGCCCCCTTTTAATAAACTTTGACTCTTGACCAGAATCGCGCCTTGAGTCCATCAATTTTCCCAGCCCTCTTTTATTTTTCAGGTCGAATCCTCTTCATGACTCATGAATAACTTCATGACCCTCATCCACCCTGCGGGCCGGGGTCCCCGGAAGTCGCAATTTTTAGAGCTAAATAACTCAGTATAAGTGTAGAGAAATACGTAGAGGTAAATATTGTTATAAAAGTAAAATTAAATGATTAATATGAAATCATAACTATATAGATAATAAATTACCATATTTTCTGGTATATAAGATGACTTTTTAAACCATGAAAAAATTTATAAAAGTCGGGGATCATCTTATACACCAGTATATGGCATGCTGAAACTCACTCCAGCTTCAAGAACAAGTGATCTGTCCTCATCTTACCACTGCACACCATACAGCTTCCTGGCATCATCACTCATCTGCTTGTCCTGGTTCATCTTTCAGGGCACAAAGAGGATATGAGTTACCGAGCACTGCATTGCATCCAGCCTCCAGGTGTCATTGCTGGTATGTGGCTTTCTGGTGCTCAAACCTAATATTTTAACAGGAAAAGTAGGGGGGTCGTCTCATATGCCCAGTATTCTTTTATGCTGGAAAATATGATACAGTATATATTAATATTTAATGTAAATATATTATTCACTAGGCTACTAGAGATTGGAAGCAAGAAACAAAATGAAAAGGATCACGAACAAGAATTTTTTTAAATCAAATAATCTAAAAGAATGTATGCTAAAAGGAAAGGAGAAAACTATAATTAGAAGATGAATGATAGAGGAAGTAAAGGAAGGGAGGATATAAAAGGACAGAATAAAAAGAAAGAAAAGAAAGGAAGGAAGGGAGGGAGGGAGGATGAAGAAGAAGAAGAAAGAAAGAAGAAAGAAAGAAGAAAGAAAGAAAGAAAGAAAGAAAAAAGAAAGAAAGAAAGAAGAAAGAAGAAAGAAAGAAGAAAGAAAGAAAGAAAAGAAAGAAAGAAGGAAGGAAGGAAGGAAGGAAGGAAGGAAGGAAGAAGGAAGGGAAGGAAGGAAGGAGGAAGGAAGGAAGGAAGTAAGGAAGGAAGGAAGGAAGGAAGGAAGGGAAGGAGGTAAGTAAGGAGGAAGTGAAAGTGAAGGAAGGATAGGAAAGGAGATGAAATAATGGAAGGAAGAGATGGGAAAAATGGAATGAAGAAAGGAAAAATGGAAAAAAATAGGAAATATTGAAATTTTGGGAATCAGGAGATATTATATTTGTGAGTATCCCCACCCCCAACATCTTATTTATCACACCTGAATGATCAGAACTGCCCAAACCTAGAATGGGCTGGTAGAGGAGTCTGCATGGAGGGAAAGAGGGGATAAGGAGAGTTAGAGAGAGAAGTGTATGAGAGGCATCATCATCAGAGATTCAGCATCAGATTCAGTATCACCAATTCAGCATCAGATTCAGCAGTAGCAATTGAATGTCATCAAAGAAGCAGCAGCAGTAGCATCACCAAAGCGAGTTAGAAAGCCTGGAAGCCAGTTAGGACGCCTGGAAAAAGGAGCTGAAGGGGAGACAGAGGCCGAGAGAGCCAGAAGGAGTAGAGAAGTAGCTGCTAGGAAAAAGCTTGGTATAACAGGCCATGTGAGGAGGTGTGCATGGCGGTAGAGACTGTGAAATAATGCTGACTGACTCCTAGAACTTCATCTGACTGCTTTGTGAATCTCTCCGCCCTCACCCTGAAACCTTCAGACCAGGTAGGCTACAGGGGCTGCAGGAACAGGGTCGAGCCCAGAAAGGCCTCTCTCCCCATCTCCACAATCCAACTCTAGAACTCGTTAATTTAATTAATACAACAACATTAAGTCAGACACTAATTTTAGAAGCATGCAGAAAGTTAAAACCAAGAGAACCAGGATATTTACAATGGCAATTTCAAGGCAAAGTATCATTTTATAATTTTCCTGACTTTCACCTGTCATTAGTTATTTCTTGTAACATAATGATAAAATCATAGATTTTACTGTAAAATTTGACAAATAATTATAACTATAAAAAGTGTTTGGCTAATGTAAACTAAAGGACAATTTATAGCACACTTTGCTCCTATTTCCTGAAATAACAATTTCAAAATATTGTGTAGTATCAAAAACAAAATAAAATGCACTTAAAATTGAAATATAATAGAACTAGAACTTTTCTTTCAGATATGTTAAAATGTAAAAATATTAAATGCAAAAAAATAAGTTTGAAGGTATAGCTGTTTTTACTAAATTAGAAATGTCATTTTAAAAATTAAAAATATATATAACACACAATTAAATTTGGTCATAAAGAATTAGGAAATGAGGAAGGGTAAGATAAATATATATAGAGAGAGAATTTCAGTTATAATCATCTTATCTTAGTAAGACAAGGAGTTCTTATCATATAGACATATATATATATTAAATTAGAGAGATGAGTTTATATTTGGGGGAAAATATAATTTTTTGATTTTTTTTTTACTTTAGGATCTAAATGAGTTTCTCAGTATTTACTTTATTTCCCAGCATATAAAATGATTTTTTAGCCCATGAAAAACTTCTTGAAAGATGAGGGTCGTCTTATACACCAGTATATGGCATGCTGAAACTTAGTCCAGCTTCAGGGACGAGTCATCTACCCCCCTCTTTTTGCTGCATCCCATCCAACGGCCAGGCGTCATCACTCAGTCCTCTGCTTGTCGTGATTCATCTTTCAGGGCACACAAAGGAGCTGAGTTACCAAGTGCAGCATCTGATCCAGCCACTGGGTATGCGGATTTCTGGTGCTCGGTCTTCTGTTCAGATTTTATGGGACACAGAGGAGGTCATATTAATCACTGCAGCTCAGCCAGCTGCTTTTAGAGGAGCCCCCTCTCCCTGTTCTCAATGTTGTCTTCCTCTAGCAGTCCTATTATCACTGAACCCCAGCCAGCTGCTCTTGGAGGAGCCCCCTCTCCCTGCTCTCAATGTATATCACAATTAAAAAAAATCACAGTCACTCAATGTGACAAATGTAAAATGATTGTTGGAATTCCGAAGTCTATTAAACATATACTGTTAACCTTTGAGGGTTCTACTCTTTTTCTCTTATGTTTTTTAATTTCATTTTGGTGTCCATTAAATGAGAGGTAGCCTTCTATGACACATATAACCCAAGCCTTATATTTTAACAGGAAAAGTAGGGGGCTTTCCAATACGCCCAGTCATCTTATATGCCAGAATATATGGTAAATCTTGGTGCTGAAATCAGTGATCACTCCTTAAAATCATTAGGACTATGATAGATATTTTGGGGTGCCAGAGATTAAATCTCAGTTGGTCGTGTGCAAAGAAAGGTTCCTGTCCACTGTATTATTTATCCAGCCCATTCACTATTAATACAAGTAATATTTCTATTTCCAAACTGGTGATTTTAAAATAGTAGGAAACTGGGCCCGGAGAGATAGCACAGCGGTGTTTGCCTTGCAAGCAGCCGATCCAGGACCAAAGGTGGTTGGTTTGAATCCCAGTGTCCCATATGGTCCCCAGTGCCTGCCAGGAGCTATTTCTGAGCAGACAGCCAGGAGTAACCCCTGAGCACCGCCGGGTGTGCCCCCCCCCAAAAAAAAGTAGAAAACTGGAAAAATGCTAAATAACAAATTAGTATTTGGAATATATGAGAAAATATGCATCTTTATTCCAATATCAAATATCCCATAGTTATTTTTATAAAATAGGTAGTGTAAATTATTTTTCTCCTGTACTTACTTACAAGGGACAATTGCAAAATAAACTAAAATTAATTATTTGAAAAGTTAAGTGAAAAATAAATTTTATATAATTCAAAAATAAATTTTATATGATTTAGTGAAATCTTATATACAAAAAAACTTCAAATAATAGCTGGGATTTTACTAGTATTTTTAAGACTTCAATTTTCACTGAAAAAAATCTTTAGTTACAATACCAATAAAACCTACAAGAATGTCAAAATTCTATATTAACAATATAAGAAATTGAAAATTATTATAAAGTATAGGAAAATGTGACAGATGTAAGATAATAAAATAATTGAATAAGTAATCAAAGTAATATATTTTAGATATTCTTTTAAAGAGAACATAATATACATGACATAAAACTGGCGCAAATTTAGCATTGAGGTCACTGAATAGAAGTAAATACTATATATAGATATACATATTTTTGGTCAATTAATTTTGGATAAACATGCCAAGTCAATTCAAGGGAAAATAATAGTTTTTCAAGCAAATTATACGGAAACAACTGGATATCCATATGGAAAATAATGAGCCTTAAATCTGTCCTCAAATAAATCATTAAAGTTAATCTAAAACCATAACTTTGGCTTCAATGTGAATGTAAGACCTAAGAGTTTTCTAATATTTTGACCTCAATATAGATGGATACAGATTAATAAAGAATGCAAAATATAAGGGAAATATCTTATTAGACATAAATAAATCCTTTACTATTTCAAAGAAACCCATTAAGAGAATAAGGGCATAATAAAAATATGAAAGAAACTATTGACATTACAAATGAATAAAAGAACTGAAATTTACAATATCTGTAGAATCCAGAAAGTGATACAAAGTAAGTGAGCTCATACTTTTAATGTGGAGATATCAGGTTTAATTACTGGTAAAACATAGTTCTGCGAGCACTTCCAGTAATAACGCTTTGTAAAATCACCTCGCTCACCGTATCTCCAAGCCCAGGTGAATGAGGTTTTTTCTTTGGGGGGTGGGTCACAGCCGGCAGCACTCAGGGGTTCCTCCTGGCACTCTGCTCAGAAGTAGCTCCTGGAAGGTTCGGGAGACCATACAGGGTGCTGTTCTTCGGCATGCAAGGCAAACTTCCTACCTCCATGCTATCTCTCCTGCCCCAAGGTGCCTGAGTTTGGTGAACATGGGTTGTAAAAGAAATGATCCAGACCAGGCTGCGGGTGAAATACGTGTAGTCTGGCAGTAGAAATACGTGTAGTCTGGCAGTAGAAACCTATTATGTAACCTCTCCTGAAAGCAAGAACTATGTTTTTATTGAGTACAGGGACCAACCCTGGGTGGGGCGGTAAACCTACCCAGGTTTGTAAGTAAGACAATCTTTGTTTTGGGGTAAATCTAAGTTGTAAGAAAACATACAGATAAACCAAGGATGATCTTTCTTTTAGGTAAAATAAGGTGTAACCCAAAAACTGCCCCTTTTAGTTAAAAAAATTGGGTGTTCATAGCCATGTTCTATTGTTCTCTGTTTCTAGAATCCCAGAATAGAATTAAAAAAAAAGTGGTTATTTTTCAATGGCACAGTAAAAGTTGGCTGTAATATCAAAATTTATACATCATTCCCAAAACAATCAGCTTTTCGCATATATTTGTCTTATACATCTCAAAACACTTTTTATAGATTTTTCTGAACATAAACATGAGAACTTTTCTGCAGATGCACTTTAATAGAAAATTCTTAAGCATTCTCACACTAGGCATTGTAATACAAGTCTAAAACATCTGAGTTCCTTTCCATAAATTTCTTTAAACAAAAATCACAAGGATATTTCCACAGATATATACAAAGTTTGAAAATAAGTTTGCTAAAACATTCTTATAATAAGCACTGTTATAAGAGTCTATAGCAACCAAGTTCCTTTTCCATTTGACTTCTGTGGACAAAGAGATCAGAACATTTAAATATTAATGTCTGCATTATTTTTTGCAGACATAATTTGAGAATAAGTTGCTACATAAGATACAAAATAAAACATCCTAGCAATCGGAAAATATTCAATAGAATAGCTGAGAAGGTATAAAAATATAACAACAATATGCATTTCTTCAAAATTGTATAAACTAATATTATAGCACTAAAATTAGATACAAAATTTTGTTTGCAGTGAGGCATAAAACAAATCAATAAGATCTATACAGATAAAATACAATTTAGGGGCCAGAGCAGTGTTGCAGTGGTAGGTGTTTGCCTAGGACGAATCATGGTTCCATCCGTCGGTATCTCTTATGGTACCCCAAGCAAGAAGCGATTTCTGAGCGCACAGCCTGAAGTAACCCCTGAGTGTCAATGGGTGCGGTCCAAAATTAAAAAAAGAAAACACACGATTTAAGCAGCAATTTAGTGATAGATGCAAATAGGATCAAGATATTAACCTTAAAGAAAATTAATTTTTTGGAGGTAACCCAGGTGCAGAAAGTTCTGAAAGCAGCTTCTCTTCTGCTGGTCTTCAGCTGGTCTTGGATTCTCAATCTAATCATTACCTATGTGTTAGGCTGCTGGGGTCTCCTTGATAAGCTACTGCAACTCGGGGGCCATGTCCTGGCAAAATGTGCTGCTAACAGAGGAAAAATGGTAGGTGTCGGCGTCTGGGATGCTTCCCAGTGTCTTCACATCTCTCTCCTTCACTGCCTGCTTCTGAACTAGTTGAGGGGGTCTCTGCCACCATAGATTGTGGGGCAGCTGAGTAAGGCTAGGGGATAAATTGGCAGAACCTATGTTAATTGAAAGCATATCTGCTACCTTTTACTGGCATTCCTCCTGGTCCAGATACTTTAGCAGCATTTGGAGCCCTGTCTCCTTTCACAACATCTAATTCCACAATCTCCCCATTACCACTGCTACACAGAAACTTTCTGGGATATTTTTTTTAATAGCTGTCGAGTGAAGAAAGACAAGTTCTTTGGTATCATTTTTGTTAATAAATCCTTAGTCATTTTGGACATTGAAACATTTGACTGTGCCCGGGACATTCATTTGTCAGCACCAGCTTGTCTACCTGACTCAGTTCTTGGGGCGTGGGAGTATCTCTGATTGAGCCCTTTTCAGACTTTGAGTCCACAGATATGGTAGCTATTTCCTCATTTTTAAAGAAATGGAAGTCTCTTTTGTTTAGTAAATGATAAATTATCAGCCCTGGGAACGCCTTTAGATTTAGACCTCATCATCACTGGAAAAGTTCTATTCCCCACTTACGTCTAGTGTGCAGGAGAATCTCTAGAAAGCCTGGTAAATACATTCCAGAATGAGAAATTCAGGTAAATGGACCAGAATAACATGAAGCCATTCAAAACAGGAGCTATGTTCACTGATGTTTCAATGAAAGGCACATTCAGTTCAGCTGAAGAGGGCCATTATGGTAATAATACACCAGAGAGTTAAGTCACTCACCATTGTTGCATTCTTCTGGGGTCTCTGAGTTTTCGGTCCCTGTTTGATGCCAGATCAAGGGTTATGTTCTCTATGAGATCGGTTGAGATTTGATTCCCACTGAGCTCCCACACAGGAAAGGCAGTTCCTATTTTCCTGTCCAATTAGAAAAGGGGCAACAGTTTCAGTTTTAAAAATCCTCAGAAAATAATTCACACAGTGAAGAGGTACAAGAATTGGTTCAGGAAATCCAGTGCTCAAGCAAAGAATTCAAACCACCCAAGCTTTCTGTCTAAGAAGGAATGCAGCTCAGTGGAAGAAGAATGAAGAATGAGTCCCTGCCTTCCTCAGACAATTTCTTTTATTCATAAGTATCAGATCCCACCCTAGGATGGGAGAAGTATACCAAATAGGGAATCATCCAATATACTATCACCAGATCACGCCCTAGGTTGGAATATAAATATTGAGTAGGGTAGGATCAGTAACCCAATAATCTTTAAGTACCAAGTAAAACTACACTGGTTTGTAAACATAGATGTCATTACTTAACCTCTATAAAAGATAAGACAATATATATTTATATATAAAGGTTCTACCTTCTACGATACACAAAATATAATGCTATCTAAATATATTCTGAATATAGTCAGTTTCATGAACTATTTTAATAACTTTATAATTAACAATGATTTTAGCTGACACAACTTTTTTCTATTTAAAGAAGGAATATATAGTTTTATAATTTTTGAAATAAAATTTTATTTTATTTTATTTTATTTTACCACCATGATTTCTGAGGCCAGAGAGATGACATGGAGGTTGGACATTTGCCTTGCATCTGGAAGGATGGTTGTTCAAATCCTGGCATCCCATATGGTCCCCCGAGCCTGCCAGGAGTGATTTCTGTGCATAGAGCCAGAAGTAACCACTGAGCGCCAGCAGGGTGTGACCCCCCCCCCAAAAAAAAAAACGGAAAAAAAAAACAAACAAAAAGAAAATTACTGTTTCTATATTTGAGAGCCTGTCCTAGTATATTAAATTCTATTATATTTTTCCAAGGATATACTTTTATTATAATACCATGCTGTTTTATTTACTGCCACTTTTAGTGTAGTTTGAAGTTGAGGAAATAATGCCTCATATCTTCTTCCCCTAAAAATTGCGTTAGCTATTTGAATGGGTTATTATTTCATATTAATTCAAAAGTTTTATATCTATTTTTGGTAAACATTATTTATATCCTTTAGGGAATTCATTGAATCTATACATTTTTCAGAGTATTAACTTTTTATTGATATTAATTGTCCCAAAACATGAGCAGGATATGTGTATCATTTTCCGAATGCCTCCATTTATTTTTTGAGCCACACCCAGTGGGAATTAAGGGATACTTTTGGCTCTACCCTCAAGTATTATGTCAGCAGTTCTCAATGGGGGAGGGCATATGGTATGCTAGGATTGAATCCAGGTAAACAGTGTGCATTGGTGCCCTCCTTATCATGCTATCACTTTGACCTTTTCATTTATTTCTTGAGTAGTTTTTTTTTTTTTTTTGGTTTCTTTTATACAAGTCTTTCACCTCTTTAGTTCTGTTGAAAGAATTTTCTGAGGTACAATTTTGGATAGGATTTTTAAACAATATCTCTCTCTTTTTTTCACTATTTGTATTTAGGAAAGCCATGAACACCTGTATATTGATTTGAAGTCTGTCAGTTTTCTATAGAAATCTACTTTTATAAGTTTTTTGTTGTAGTTTCTTTAGTTTTCTAAAAATAGTATCATGCCATCCACAAATAGAGAGCTTGACTTCTATATTTCCTCTTTGGATGTAATGTTTTTGCCTAATTGTTATGGCAGCTAGTTCCAGTACTGGATTGAATAGAATATATACCCTTATTTTATGCCTAATCATAGACAAAACATTTTGTATAATGTTTTCTGTGGTTTGTGGTAAATGAATTTGACTATTTTGAGCAAAATTTCTTCAATATTCACTTTGTTGAGAGCATAATTTTAAAATGAATGAATGCTGGATCTTATTTTTTGTATGTTTGTTTGTTTTTGGGCCACAACCAGTGATGCTCAAGGGTTACTCCTGTCTATCCACTCAGAAATCGCTCCTGGCTTGGGAAACCCTACGGGACTCTGGAAAATCGAACTGCATTCTGTCCAAGGTCAGCCATTTGCAAGACAAACTCCCTAATGCTGTACCACAGCTCCGCCCCCAAGAACGTTAGTCTTGTCAATTTTTTTCTATGCATATTTTGATATATTCATATAATTTTTAATTGTCATTTATTTACACAACCTATTAAGTTGATTGGTTTGCATGTGTTAAGCCATTATCACACCCCTGTGAATGAATTATGTACTGGTTCATAATTTGATGAATTGTTGAATTTTATTTACTAGTACTTTGTTGAGGATTTTTGCATCTGTGTTCATCAAGGATATCTGCAAGTATTTCTGTTTTTGTTGTGTCTCTGTTTGCTTTCTGTATCAAGATGATGCAAGCTTCATAAAAACTTTGAGTGCTTCTTTTTATTCAATTTCTGGAAAAACCTGAAAAGTATAAGCTATAGGTCCTCTTCATAAGTTTGAAATAATGATTTTTGAATTTATTTGTAACTCGATCATTTTTCTGGAAAGATTTTGATTACAGGTTTTATTTTATCAATAGTAATAGGTCTCTTTAGATATTGCAGATTATCTTGATTCAGAGTTGGAAGTCATAGGAGTCCAAAAATGTATCCATTTCTACTATATTCTCTTGTTTAATGGCATAATGATCCTGAGTAATCTCTGATGATCTTTTGAATTTCTCTTTGTTTTTTATTAATTACTTTATTTAAATATCATGGTTATGAGGTTGTTCATAATAGTTTGGTTTTAATTTGTTTTACAATTGTGTATTTGTTCATGATCATGTTTCAGTCATAAAATGTACAGTACATTTTAACAGTTCACAATGTCACAACTTCCACTGATGTCCCAGTTTCCCTCACACCCTCTATCCTGCCTGCATATGGGTCAGAATTCTCTCTTCCTCTCTTTCTCCTCTTCCTCTCCCTCTCTCTCTTTAACTCTTTCTCTTTCCATTCCTTTTGTTTTCTATTTTAGACACTGTTGTTTGCAGTATTGAGCTGAAGGCTCCTAATGCCTATAAATTTAAGTCCTTTCAGCAGTTGCTTCCCAGAGTAATCATTTATAACTATCATTTTCATAGAATTTCCTCTCTGACTTAAATTCATTCTCATACTATTTATGGTAAGCTTCCAACCATGGACTCATCCTTCTAACCCTCTCTGGCTATCAATACTATATCAGTGCTATCTTTGTTTTATATCCCCAAAATGAGTACGACTATTCTATTTCTATCCCCCATGTTATCTCATTTTTCTCAGCATAATACTTTAGATATCTATTCATGTATAAAGAATATTATGAATTTATTGTTTTAACAGCTCTATAGTTTTCTGCTGTATAGACGTACCAATGTTTTTTATCCACTTATCTGTTTCTGAACACTCGGGTTGTTTCCAAATTGTGCCTAATGTTCTGCAATGAACATAGGGGTAAGAGGGATATTTTCTTCTTCTACATTGTGTATTTAGGCTCCTAAAGTCTATAGTGGTATTGATAGGTAATATGTCATAGGTCAATTTATAATATATTGAGTAATATTTCTATTTTTTTCCAAAAAGGCTGGACCAATTAACATTCTCTCTAGAATTGAATGAAAATCTCTTTATACTTATATGTCAGCCAGTATTTTTTGTGTGATTTTTGATGTGTGCAAATCTCTGTGGCATGAGATTATATCTTGTTGTTTTGTTTTGCAGCAGTCTGATGATGTGGCACATTTTTTCATGTGCGTTTGCCATTTGTATTTAATCTTTGAGGAAATATCTGTTCATTTCCTTTCCTATTTTTGAATGGAACGAGATTTATATTTTCTTGCTAAGATCCACTAGTGCATTGTATGTCATAGATAATAAATCCTTATCAGATAGGTTTTGGTTAAATAATCTCTTCCATTCATAGGGAGTTTTTGTATTGTCACTGAAACTTGTCAAATATTTTTTCTGCATCTAATGATATGATCTTATGATTTCCTTTGTGTACTGTCAAGTCTGTATTGGTATCAGGGTGTTGTTAGCTTCATAGATACATTTCGGTGTCTTTGTGTTTAATTCCCTGCAAAAAGCTTGACAATTATTGGCAGTAGACTCTTTTTAAAAGTTTGAAAGTATTCACTAATGAATCCATTTGGAAATGAACTTATATTTTTGTGAAGCCTTCTGATTAACTTTTTTAATTTCCTCAATGCTGAGAGCTCTGTTCAGGTATTTCAGATCAATTTGGTTCAACCTTGATATATTCTTGGAGTCAAATACATCAATATCTTCCAACTTCTCTTGATTTGTGGCATACATATTCTCAAAGTAATCTTTGATTACCTTTTGCATTTCTGTAATATCTGTAGTAATATCTTCTATTTCATACCTGTATTTTATTTATTTAATTTCCATCTCCCATACTTTACATATCTTGATTAAGATTTATTGATATTGTTCATTTTTCAAAGAATCAACTATTTTTATTGCTCTTTTGTTAATTTTTTCTAGAGTAAAGTCCATTAATTTCTCATCTAAATTACATTATTTCCTTATACCTGGCTCATTTTTTTATTTTCAAATTTCTTGAGCTGTGCCAATAATTTATGTAAGTAATGCCTTCCTAAGGAATGCTTTCAAAGATATAATTTTTTCTTTTAATATTGCTTTTGCTATATTTAATACCACATATTTTGATAATCTAATCCTTCCATCTCATTTGTCTTCAGGAATCATTGGTTTTCTATTTGATTTTATCTCTAACCAAATATTTGTTAAAAGTAGCTGATTACTTTACACGTGTCAAGGTAATTTGTTCATTTATGCTTGCAATTCACTTCTATTTTTACTACATAGTGATCGGAGAAGATAGTTGAAACAATTTTATTCTCCTGATATTTTGTAAATAGGTTTTGTGGACTAACATGCTGTTTGTCTTGGAGAATGTCCCATGTGCATTAGAGACAAATGTTTATTCAGCATTTTTTGATAAAACATCTTACATACACATATATTAAATATTATATTTACTAATTCTCTCTTCTATTTTCTTCCTTCAAAGCCAGTATATCCTTTTGGGGTTTTAAGCTGGTTATTGTATAAAGATGTCACAGATCAATGTTGAAATATCTAACATCTATTTTTTTTATTTGTTTTTCAAGTCTATTAGCAGTTGTTTTAAGGATTTGTTCAGGCTCAATATCATTTGAGTATAAATTTATATAAACTTTTTGTTTATATACATAAATATAATTTTCATTCTCACTGATGTAAATATCACTTTATTATCATGAAATAAACCTCTTTTTTCATAATATTTTAAGTTCTGCATCTTTTTTATATGAATGATATAGCTGTAAAGACTCTACATGCTGTATGCTGTCCTGGAAACATGAATCTGGAGCAATGGTTGACACAAAAAATATTCCAAACCAGAGAGAGGATGAATCATATATGGTGGGTTAACTTTGTAGCACAGAGAATGAGAGAGAGATTGCCTGCCAGAACTGCAGATTTTATTGAGGAGAGAGCACTTCAGGGTGGGAAATAAAGGACAAAAATAATATCCTGAGACATCCCTGCCCAGGTATGTTTAAAACATGTAAAACATGACTGTAAGCAAGACAATCTCTGTTTTGGATGAAACCATGCTGTAAACAAAAATATACATAAAACAAACAAACAACTCAGGGCTGATATTTGTTTAGAATGAAACCAAGTTATAAATGAACACAAAGAAAACAGGAGTAATTTTTTTTTGATAAAACCAAATTGTAAACTGTGAATCAACATATGGACATACCAGCCTTTTCTTTTAAGAATTTTGTTTGATGTATTGTTTTCAAACTTTTGATTTTAAAGATGTGTTTGCTCTGTTGACTTAAATTTAAGTTGTTCAGGAAAAAAAAGAAAACAACAAAACAACAGTTGGATTTAATAATCTCATCTATTTTGCTACTCTTTATCTCTGAACAGATGTATTTAGAATATTGACATAGAGAAAGATTATTATAAAGAACATGTG
The DNA here is from genome assembly GCF_024139225.1 of Suncus etruscus. Taxonomy (NCBI): domain Eukaryota; kingdom Metazoa; phylum Chordata; class Mammalia; order Eulipotyphla; family Soricidae; genus Suncus; species Suncus etruscus. The sequence continues at coordinate 81,141,905 of NC_064855.1, forward strand.
CCTCCGTTTTTTGTGATTTCTTTCTTTTTGTTTGTTTTTGGGCCACACCCGTTTGACGCTCAGGGGTTACTCCTGGCTATGTGCTCAGAAATCGCCCCTGGCTTGGGGTGACCATATGGGACGCCGGGGGATCGAGCCGTGGTCCGTCCTATGCTAGCGCTTGCAAGGCAGACACCTTACCTCTAGCGCCACCTTCCCGGCCCCCGTTTTTTGTGATTTTAAGTTTGTCTGCCTTAACGTAGACTTTCAGTACTACATTTTTACAATTGTCTTAAATCTGATATGTTCCTTAGTAATTGTTTACCTGTGAAGCTGTATATTTTTCTTTTTAACCTGAATAAAAGTCTGTTTGGTGAAGTAGTCTTGCTTAGGCATTAATTTCATTCAGAGTTTTTTTTCCCACTTTTTCTATGAGTGCCCTCCTGCCTGGAAAATTGCTTATCATAACTCTGCTGTAAGACTTATGAATATGTTTTTATATGTAATTTTTATTCTTTTATCTTTCTGATTTCAATATTTTATCTCTATAGTTTTCATAATTCTAAGATATACCTGGTATGCAATTATTTGCAGATCTTTTATTTATTTTTTAAATTTTATTGAAACTATTGTGATACAAAGTCCTTCATAACTGAATTTTAGATATACTTCAGGGCCATTCCCACTACCAATAATCTCCCAACAACATATTCCCAGACTACATATTAAATCACCTCCCTTTGCTCCCTGGTTGCCAGTATAATAGTAGCATTTAAGTTTAGATTGTTGGGGCTGGACTGATAGCACAACGATAGGGCATTTGCCTTGCATGCAGCCTATCTAAGATAGACCCAGGTTTGATCCCTGACATCCCATATGGTCCCACAATCCTGCCAGGAGCAATTTCTGAATACAGAGTAAGAAATGACCCCTAAGTGCAATTGGTTGTTGCCAAAATAAAAGTGATTATTGAAGGTTAGGTATCTTGACTTAATTGTTTTGCTTTGGACATTTAGTTATTTTTTTTTATCTCCAACAATGTACCTGAGACCAATTGGTCCCTGATCCCTATCTGTTAGTTTCTTTTCTTCTAAATTTTATAAAGATACAGAGGTAAACAAAGTAATTCATGATTCAAGGTTCTATGAAAAAGGCATGAGCCCCTATTTAATGATACAAAAGAAAAAAAAAGTGACAGTTTTTTGCATAGGCATGGCATATTGGGAGAAAAGAAAAAGAAAAAAAAACTGGCCTAAAAATAGGGAGACCTTACTGATAAAGCATCATGCCATAATACCAACTACAGGATTTGGGCTTTGTACATACTAAATTGTCTAACCCCAAAATCTTTCTTCATGGGCCGAGTAAAAGTTCTCCTCAATCACAGTTGTTGCAGACAGGTTTCTTTAATTAAGGGTCTTGTATTTATGCAGATTATATGTAGAAGTCAGGGTGTCACAGAGCATCTTCTGGTTTCAACTCACTGTTCGGTGGTGATGCAGGGATACCTGCTTAGATAGCAAGTTGTTCCCTTTTACAAGTCATCAAGTTGTGTTATAAAACCACACTGGAACAAGTCAGTGCCAGGACAGAATTAGGGCCTTCCATTGTAGGAGTTTGTTCCCTGGTGCTGGTGCAGAAAACTGTGCCAATTCCAAAGATGGAATCCATATCTGCATATTATTTATGCAGATTAGCTGGCACACTTTAAGTGTCAGACGTGGGAGCCACCACTCTAAAGATCTGGGAACTTACAATGATGTCTTTGACTGTTGCTTCTTCATAAATATTTCCCTTACTCTCTGGATCCACAATGATTCTTTTATTTTTTTCCATTAAATTAATCACAATTGTCTATTATTGTCTGTTTTTCAATTTTAAGGACGTTTTTCATCTTCTAGTTTCTTTTAATATTTTCCAACTTTTTCTCTTGTATAGAGGTGTTATGCAGCTCTTTAACCCGCTCACTTACTATGTCCTCAGCAGCTATTACTATGCATGTGAGGTCTTCCTGTGAGTTTTTCATTTACTTAGCAAGTTTTACTATTTGTCATTCCTGTTTGAACATTTTTTATTTCAACACTCATGTCCTCTTGAATTTTATTGGTTGTTTAATAATTTATATGAGATAATTTATTCCTAAAATTTTGTCTCCAAAGTCCTTATAAGAGAACCATTTCTGGTGTCTGATACCTAGTATCATTCACTAAGCTTGGTGGAGGTCTTTATAGCTTTCCCATTGTGACTTTGCAGTATGGTGGTGTTTTTATATGTTGTGGAGGTCCATATTGACTAGAATCAATGTGCAGTAACAGAGTAAAGCAGAGCAGCAGCACTCTTCTTGGGATACATTTACTCTCATGGTTTTAAATGGCTCCCAGAATCTGAAAGTAACCCACCACTGTCATTGCCATCTCTTGCATCACAACCATGATCCTCTTTGTTACATTTATTATTTTTACTAAAAGTAATTATATAACTTTAATTTTTCTTACCTACTTTTCTAGACATACCATTTTATAAGGCTTAAGTCTCTTTAATATTTTTTACTCTATTAGAAGAATACCATTAAATTCTAAATTAAAATGTATTAAAAATTAGAGACAGGTAAATATATCCTCCATCAATATAAATATATAGGTACCATTAAATTTCATTATTAACAAAGATAAGTTATTAGTGTCATCAAACAGATCTAAGAGTGTTTGCACAACTTCAGATTGACTTAGAAGCATTCAACAATTAAACAAAAGGAACTTTCAAAAGTATTTATTAGACCACTTTGTGTAAAATGTTGTTGTATTTTCATAATTAGTATTCAATGTTTTATTGAATATTATTAATTTCAGCCAGTTTATTTTATAAAATAATTCAGCAAATATCAGAACATGAAGAAAATTCTAAGAGACAAGTCTGAAATGTAATCTTGATGATTTTTAAATAATTGTATATGGCTCCTTACATGTTTCATGCCAGTCAGTCATAATTAATCACAAACCAAAGCCATGCAATGTGTGTAACAACCCCAAACTGTTTCAAGACACATAAAATGGACACATATTTCTTTAGAATATTTTGTGTTTTTTCTCTGACAACTATAATTCTTACTAAATGTTGTCTTATACAATGACGATTCTAACCACTTTTTATCTTCTCTTTTTGAGCTGTTTAACAAGTAATTTTGGTGAAAGAGTCCCCCAGTTTAATGCTTATGATTGAACCATATTATGGGAATTGTTGGAATTGTTCCTATGGCCCCCATATGCGCCAATAACACCACGTGGCATTGCTCCTTTTTTGCATAGGCACATTAAAATGGGAAAATACTATACATACAAATAAGATCCTGTCTAATAGAGATTGGAACACACAAATCTTGTAGTGCAAGGGGACCTTACACCCTGAACATAGACCTGGCACAGACCTCAGAAGAAAGGGCATTTTCCATTCACCCCTGAACCAGTGAAGCCATCCACGAAACATCCAGGCTTGCCTATAACATCACCTGGAAGTAATTCTCTACCATGGAAGACCCTACACTGCTCAGACATTGACCTGCTCAAAAGAGACTTCCCTTAACACTAAGAAGACTTAACAACAACAACAACCTGCTTACAGGCCAGGGCTCCCTGCATTGCCCTCTGATTGTGAGGTGAAACGAGAGGACGCTCCACATCCTGACTTCAATGTAGAATATGCAGATTCCAGGATCTTTAATACAGAAACATGATACCAACAACAGAGACTGTGTGAAAAATAAAAGTGTGTTGGCACTACAGACAATGTCTTGGATTGGATGATCTAGCTTGCCTGGAGCTTAGAAAGTTGGTCTTGTGCCAGGAAACTTCAGGTGTCAGGTCTCTTTGTATTTAGGCCAAGGTTATTTCTTTCCATGTCCCTCATATTTTGGTGGGCCTATGCAAACAACAATTGCCACTCTAACACCATTTTTACTGTGCTCCTTTGACTCTAATCCTTAAAAAAGAACCCACTTAAAATTTGAGGTTAACTTAAGCTAATATGCATGTATATGGAAATGTAAAAAAATACTATGCCTGTAATGTTTAAGGAGTTATGTAAGTTTTATGGCTTTAGATTGCCTGGTTAAGAAATATTATAATGTGTTACAATCTGGGGACTTGAGGGACAAAGTAATTGTACATGGATTCTGTCTTATTTATCTTAATGTTCTCTGGTTCTATGGCTGAAATTTCAAAGTTAAGATATCAGCAAGGGGACGTCTGAGAATTATGTTATGGGTGATTGTCCTTCCACTGTAACTTTATCTTGTCCTCTTTCTTTGCATCCTTGTTCTCATAATTAAAAATAAAAAAATTATTAAAAAAAAGATTTTAAGTATTGCACAAAAATTCCTTTCAATAGTCATAATTTATTATCAGTACAAGTATATGACTAAATTGTATTGGCCTCTTTGACTTTGCACAAATTATTAACTATATTTTGTAATGCTGAAAATAATGATTTAATGGTTTCTATTTATTTTATTTATTGGGGAGGTTGTATCACATCTTAGTGTTTTGTGACTTTTCTAGACTTAGTTATTGGGTTTATACACTAGTTTGTTCATTAAACTATGTAGTGATGGGGATCAACTTGGGGCTCCTGCATGCAATCTTGTTCAAATTTTAAAGTAATACTTTTAGAAGGAGAAATCTATTGCTTAGAAAACTTTCTATACACCACATTCTTTTTTATTGTAAGAACTTATTCAAGAGACAAAATTTATTAACATAATGAGGTAAACTAACATAACATAATATAGTAACATAACATCACATATAATATAATTAATATAATATAATAATACATGTAAGTCAAAGAAAGTTTCTGATTAAAACACATTTTTTTCATAATGGCTTACATATCTTTCACAGTAGTATTTTAGTTACATATTAACATTGAATCAGGGGAATACCCATCACCAACTATGTCCTCCCTCCATTCCAGTTCCCTTTCTACAACCCATATACCCCACCATCACCCCTGGGGCTGCTAGAGTAGGTGGACCCCTCTTTGTCTGGGTTACTATTAGTGATCATATATCTGTTTGGTCCTGGAACCCTCCCTTGTTTCCCCCTCTATTTAAGAAGCAGAGCTAGATAAATCGAGGTATGTGGTTTTGTTTGAAGGAAAGAAAAGCAATAGATTGGGGTACAAAATAAGAGAAAAAAAAAGAAGTCAAATATGCTAAAATTGGGTGGAGTCCCTCTAGAGGCTTCCAACCTCAGTTTGAGAGAGGAAGTGAAAAAGGTAATTGAAACACCTCAATGATACAGAAAGAAATATCAAATTAAATAACCAGTGAGCACTACAGCAATAAAGACAGGCACCACACAATAGTCTTGGTTTTGAAATCAAATCATGCTTGAATGCTAAAAGAAAGAGAAAGATAGATAAAATAAAATAAAATAATATTGGAGACATCAACTTCAATCTCTACACCAAAATAAAGACGTCAAAAAAATCTATCAATTGATAAATAAATATATGGAAAAATGATTGTTTTGTGCTTTTTTTTCTTTCCTTTTCTTTTTCCCCCTGCATAGGCACAGTAACTCTTGGGGATATTATAGAGGGAATTCCCTTGGCCTAGGAGATATAGGGTTTCTCCACCCCTGAAGTATACTGTCATGGGATTAACTCTAGACTCCTTGCATGATCATTTACTCTCCCCTTGTTGCTTTTGTGGTGTATGGAAGATTTCTGCTTTGTCTTGGATGGTAAAATCAGACCTCTGTATCTAGAGATCTTGGTGGCTGTGTAGCTCAAGGAATGGAGCTTATGAAGTCTTTCTTTGTGGTTCTAGCAGTTATGCTTCTTCAGTGTCATTTTAATCCGTCTTCTGTAGTTGGTGGTTTTGGTCATTATGTTGCTCCTAGGATGGAGCCTGTGATAAAGTCTTTTGTTATGTTTCCGGAAGACCAGTTGAGGTTGTCTCAGTTAGAACTCTGGAATTTGAGATCTTGTTTGTTAAACAGATCGTAGACCAAAAGCTAGGCTAGAGCTTTTTGTTGCTGTTGTTGTTGGTCCCTGGATGCGTTCTGTCCAGTCTTGGTTGCAACAATCAGTCATCTGTATATAGCAATCTTGGCTTTTGCACAGACCAAAGGGTGACATGTTTTGTGATTTTGTCTTATCGATAGCTGATGAGGAAGGACAACTTGCTCTTAGATCAAGTTGTTCTCATTTCCTCATTGTCAGGTTATCAATTTAGAACTGGTGCATGTTGGTGTCAGAGCAGCATTGTGAATGCCCCGGAGGGGATTTGGTTCCTGGAGCTGTTGTGGAGAACTCTGTCATTTCTATGTCTGAGATCCAGGAGTCAAGGCTGGATGGTCAGTGTCTAGTTCCCTGGTGCCTAAGTTGTTTCCACATGACATACATTCAGGGTGGGAGATGTCCCTATGTTGTAAACAAGGGACATCTTATCCCTAGTAGATAAGAGCATGTTTTTATACTTACAATTTCCCCTTTGTTTAATATTTCTTTGCAGGAGGAAGTGGTGCTACATTATATTGCTGGTAGATTTGGGGGGTGGAGATAAAAGAAACCAGACTCCCAACAAAAACTAAGAATATATATGCTCACACATATCTAAAGGAAAAAAAGTTTCTTAAAAAAAATTAAATAAAAGACATAATTAAAGGGATAAAGTAGGGGCGTGAGAGATAGCATGGAGACCAGGAGTCTGTTCTTGCTGTAGAAGGGCGGTGGCTCAGAACCCGGCATCCCATATGGTCCCTCGTGCCCACCAGGGACGTTCTCCAAGCATAGAGCCAGGAGTACCCTCCAAGTGCCGCCAGGAGTGACCCAAAAGAAGCAAAAAAAATCAAATGAAATAAAAAACTAAAACTAAAACAAAACAAACAAAAGAACCTAACAAGAATAAAAAAGAAAAGAAAAAATAATAAAAAACAGAAAAAGGGAGAAAATGATACAGATCACTTTACATTTGGGGAGAAACAGGATAAGAGGTTGTGTTATATAGGTCTATACTTGATGAAAGTATAGGCTTCCCATTGTCTTTTGAGATTTCCCTGTGAGTATACCATGTTCTTAGTATATAGAAACAAAGTGAGAAAAGAGCTGTAAATATAAATCATGTGTATTAGAGTTACTATAACTAAAAAAAATAAATGTTGAAATGTGATATTCTATTACAGTTAACCCTAATATCACCTATTTATACAAAAATAAAAAAGCCTCACAAATCATCAGTGTGTTGATCAAGTTTGTATATATAGACTGAAGTAGATCTATAGTCCAAGCCTTCTAAATGTCAATTAATTTGTGGTGATGTGTCTTATGAAGATATAACAAAATAACAGGAAAGTGACATTATTTTTAGTGTTCCTATGCCTAGTGTTTCATCTTTATTTACTGTAATTTTCTCTTTTTAATCATTTACCAGCCACATGTATTGAGTTTTTAAAAGTAGTTAAATATATGAAAAGAACAATATTTTCTTTTAGATAATGAGGGGTAAATTTAAATAGCTTAGTGTAACGACAGTCTGCATTGGTTGTTCGATTATACCTTTGTTGGTGTTTATTTTGTTTGTTTGTTTGTTTTGGGCCATACCCAGTGATGCTCAAGGGTTACATCTGGCTATATGCTCAGAAGTCTCTCCTGGCTATATGCTAAGAAATGGCTCCTGGCTTGGGGGACCATATGAGACACTGGGGATTGAACTGCAGTCTGTCCTACGAAAGTGCGAGCAAGGTAGATGCCTTACCACTTGCACCACCACTCTACTCCCAGTCATATTTTTAATGAAAATTATTTTGCAGTATTCATAATATAAATTAGCTTTTTTCAAGAATATTTGGCATAAGAAATGTATATCTTATAAGATGGTCTTTAAACTTGCTAACCTATAAAAGGTATATAACATCATATTTATCTCACACAAATTGCAGATAAATCACTTTTTATAGTTTAGAATTTATAAATCATTAGAATCCCCAGGAATAAAAAAGTTTAATAACATAATGAACTAAAATAATATAAACAGGTTTATTGAGTACCTTACATTACAAAAATAAAGTAAGTACTTATATAGATTCTCTATATATAATTTGCAATATTTGTTGGGTGACTAAATATTTTAAATTTTCATATGCAATATTGAAAATGAATATATATAATAAAAAGAAAAAGGCACGAAAAACAAAAAAACATATATTTTCATTTTTTAAAAAAACATTTAAAGACAAGATAGTGTGGTATTTCTTCCATTGTAATTTATCAATAATGTCAAGTTTCTCATTAAAGATTTTACTAATGTGAAAAAATCTTTTAATATTTTCTTTAGTAAGAGGTTGACAGAATATAAGCTGTTGATCTGTGTACTGTAGGTAAAAATTTTCCTTGATTCAAAAATTCAACTATAATTATTACTGTCTAATTTATAATGATTTTTTATTTTAATGTAAAGTATCAATAAAACTAATAATTTTAAAGATAGTATTTCTTTCTTATTTTATTTATTATTATTGATTACATTTTATATATAGTATACATTGCCGTCCTGATAATTCTCATTCTCTCTTAAATACTTTAATATTATTAATTATTTCAAAATTATATCATATAGTAATATGGTGCAGTCACTATTTTGGCAAATTGATGTGCTGAACACAAGAGGTCATGTAATTGTGGAATTTCATCCTTGTTACCAAAAGGTTTGCATAGTCTGCTTTTAAGCATTTGCTATGTAAGTTGCTTTTTGTTGTTGTTGTTGTTTTGTTTTGGGTCACACCCAGCAGCTCTCAGTTACTCCTGTCTCTATGCTCAGAAATCGCTCCTGGCAGGCTCGAGGGACCATATGGGAAGCTGAGATTCTAACCAAGGACATTCTTAATGAAAGGCAAGCACCTTACCTCCATGCTATCTCTCTGGCCCCATAAGTTGTTATTTTTATTTAAAAAATAGTAAATGTTCTCATAAGAAAATTTTCTAATACTTTTTATTAATTTTTTTGTGTTTTAGAATTGTTTTTAAGACTAAGTTTATTGATAATCTTTCATTAATTTCTTTTTATGCAATAAAAATTCATGGGTTTAAGATTTCCCATATTGTTATTATTCTATCCCAGTAATTTTTCTTCCATGACATTGTATTACTGTGTTAATTTCACTACTTTTTGCTATGCATTTGAAAACCTTCAAATATAAGATACACTATTTTCTATTGAGAATGGTTTACAGGACACAGAATAGCAATCATTTGTAAATTATATCTCCAAATATTTTCAATATTTCTAGTTATATTTTCTGAAGTTGTTAGGCTTGCAAACTCTTATCACAGAATTGTAGGTAGCTGGTGATTTTTAATTGAGTGAGGAAAGATGATAAATTCCATTACATTCCAATATTAATCCACAGTGGTAGAAACCAAAATAAGTTTAAGCCCTCGTGGAAATCAATGTAGTCTATTTTTTGTATTGATGATAGAGTTTATTATATTCTGAAGAATTTTTGAGGCTATAAAAAATGCTCTATTATTAAACGTAAAGTCTAGGGAATAACAAGATATGTGCATGTTAAGGCACTTGTCTTGCATGCACTTGTCTTCCTTTACACTTATTATGGTATCCGGATTGCAACACGAAGATCCTAGCACACAGAATTAGAAGTAAACAATGAGCTTCATAGGGAGTAGATAAACCTCCTCCACAAAAATGCTACAAAATTGGGCTGGAGCGATAGCACAGTGGTAGGGCATTTGCCTTGCATAAGGCTGACCCAGGAAGGACCGAGGTTCAATCCCTGTCACTCCATATGGTCCACCATGCCAGGAGCTATTTCTGAGTGCATAGATAGGAGTAACTACTGAGCATCAACAGGTGTGGCTCAAAAACAAAAAAAAAAAAAAAGGAAAAAATGAGGTAGAAATTCTGACTTTTCCTAGTGACTTTAAACCATTGAATTTTATATTTAAGATTTTCAAAAAACTTAAATTTATTTCATTTAAAGGTATTCAAAACACACACTTAAGAGTATCAAATTTTAATCCAGAAGGTACAAATCTGTTATGGTAAAATTTCTACATATGGTTATAATTTATACAAATGTGAAATATGAATGCTTGATCTTAATTCACTACTCAGAGGAGTAGATATTTGATTCAGAAAAGGTGGCTGTGAATTTTCTAAAGACAAAGCAAATAAAATATTTTATGAGCATTTCAAATTTTATTTTTATAGTCTTCAAATTCCCCCAAAATGTTGGATCCAATTATCAATATGGTACTTTAAATACTATGGGTATTTTCCATGCATATGAGCAGAAGAAATTTGCATTAAAATTAATTGAGGTATTCATTTCATTCAAAAGTGAAAAGAAGGGCCAGAATTATAGTTTAGCAAGTAGGTTGTTTATCTTGCATGAGGCCAACCCAACATAGATTTCTGAAATTCAGTATGAATCCTCCAGCCAAAAAAAAGCAATTTCTTAGTGCAGAGCCAGGAATAACCCCCAAGTAAGTATATAAATTAAAAAACATATTTCTAGCAGTGATAGGAATAAAGATCTACAAAAAAACTATTTTTTGATGATAATCAATTTCTTTTGAATTTATAGCTTGTCTAGGACTAAGAGAACAAATTTCTCTAGAATGCCACATACAAAAATTTAAATCACAATATATTATCTATTTTTTTAAGAAACATTCACATCACCAATGTCCCAAGTGTCCCTCCTCCCTGTACTCTAGACAGGCTTTCTACTTCCTTCGTTCAGTCACATTTTGTTATGATGGTTCTCAATGTAATTATTTCTGTGACTGCACCCATCACTCTCTGTGGTGAGCTTCATGTCATGAGCTGGACCTTCCAGTCCTCTTCTATTTGTCTCTGAGAATCATTACACAAATGTCTTTTATTTTTCTCAAAACCCATAGATGAGTGAGATCATTCTGTGTTTATCTCTCTTCCTCTGACTTATTTCACTCAGCATAATAGATTCCATAAACAACCATTTATAAGAAAATTTCATGATGTCATCTCTTCTGACAGCTGCATAATATTCCATTGTATATATGTACCATATTTTCTTTAGCCATTCATCTATTGAGGGGCATCTGGGCTGTTTCCAGAGTCTGGCCATTGTAAACAGCACTGCAATGAATATGGGTATGAGGAAGGGATTTTTGTATTGTATTTTTGTGTTCCTAAGGTATATTCCTAAAAGTGGTATAGCTGGATTGTATGGGAGCTCAATTTTCAGGAATCTCCATATCGCTTTCCACAAAGGTTGGACCAGACGGCATTCCCACCAGCAGTGAATAAGAGTTCCTTTCTCTCCACATCCCTGCCAGCACTTCTTGTTCTCATTCTTTGTTATGTGCGCCAATCTCTGTGATGACAATATATTATCATACAATATATTATCTAAACAACGTATTTTGTAATATACAAGCAGCATAATTTATGTCTTCAGAATTTAAAGAAGAAGTTGGTGTTTCATTTTTGGGGGAGTTGGATCATAACCAGCAGCTCTCAAAGGTTACTCGTGGCTCTACGCTGAGAAAATTGTTCCTGGCAGGCTCTGAGGATCATATGGGAAGCTGGGATTTGAGTCACCGTCCTTCTGCATGCAAGGCAAAAGCTCTACCTCCATGCTTTCTCACTGACCCCTGGTGTTTCATTTTTATAATATTTTATGCATATATTTGGTAATATCTTTTTGTAAAATTAATAAATATGCTTAAAATAGTATTAAATTTTTTTCAAATAAATGTATCTATAGACGTAACTGTTTAGTTTGATGGACCATATATAATTTAAAACTTTGAGATACAAAACACGTTTTATTCTGTCTTTATAAATTTTTATTTCACTCCATTATGACTCCTGAAATTTGGGATACTTTTTAAAAATAAAACTGATAAATAGAGGTTGGAGCGATAGACGCAGCAGTAGGGCATTTGCTTTGCACATGACTGACCCAATATGGACCTCGGTTCGATCACCCAACGTCTCATATGGTCCCCTAATCCAGCAGTAATTTCTGAGCTCATAGACAGGAGTAACCCCTGAGTGTCACTGGGTGTGACGCCCAAAATAACCACCCCCCAAAAAATCCCTAGACATTGAATTTTTATATTATTAATTAATACCACTACTAGGGATAGATCCCAGAACCAGAAAAACATAATATAATAATGCCCTCTGTACAACTATGTTCACAGTAGGGCTTTTTACAATAGCCAGAATCTGGAAACAACCCAAATGCTCAACAACAGATGGGTCGATGAGTGGCTAAAGAAACTGTGGTGCAATAGAATATTACATGTTGATGCCGGAGGCCTACTTAACCAGGCCTAGTGGGGGTGCAGGACTTGGGTAACCCCAGCACCCCTCTACCACCTTGCTCCAAATCTCCAGGGCTTCCCCGGGCCACATGCCTGGGCAAGCCGGTGAGTTGGGCCCCTTGGTGGAACTTGAAAGTACTCTAGGCTTTCCCCCAGTATCCATTCAGCTCCTTAGGGAGGGTCTGGGTGGGGCCCTGAACTTCTGGCCTCCCAGCTTCTTGAAGTCACTGGTAATCTCTGTCCAGTCTATATTTTCAAAAATGCGCGGGGCTATGCCCCCGCGTGCACAAGAAACATTAACAGTACTCACTATTATTGAATTATGTTTTTATATATGCAGAAGGTCCATTTTGTACTCTGCCCTTTTGCATACCCCTTCATAAGATCATATTTCTCTTTAACTTCCTTAACTCCTATCATCATTACTCCTCATTTAACCTTTCTAACTTAAGTACTGTAGAGTCCTAAGTCACATATCAAATTGGTACCCTGGAGTTAACACCCACCCAACTATTTTAAAAGGCATAAAAAGGACACTATATCTCTTCAACATTTTATGGGTGCTTTCTTTGATGGCTATAACTTTTGCTGAATATTTTCTTATACAGTGAAAGCCCCCCTTTGTTTTTTTATCTTCTCTTTGTGAACTGCTCAATATGAAATTTGGTGTGAAAGAATTCCTCAGTTTAATGCTTATATTTGAACCAAGTCATGGGTTTTGTTGGAAATGTTCTTACGCTCCCATATATCTGATAGCACCACGTGGCTTTATTTCTTGTTTGCTTAGGCACACTAAAATGGGAAAATACTATACATACCAATAAGTTCTTATCTAATAGAGATGGGAACACACAAATCTTGTAGTGCAATGAGACCTTACACCCTGAACATTGACATAAAGACCTGGTACAGGCCTCAGAAGAATGGGCATTCTCCATTCACCCCTGATCTAGAGAAGACATCTACAAAATATCCAAGGTTGTATATAACATCACCTGGAGGCATTCCTCTACCAGGGAAGACCCTACAGCTGCTCTGACATCGATCTACTAAAAAAAGACTTCCCTTAACACTAAGAAGACAACAAAAACAATGACCTGCTTACTGGACAGGGCTTGCTGTATTTCCCCTTAATTGTGAGGTTTGTCTATAACATAACCTGGAAGCAATCCTCTACCACGGAAGACCCTACCACTGCTCAGATATTGTCCTGCTGAAAAGAGACTTCCCTTAACAATGAGAAGACTTAACAACGACCTGCTTACAGGACAGGGCTTCCTGCATTGCCCTTTATGGTGAGGTGAAACGAGAAGATGCTCCACATCATGACTTCAATTTAGGATATGCAGATTCCAGGATCTTTAATACAGAAACATGAGACCAACAACAGAGACTGTGTGAAAAGTGTGTTGGCACTATGGACAATGTCTTGGATTGGACGATAAGTTGCCTGAAGCCTAGAGTTGGTCTTATGCCAGGAAACTTCAGGGGTAGGATCTCTTTGTATTTAGGCCAAGGTTATTCCTTTCCATGCCTCTCATATTTTGGTGGGACTATGCAAACAACAATTGCCACTCTAAGTCCGTTTTTACTGTGCTCCTTTGACTCTAATCCTTAAAATGCACCCACTTAAAATTTGAGGTTAAATGCACCCACTTAAAATTTGAGGTTAACTTAAGCTAATATGCATGTACATGGAAATGTAAAAAATACTATGCCTCTAATGTTTAAGGAGTTACATAAGTTTTATGGCTTTAGATTGCCTTGTGTGCTGTTAAGAAATATTACAATGTGCTACAATATGGGGACTTGAGGGACAAGTAATTGTACATGGATTCTGTTTTATTTATCTTAACTTTCTTGGCTGAAAGTTCAAAGTTAAGATATCAGCAAGGGGACTTCTTCTGAGAATTATGTTATGGCTGATTGTCCTTCCACTGTAATTTTACCTTGTCTTCTTTCTTTGCATCTTTTGTTCTCATAATTCAAAATAAAAAATTTAAAAAAAAAGAATATTACATGTTGTTAGAAAAAAATAAAGTCACAAAATTTGCCTAGACATGGATGAATATGGAGATTAGTATGTTGAGTGTTATTAAGTCTGAGAGATAAACAAAGAATAGTTTCATCTGTGGGATTTAAAAAAAATAAAAGAGTATAATAATACTGTGTTTCCCCAAAATAAGACATTCTTTGAAAATAAGAGCTACTTACAGGTTTCCTTCTGGGTGAAATATAAGGCATACCTTCAGGTATAAGGTATACCCCCTAGGCTCTGTCTTGAAATAAAAATTAATTTACCATAGACTGGTTGGTAGGGCCACTCTGACTGGTGTCTAGAAACACAGTAACTGCTGTGTGAAGGTAGACCAGAAGTCAGAGTGAGCAGTGAGCATGGGAAAGGAAAGAGGTGGAGACTTTCATAGATGTGTCTAGAAGAACAGGAGGATTAGAGAGGACAGGACATAACAAAAGTGGTAAGTGATTTCTTGATAGTGTAGGATTCATAGTTTGTCTGGTTTGTGTTAGCAAGTACAGTACTACAGTACCAGATACAAGTAACTAATTTTCTTTATTTTTATTTAACAATAAATTAGACCATATTCTTCTCCATGAGAAAATAAGACATTCCCTGAAAATAAGACCTAGCACATCTTTGGGATCAAAAATTAATATAAGACACAGTCTTATTTTCTTGGAAACAGGGTAATACCCAGAGACAATATAGATGAGGGCTGGAAAAACCAGCTTATGGTATGAAGCTTACCACAAAGAGTGGTAAGAGCAGTTAAAGAAATAATTACACTAGAAACTACCATAAAAATGATAAAAAAAAAAGAAATACAATGCCTGTCTCAAAGACAGGCAGGAAATTAGTGAGGAGGTAAAGGGGTATGTTAGTGGTGGGAATGTTACACTGGTGAAGAAAGTTGTTCATTTTATGGTTGAACCTTAATTATAAAAATATTTGTAGCAATGGCACTAAAATAAAGAAATTATTATTTATAATTAATAATTATATGTCATATTAAGTGTTATGATTCTGTCTAATAACTGGCTTATAATGACTTATTACCTCTTGTAATAACAAAACAATATCTCAGAACATTATTTCTTGAGTCCTTGAAAGAAATATTGGAAACTAAATTGTTATTATTAGTAAGTCATATGTTTGATTTATAGACAAGCTAATAAAACAATTAGCATATAATGAGAACATGAAATTAGACTTTTCATATATCACTTAATATTTTTTCCATTACATGTTACTCTAAAGATACAATTTTAATAAATATGCAAATGAAAATATATAGGTAGATATGTACATAAATAGCACATGTATATTCTAAATAAGTATAGTTAATGACAAAATCTTCTGGAAGTTTAGAAATTCTCCATATAAAGGAAAAAATATGTTTCTTTCCTAAAAAAAACTAAATACTGGGGACGGGCGGTGGCGCTAAAGGTAAGGTGCCTGCCTTGCCTGCGCTAGCCTTGGACGGACCGCGGTTCGATCCCCCGGTGTCCCATATGGTCCCCCAAGCCAGGAGCGACTTCTGAGCGCATAGCCAGGAGTAACCCCTGAGCGTTACCGGGTGTGGCCCAAAAACCAAAAAAAAAAAAACAACTAAATACATATTAAATAAGTCCAATGACATGCAGACAATCACAAAAAGATTGCAAAGATAAAAAGATATAAGTTCATTGGATATAAAATATTTTATACATATTTTTGTGAATCACTGAGGCTTCATTCATCTGGCAATTGGGTTTATGTAATTGGATTACACAAGGGGAAGTGAGGTTTTTTTCTATATGCAATTGTATCGATATGACCAAAGGCAGCTTTTCAAATTGAGATAGACTGGCATTGAACTAAGTGTTCTGTCTTTCTTATGAAACTGGAAAATGGGATGCTTTCACACAACCTGCATTTTTGATTCCTATCCTTGAGGAAGACATTTCTGTGTCTTCACATTTGGCAGAGGTTTGTTTAATTTCTGAATTTCCAGAGTTGGGGCTGGCATCATAACACAGGGTAGGACATTTACCTTGCACTCCTCTAACTCAGGATTACCTGAGTTCTATTCCTGGTGGCCCATATGGTCCCCCAAGCCAGGAGTGATTTCTGAGAGCATATCCAGGAGTAACCCTGAGCATCACTGGGTGTGACTAAAAACGAATTTCCTAGAGTTGAAGAAATAAATGAACTTTTGTCTGAAATAGGAATTAGGTAGATGATACAGTAGATAAGGCATTTGCTTTGATATGTTGAGACATAAGACAATCTACTTATTTTAGTCTCCCCTACTTTTGCCCTGAAATTTTCTAAACTTTCTATGAAGAGAGATTGAGAACATTTTCATCATTTTAAGTTGAATAGTTAATTGCATGTTTAAATTTGGTTTTCTTTACATAGTTTGTAAACTCAAAAGAAAGTAGCTTAAAAATGAATCTTCTGATTACAAAACATTCTATCGACTAATATGATCATACGAAGCTAAGATTATAATATTACCTTATCAATTTTAATATAATTCTTTATTTTTAATTTTTTTTATTTTTTGGTTTTTTGGTTTTTGGGTCACACCCAGCATTGCTCAGGGGTTACTCCTGGCTGTCTGCTCAGAAATAGCTCCTGGCAGGCACGGGGGACCATATGGGACACCGGGATTCGAACCAACCACCTTTGGTCCTGGATCGGCCGTTTGCAAGGCAAACACCGCTGTGCTATCTCTCCGGGCCCCAATTTTAATATAATTCTAAGTGAAACCAGGACTGTTGCTTCAATAGTGGACTGGCTATTGTGAGTTATAATTGAACTAGTTCGAATGGAAACAGTACATTTTTTATTTATTTAATTATTTCAAAAAGAAAAATCTGATGACAGTTGCAAATAGTTATATTGTTCAATATAACACCTCTTAAAAATGTAGATAGAAAGATTTGCATTTCATTTAATATATAATATTTAACTGAGAAAGAAAATTAGGCATTTATATATTTTTATAAAAATTTTTGTATAAAATATAATTTTTGTTTTGTAATTCATTGAATTTGATTCTTGATTTTTTTTTTTTTTTTTAGTTTTTGGGCCACACCTGGTAACGCTCAGGGGTTACTCCTGGCTATGTGCTCAGAAGTTGCTCCTGGCTTGGGGGACCATATGGGACACCGGGGGATCGAAACGCGGTCCGTCCAAGGTTAGCGCAGGCAAGGCAGGCACCTTACCTTTAGCGCCACCGCCCGGCCCCTGATTCTTGATATTTTAATTTTCATGTCTGTATTAATAAAGAATTGTTATTTAACAATACTTAACTGATACATCAAAAATGATAAATGTCTTTGAACAAAAAGCTACAAATTTTTCTCATATACCTGTAGTCTGTAGAAACTTAAGAGTAAATGTTAATAAGATTTCTTGCAATGGCAACAATTAATAATCATAGAAACAATGAAGTTTTGATAAGGATTATAAGGACTCGCCAAATTTACAACTTTTCAAGTAATATTTATACTTAATTTTATGCTTTTTTCACTTGATTTTATTTTGTTGTTATTATTTCATACTATAGCATAAATTACAAATCAAAATATTAAAAAAATAAACTTGCAATCGACCTGGAAAACATTAGAGATCTTGTTTCTGTTTGCATACAATTAGTGAAGGGGTTAGAGGAAGGATGCAATTTTTTCAGATGTTATGAGCCAGGGACAAACATCCAGTTAAGAATGTTGCACACAAGGGCCGGAGTGATAGCACGGCGGCATTTGCCTTGCAAGCAGCCAACCCAGGACCTAAGGTGGTTGGTTCGAATCCCGGCATCCCATATGGTTCCCCGTGCCTGCCAGGATCTGTTTCTGAGCAGATAGCCAGGAGTAACCCCTGAGCACCGCAAGGTGTGCCCCCCCCCCAAAAAAAAAAGCATGTTGCACATGAGGCCAGAGTTGTGGCGCTGTGGTAGGGCTTTTGCCTTGCATGCACTGACCTAAGACAGACCTCGGTTTGATCCCCAGCATCCCATATGGTCCCCCAAGTCAGGAGAGATTTCTGAGTGCATAGCCAGGAGTATCACCCTGAGCATCACTGGTTGTAGCCCCCCCTTCAAAACAACAACAACAAAAAACCCAAAGAATGTTGCACTTGTGAATGGGGGTGTTCTTTTTTCAATAATGAAACCCAACTACAAACATGTTTGTTATCATGGTGTCTAAATAAGGATATTAATTTTAAAAGAAGAATAATTTAAAGCTAAACCAAAATAAAGCATCAAATTTGTCATCAATTTCAATTTTTAGGACTTTAAGCGGAATAAGAGGAAACCATTGTACATATTATTCTCAAATGCTTTATTTGCTTGTTTATTTTAATCTTTGTCAACACTATTTAATGCTATACTAATAATATATATAATCACATTCCCTATAATGTTAATATTGTGTACATTTGAACAGCTGATATATATTTTTGATTATGTTCAGGCTGAAAAATAAAGGTTTTTCTTTTTTTTTTCTTGCTTTTTGGTCAGACTCAGTTCTATTCCCAAAACCACATGGTCCTTCAAGAATAGGATGCTTGGGACTGGCGAGGTGGCGCTAGAGGTAAGGTGTTTGCCTTGCAAGAGCTAGCAAATGAAGGACCGCGGTTTGATTCTCTGGCGTCCCAAGCCAGGGGCAATTTCTGAGCGATTAGCCAGGAGTAAAACCTGAGAGTCAAACAGGTGTGGCCCAAAAATCCCCCCCCCCAAAAAAATAACCTTTGTTGGGGCCGGTGAGGTGGCGCTAGAGGTAAGGTATCTGCCTTGCAAGCGCTAGCCAAGGAAGGGCCGCGGTTCAATCCCCCGGCATCCCATATGGTCCCCCCAAGCCAGGAACAATTTCTGAGCGCTTAGCCAGGAGTAACCCCTGAGCATCAAACGAGTGTGGCCCGAAAAACCAAAAAAAAAAAAAAAAAAAAATAGCCCAGGTACAATAAGGTCATAGCAGTACTATAAATTTGGGCCTCACAATAAATAGTGAGTTGGTTGAGGCTCTAGACATATCAAAAAGTAGAGAAAATACTATTTGTAGAAATATGAAATTTTAGACCTCATAAAATATAGACCACAAAATGACCTCAGAAATGTATTTATATTTACAGAATAATCCACACCACTGCACAAAATGCAGTTTTCACACTCAATATATTTCCTCTGTTTTTACTATCACCTTTTATTGTCTTCTGCTAACAATTCCAATTTGTCACAATTTTCATCTATTTCCTCTAGTTTATTACTTCATGTATTATCGGTTCATTAATGGTGTTTTATTTATGCTTCACATGTTGGTGAGATTATATGTTGATAAATTTTCTCCTTTTGGCTTATATTACTTAGGAAAACACTCTCAGTATCTTGACAACACTTGCTTTGATTTTATTAAACCACATAAAGTACTTTATAATAATTACAAATTTAACATAATAAAAGCTACACAATGTGTTCATATGACTTGATATCAAAAGTGAGTTGTTCCCCAATTTTCTTATTCACCATATGTTTACTCTTTTAATATTTATTGTGATTTAATTTTGGTAATTTATTTGTGATTACTTTTTAATTAAATCCATTTAAGTATAGTAATTCTCAGCATGCTCTCATTGTGTCTTCTTCTGACTTTCCAAATCAGATTTCAGTATAAGTTATTAAATTATTGTCTGGTATTTGTAAATGCCATACTAACACATGTTTATCTTTGTAAAGCAAACAAAATAAACAGATGGCACAAGAATTCAGGTTGCTGAAAATGTCATCTTGTCCAAACTAACATAATGCATTTGTTTGTATTTGTTTATTTTCTCTTTCCTCACAATATTTTAACGTTTTTTTAAGGGACTCCTATCATAGCATGAATTTAGAAAATATAGTAAATAGAGTTGTGTCACAGATGTAGTACAGATAAAACAGAAAAGCTTAGAGCTACTTAATATTCTGTATTCCATATGTCTTGGTTAATAGAGATTCAAAATATTAAATTACAAAATTATTTAAAATAAATGATTAAAATATAGTCTTATTTTGGGAAATTGAGACATTCCCAGTGTTCTTGGGGTACATGTGGTACAAAATAGTTTGATCATATGTAAGAATCAAATTTTCTTTATTAGCTCTCCATCAAAAAGTATTTTTTATAAGATATCTCAAATATATTTACTACCAGTAACAATCAAATATTTACTATTTCTCTATATTTTACATTTACAGAATGTTTGTGTTTTTATTTAGGGTATTGTAAGTGACTAAATTTTTTTTAAATTTCATTTTAGTAGTTTACGAGTTTTGTTTTAACTTATTTATTATTATGATAAGCATACAGGATGTTAAGTTTTCATATAGTATAAAATATACTTTCCATATATACAAATAAATCTATTATTTCTATCTTGTATGAAATTGTATTCAATTGCATGTTTCTATCTAACACAATTTTTCAAAGTTTAAGTAGAACAGAAGGTAAGAAAGACACTGCAGGTTGAGTGCATGCATCCAGCACAACCTAGATCCCATGCTTCGCCAGGGGTGATCCTTAAACATATCAATGGGAAACACTAATCATCCCATCCAAACATAGAAAATATTAGTTTTATAATTTATCATTTCTAGTATAATGTCTGTTTTGCATGTTAATGATTATACGGACAAAAGTAAGTGAAAATGACATGCAAGATCAATAAAAGAAATAAAAATTGAAGTGAAAGAGGACTATGTAAAACAAATTGTAATAGAATAAAATTGCTATAATCTTTCACATATACTCACTATCCATGTAACCTTAAATAAAAAACATTCTAAGAAAGTTAATAATAAAATTTTAAATTTATTTATTTTATCTCTCTAGAATGCACTGGCTTTACAAATATGCAGAATTCAGAATTTAGAAAAAACTTTCCTTACAAAGTTGAGTTAGAATGGAAAACTATAAACCTATAAATCTGATATCTAACCTATACTCAAATTGATATTTTTCTCTTGATTATTAACTCTGTAATTACCAATAAGAAGTAAATGTCTTTTATTTCATAAACATTGTATTATACATAATAAATATAATATATTATATTAAAAATGTCTAACCACTTTCCCAATTCCTTTAATATTTATTTGCAGAATAACAGAAATTAATATTTGTAAAATTTTAATTTTCTTATTTTTCTCCTAGGCTTTATATTCTAAGTACTTTCAATTTTATCTGAGAAGGAATTTTACCAAGTGGAGGGAATAGCTTATCTTTCACCACTATCTTTGTCACATTGCCTTTATTTCATATTTAAACAATACAAATTTAAAAAATAAATTAGAAAGTTGTATATTAATATTAAAATTTTTAGAACAAACTAAATTTAATCAAATAAAGTTATGAAATTCATTAAAGTTTCTAGTAAAAGCAAGGCTTCAGTATTTGGCATGTTTTTATAACTACTAGTCACATATAATGCAAACAAAATGTACTAATTTTATATCAGAGAAATCAAAAGGGACATTATCCTTTATTTTCTATCTTATTTAAAGAGTAGAGTTTTCCTATATACAAAACTTCCATTACAACTTATAAAGTTTGTTCTGTTACATTCGGAAGCACTTGCAATGTTCAGATGTTACTCCTTGCTCCACACTCAAGAACCACTCCTGGAGGTGCATGTGGAAACTTACAAATCTGTGTCAACTACATGCATGGTAAGAAACCTACCTGATGTACTATAACTCTAGAAACAGTACTTCCCATTTCAATGGGAAATTTATTAGTATATAAAACCAATAGCATTATGCTGCTTAACTAATTTCAGAAGGAAGGCCATAACTACAGCACAGAGGGTTGGTCATTTTCCTTGCACTTACTGACTCAGGTTCAATCTCTGGAATCCTATATAGTCCCCAAACCTGCCAGGAGTAATTTCTGAGTGCACAGCCAGAAGTAATCTCTTGAGCACCACTGGGAGTGCCCCCCAAAAATAACCCCAAAACAAAAACAAAGTAATTTCACAATGAAATCTTAACATATATATAAAATATGTGGAGTGAAAAATATACACATTTTTTATATTTTATATTACATATAGCTTAACATTAGAAATATAATTAAGGTAAACCCAAGATACATAAAACAATTGATTGGTTAATATAATAAAATTTATTAATTATGGCAGACTTAATGGATGACAAATAGTAGATGAAACAACATTTATCAACCTATATTTTGCACAGCATTCTTTTTCTGTTTGTTTGGTTTTTGAAGGCCACATCGAGTGGTGCTCAGAGTTTTCTCCTGTCTCTAGACTCAGAAATCACTCTTGGCAGGTTTGGGGCACCATATGGGATGTTGGAGATCTAACCCAGATTGGCCACGTGCAAGACAAACGTCCTACCTGCTGTGTTAGAGCTCTGTCCCCACACCACATTCTTTATGCTAAATCTTCAAATTTCTCTTGAAAGCAATTTAGTCAGTTATAAATCAAGCTACCTCAGTATTGACTTCCCTCCAAATAAATAAAATGCAACTAAATTGTTTTTCTTTGCCAACCTCATCCCAGAAAAACAATTTCTCTGCTCATTTAGGAATTTATAATTTCAGTATTTGCATTTATAGAGATCCTGTTGGGTACTTTATATTTTACTATTTCATTTTAATGACTGACCAAATATAATTACTTATTTTTAACTTTGCCTTTGTTTTGGAACACATCTTCCTGTGCTCAGGGATGACTCCTTGCTCTCTCTTCAGGGACCACTCTGGGTAGTTGAGTGTATGGTGCTAGAGGTCAAACCTGGAACAGTTGTGTGAAGGTGCTATCTACTGTACAATTCTCCCACTACACTAATTCTCTGGCTCCAAGTAAACAGTATATGTGCTGTGTCTTTGGGGAAGGGGATTGTGATGTTTTTGTTATTCTAATTTTGGGAACACACCTGGAATTGCTCAGAGGTAACTCTTGGCTTTGCACTCAGGAATTATTCCTTATGGTGCTCAGGAGACCAAACTGGAGACAAGATATTGAATCTAGGTCAGTTTCATGCAATGCAGCCAGCCACCCTACACATTGTACTACCTTCCAGTCCCAACAGTATATGTGTTTTAATATCATTTAAGTCTTAAAATAAAAGAGGAGTAGGTTAATTGGATTCATTGAAAACTGCATTATAGTATTTTTAGAAAAAATAATTTGAAGCTTAAATTCACTTCCCACAGAACTCCGCTTAATGTACAACCACATTTAACATGTCGAACTAAATAGGGTGGAATTATAGACAAGTTTGGAAAACTGGCACATAGATTTTAATCATTCATAAAAAAAAATTAAGACATCATCAAAATGGCAATATTTTCAGTTAATTTACAATTTTGCTAAAATTAAGAACTGAATCACAGAGTTAACATTATCTCAACATCAATCTATAAATTAAATTATACTAATTTCAGAGCAGACAGGATTTTTTCTGTTCAACTCTTTCATTACATTTTAATTAGAAAATCTTAATCCCAGAATTATTATGTTGCCTGAAAGCCAAAATTTCTGAAAACCTTCTTAGATATGAAAATTATTTATGTGCTGTTCTTTACCTCTCATTCTCCATATTATACCTATTAGTAAATTTTTGTCATTATTATGTTCATAATATTATCCTATCATCATTTTCAAGTAGTATTTGAACATGCCAAAATTATTGATTATATATTCCAGTCTTCACTTAATTATTCTCCATGTTTCTATCTTGGATTCTATAAATCATTGTCAATTTTAAATTTAAAGGCAAGTTAGAATATATTGTTATTTTGTCTAAAACACTAAGTTCAAAACTAAGTTATGTCACAATTATCTATTCTAAGAATTTCAATATAGAAAGGGAAGCATAAAGTGTGGATTAACTTGGGGAGGGGAAATTGCAACAAGTATCATGACAAAGGAGGAGTATGGATTGACTTGCAAAGATTGGTAAAATGTAAATATTATTTTTAGGCCCCAGAGATAGCATAGAGGATAAGAAGTAAACCCTGAGCAATACCAGGTGTAGCCTAAACAATAAAAACCCAAAGAACAAAATTAACAGAAAGAGTTTTGAAAGCATGAAAAAAATTTTTTTCAAAACTAAGTGTGTCTAAAGAAATAAAATGCAATCAAGTTAATACGTCAATGTTCACATATCAACAAAACAATATAACAAATGAGTTTATGAGGCATGTAAAACAGTTGTCAAGAAACAATAATTCAGACATTCAGAGACCAATAATGATCAGGAATGACCCACCAACCAAACTGTTGAATTGAATCATTAAAGACTCCTAGGAAGTAATTTAAATATATATATTTTAGTGAGTAAGCTCTTATGAAGAAAGGAATATAATGAATGGCACTATTTAATTTTTTCTAAGCAATATCTCCTCTGTTTTATGTTGTCTTTTTATTTCTCCATAGTTTTGTATACAAATATATTTCATCCATCTGTTATTTACCATTTTAAGTACAGTCTATAATAAACAGAAGAATTGAATCAGAAAACTAAAAGAACATCCTCATCAACAATGACTAGAGAAATCTTAAACATATGGTTTATAAATATACAAATACATGAAATGTAGTATTACATATTTAATTATTATTTATTAAATAATATTTTCTTAATTTAATTTAAAAATAGTTATCTAATCTAAGCACTTTTTGACAATTACAGTAGAAATGAAGAAATGTTTTAATTAATTTATTCAGGAACCCTGTGATTCTCAACATTTTACATTTCTGTTTATTATCTATAAATAACAATATTTCAGAGAAATCCAATAATTTAGAAATTAATCAATTTTTTAATTTATTTTTAGGGGCTGGAGTGAAGTCACAGTAGTAGAGCTGTAGAGTTTGCCTTGAACTCTGCGAACCCAGGACGGACCCGGATTTGAACTCTGGCATCCCTTATGGTTCCCTGAGCCTACTAGGAATGATTTCTGAGCATAGAGCCAGGAAAACCCTCTGAGCGCCACCGATGTGGCCCAAAAAATTTTGTAATTACTTTCTGAGAATTATTTATTTTCAATATATCAAATACTCTTTTTGTAGATCACATAAAAAAACTAGAAATATATAATTAAATCTTGTCAAAACGTAAAGTGCTGTTTTTTAATCAAATAACTAATGGAATACAGTAACGTACTTCTCAAGTCATGTTTAACTGCCGGTTATTAATGACAGAGTCATGGAGATGACATTTGAGTTAATCACTGACAAATATAAGGGGGAAAGGAGCAACTCAGTGAGCATGTGTTCATGCAGGTGCCCTGGATTTGATTCCTGGTACTGCATGGTTCCCTGAGCATGGTTAAGTACTGAGTACTGACTCCAAAGTAGCCTTTGACCTCAGTCTGCTGGCCTAATAACTACCAAAAAAAAAAAAACAAAGCAAAACAAAAATAATATTATACATAAATATTGAATATATACATTATATAGTTTTCTTCATATATGTTTATAAAATATTGACTATTATTAAATGAGTTTTAAAAGTTTATCTAACTTAATGATCAATTATAATGTTAGCTTTATTACTATTTTAATCTTCATATTATAACAACAAATGCATGAGTATACTTATTAAACATACTGAGAATTTGAAGTAGGGTTGCAGTTAGAATAGATAATACAAATATCTAATGAAACCTGAGGTAATATGATGAATGATTTTATGTTAATAGTCTCCCTTTTTTGTGAAAACCTGTTCTGTGAATCTTAGTGGAGACTTAGAACGCTGCATAGAATCAAAATTGTTATATAATGTATTTTCCCATGTAACAAAATAATAAGCTTAATTTACAAATTAGGCAGTCAGATATTGAAAGACATAATTAAAAATAATTAGCTAAAAGCTAAATGGGTGTGTTTTCTCTACCTCCAACTATTTTACTCACAAAATATATTTACATTTCAGTTGATCATGCTAGCTGAAAGTACAGAAAGCAGAATCACACATAAATGGGATCTACAGTGGTTGAATATCAACTTTAAAAGAAACTAAAAACCTGCTTCAAAAATGTCCCAATGTTTGCAATTCAACCAGCACTGTTTAAGATTTATCTATTTAAATAATATTATCGATTTAAATAATAATAATAATGTTATATTTAAATAAATATTTATTCCAGTTCTATTTCAGTCAGTACTTAGTATGATCAATTTTATTAATTATATTAATTTTACTGAAAGTATAATAGTATATTATTGTCATTTCACATTTGGATTTCCTAATGAGTATTAAAATTGCTTGATGTGCCAAAATTAATGTTCAGTTATATACATATTTTATTTTTCTATTAAATATAGCAGATTAAGCATTCTGAATTATTTACTGATTAAATTTTGATTACTATTTACTTTTTAAAAATATATCATCAGTAAATGTGTAAGTCAGTTTGTGCCTTTTTTCTGTACCTTATATTTTAAATTTATCCTTTTTACTACTTTTATTTTATTTTATTTTATTTTTGTTTTGGGCCCACACCCGTTTTGACACTCAGGGGTTACTCCTGGCTATGCACTCAGAAATCGCTCCTGGCTTGAGGGGAACATATGGGACACCAGGGGATCGAACCGCAGTCCGTCCTACACTAGCTCTTGCAAGGCAGATACCTTACCTCTAGCACCACCTTCCCGACCCCTATAAATACTTTTAGCAGAAAAGCTTTTAAAAGTATTTTTGAAATGTACCTTTACTTTGCTTTTATTTTGTGTTTTGGTGGCCACACCGATGACGGTCAGGGGTTACTCCTAGATATGTGCTTAGAAATCTTCCTGGCTTGGGGGACCATATGGAATGCTGGTGGATCGATTAGCAGTCCGTCCTAGGCTAGTGCACACAAGGCAGACACCTTACTGCTTGCGCCACAGCTTAGGTCCTAAAATGTAACTTTAATTTTATGGCATACTTTTGTATTTAGGAAATATTTATTTTAATCAGTCATAAATAAGCTTTCCAACTCACAGAAAATACTATTTAAGTAAAGTATTTTTTAGGAGACAAATATCAAATAAAATCACAGTAGTAAGTGAATAATAGCAAAGCATCTCCAGGGAAGCTCTGTGGTCTTCATGACTCTAATCTCAGGAGCAGTACCTAGTAGATAAAACATTGCTGCAAGTGGGGCTCAGATTACTACTGTGAAATTCCTTCATTAATACAAACATACTAAATACGTTCAGGGGCCATAGAAAAAACACAGTAGCTAGTAATTTGCACAAGACAAATTTAGATTCAATCCCAGCACCCTATGTGGGCCTTTGAGCCCTCCAGATGTGACTCTTGAATGCCAAGCCAGAAATAACTTCTGAACATCACCAGATATGCCTTGTCAAAAAAGATTAGATAAATACAATTAATTATATTCAAAATAGGAGGGAAGATATAATGGTAAAATTAATATTTAAAAAATACTACCTTAACTTCATTGTCTTTCAATGTTGTGTATATAGATATACAAAATTGAGTGAATTGCAATAATATATTTACAAGAAAAAACACATTATAGGATTAATAAAAATCTTACAGATTTGTGTGAGAAGTCATATTTGAAATGGAAAAATGTTTAATAAAAAGAACAAATAAATGAAATTTTCATTTTAAAAACAGACAATATATTTTCATAAGCAAAAACTAAATTATCAACAATTTTGTATTGATGAAATTCTGCTTTTAGAACTTGGAAAAATCTGTTTATGTTAATAAGCCTTGGACCTCCAGAATAATAATGTATGGGTTAAGGTGTTTATTTGCATACTACGAGCTCCTACAAGATACTTGACACCATATAAGATCCCCAAAATTTTGACAAGAGTGATTTCAGGAAACATATCTAGGAAAAAGAACTAATGTTTGTTTTCAAAAAGCAAAAATAAAAAAAAAATATATATATATATATATATATATATATATATGTAAAAAAAAAAGAACAAATCATACATGGTGACTATTGTGCAAGGATAAAAAAAGAATTAAAACATAATATTGCAGAACCTATATTTCTGAATTTTAAATTTCCTCTAAATTATAAAATTTTAGATCCATGCATATGTTTAATAGTCAGGGATACAATTTTACATTTTTTATTTATATGCTATCACTTACATAAATTGTATGTCTGTCTTGGCTTTTTTGTTTGTTTGTTTGTTTGTTTGGTCTTTGGGTCACACCCGAAGACACTCAGGGGTTACTCCTGGCTATGTGCTCATAAAACAGTACTGGCTTGGGGGACCATATGGGATACTAGGGGATAGAACCGTGGTCTGGTCAGTTCTAGGCTAGTGCTGGCAAGGCAGACATCTTACCGCTTGTGCCACTGCTTCAACCCCTGTCTTGGCTTTTAAATAACTTTTCCTCTTTAACATGACTTTATCAATATAAATTTTTCCTAAATTTTTCTTTTTTTTATCAAATAATGACTTTATAATAGCTTGTTTATGATCCCAAAGCATTTAAAAATTGAAAAAACTATGATTGGAGCACTGTATTGGATATCACAGAGGAAATTTACTATAAATGGTTTTTGAGTTATTTTAGAGTAGTTTATCTAGGATGTAATATAAAATTATATGTTCTTATACAACCATCATAAGTTATAAAAATGACTTTCTACAATATTTAGAGATAAATTACCTTGTGTGATCAATATATTTTGGCTAACTTGAATGATATATTATTATATTATATTATTATATTAATTATATATTATATTTATTATATTATATTATTATATCATATATCATATCATATTATATATTATACTTATATAGGCTTGATTAAATATACATGCAATAGCATAAATTAATTCTAAAATTTTTCTCTTACTAAATTCTTTAGCAAATGCCTTCTTCATGGTTGACATTTGTGCCAATTTTACTCCATCTGAGTTTTCTCTGTTAGCAAATTTTCTTGTTACCTTGATGTTTTTCATACAATATGTTATCCCTATGTTTTTGCATCAATTTGTTGTGTAGATTCTTAATTATCTTTTGGACTAATATTAAATAAAAATATATTACACACATATATCCAAATATATTAAAAACTATTTTTATTTTCTAATATAACAACATTCTATTTTACATTTATGTTACTATTTAGAAAATGTTTTAAATAATATAAACAAATATATTTCAATTAAATGATTTAGCTTATAATGTATTCAGTATTTTCTAAATAATATATATATATAATATATATATAATATATATATAATAATATATATATAATATATATAATATATATATATAAAATATCTTATCACTCCCTTTTGCCCTTACCGAATGCCACCCAAAAAAGACTCATTTGGATTGGAATTTGTTTTCTGAATGAAACCTTCATATCAAGAAAAATGACGTTTGTTTTTCTCCTAACATATTTAATATCTGGATCCTGAGTCTAGGTCTTTCCACAAGACTGCCAAATAAATCATTCCAAAAACCAATTCTAATAATTCTCTAGCACAGGAAAATAAGAATGAAAGTAAAAATTGAATAAGGATTTCATTTGACCTTTCTGTATTGGGTTTGCCATACATTTTTTTTTCTGTTCCCATATATATTAAGAGCCTTATCCAGAGCACCTCCACTTCAATAACTGTAGGTAAATGCTTCCTTATAAGGGGAAAAAGCAATGTTACCATTTGTCTTATATAAACAACAGAGATATTTGTGGGATTGCTAGTGACTCTCAAGTAATATTATCATCAAGGGAAGCATAACTTTCCTCCACAAAACTAAGAAGTAAGAATGATACACATGCAAAGCTTTTCTGAGAGACTAATATTATAAAAACTATTTTTTTCTATTTCACACTTTAATGGTTAGTGACAGGCTTCTAAATACTATACCTTGTCTCTGGGAGAGAAAACAAAAAGAAAAGACTATGGTGAAGTGAGGAAGTATTTAGACTTGATAATTATTACATCAAGGAAAATCTGAATTGTAGAATCAAAAGATAAGTTGTAAAAAAGTAGCAGTATTAATAATGGTGTTCATGCCTGAAATATGAATACTTACCTAGTAATAATATATCATATATTTAGTAATACGAGACAAAACAGGTTAAGGCTAGAAATAATGAGTTCTGATGTTGGAAAGTAAGTTACACATTTGAATATGTTTACAGAAAATTTGGAACTTATATTAAAATACAGATTTTAAAAACTGTTGATGACATAAATCTAGGTAAATTTATATGGTACATACATTTAATTTTGATCATTTTTGATGTTATGAGGAATCAATATCATGAATGTTAGAAAATATAATGAAAGCACAAACGCTCAGAAAGTTAAAGGCATATAAAATATAGCTGTCTTAAACTGTAATCAAAAGTCTTGTTCCCATCAGGCAAGAGAAGGAAATTAAAGGGATAAAGCTGGAAAAATAAAAATCAAATGATCACAGTTTGTATGATGAATAGCATTAATGATTTTAAAAGCTTATAGAACAATAAACCAAAATGCCAAGTGGCCTGATACAAAGTCAATACACAAAAATTGGTTGCATCCCTTTATTCAAATAATGAATCAGAAGAGAAAGAGTTCAGAGGGCCTATCTCATTTAAATTGTGTCCAATAATATTAAGTCCATGAGAATTAACTTAGCAAATGAGGATAGAGATCTAAAGGAATTAGCATGTGGATGAGAAGAATCTAAATTGCCAAAATGACTATTTTACCTCAACTACAATATAGATTCAAAACAATATAATATTTATTAGATTCAGACAACATCCTTCAACTAGTTAGAACAGTCAATTATATTGTTTATGTGGAATCATAAAAGATTCCTTATAGACAAACCATACAAAAAATAAGAAACAGGTTCATCTCATTCCCCAATTTAAAGATGTAATACAAAACTCAAAACAACATTTTACTGGCATAAAGACAGACTCTCTGACCAATGGGGTCAAAATACAATATTTAATGACAAACCTCCATATATACTGTTAGCTAATTTCTGAGAACGGAGCTAATAACAAAATGGAATAAAGTCTCTTCAACAAATGTTTTTGTGCTTATTGGATAACTATAAGAAATTAAAGATAGATCTTTATTTGACACCTTACAGAAAAGTTAAATCAAAGTAGGTCAAAGACCTTGAGATCAGTGTTCAATCTATAAAGCACATAGAGGAAACAGGGAGAATGCTCCAAAACTTAGACCTCAAAGGTTGTCTTCAACAAAAAATGACAATAGAAAAAACTACAGAATCAAGAACTAAACAAATGGGACTTCATTAAGCTAAAATATTCTTTGAGGTCAAAGAAACTTAGGCCAAAACTAAAAGAACTAATTTAGTGGGAGAAAATAATTACAATCAACACATCTGGTAAAGGTTTGGTGTTTAGGACAAAGCATTCACAAAAATAACTCCTCCTCTCAAAAAAAAAACAAAAACATGGGGTCAGAGAGATAGCATGGAGGTAAGGCATTTGCCTTTCATGCAGAAGGTCATCGGTTCGAATCCCGGTGTCCCATATGGTCCCCCCGTGCCTGCCAGGAACAATTTCTGAGCATGGAGCCAGGAATAACCCCTGAGCACTGCCGGGTGTGACCCAAAACACACACACACACACACACACACACAGCAAACACACAAAAAGCACACAACAACCTTAAAAACACATTCTAAAAGGGAATAGGAAATGAACAAGCATTACTTTAAGGAAGATGAACAGATGGCCAATAGCCACAAATACTATGTTCATTACCACCTTTGCACCTTATGCAGCACCCCTCGCACCCCAAAATGCCTGATTTGGTTTGGATCCCTGTGCAGTTGCCAGGGATAAAACTCCTTGAAATTCTTGAAATTTATGATCTGAGCCTTTCTTTGTGATGACTTAACAGAAAGTTACTAGTTTTGCTCTATATAAGTACATAGAAACACTAATATCAAAAAAATTATTACAAAGGATGTTTGTTCCTATAGTCTTTGCATATCTATTCACAAGTGTTAAAATTTACAGATAATCCATGCAAGAAGCAAGAAGTAGCAGCTGGATTTAAAAAAAAAAAAAAACTGAAACAGTGAGGGGTCAAGATTAAGAAAGGGATATTGGTAAAAGACTTGATTAACTCCGGTTTTATATCTTTTTTTTGCATGTAGATTCAGGAACACTTTCAAATATTTTCCTTTTTCATCATTTTGGTCCCACTGTTTATCATGAATTATGAGTTTCAAGAAGTTTAAAGAGCTTTATATAAAATAATACTATTTAGAGATGCAGTTCTTATTGGGAAACAATAGCTGTGTAGTCAAATTGGTAACTCTGGACTTGCGATCCAACCCGTAAAGATGACTAGGAAAAAATACAGTAATGGAAAGGCAGGGGAGTTTAGTACCAGGAATCTGAGAACACACCTCTCCCAGTTGGCGACCTTCAGATAGGATATGTGAGCCATTTTATAAGATTACTGTTGCTTCAAGCAAGGCTTTAAACTATTGGCTTTTAGTACATGTTGCATCATCCAGGTTTAAACTGGTTGGTTGAAGAAGTAGAGAAGGGGCTTCGGTGCTTGGTGGGCACCCATGAACTTGGCGTGAAGTTACTTAAGGTTTACACTGCCTGGTTTCCAGGTGTTCCTACTTTATCTAACTGTCCTGGTATGAACCCTCAAATTTTTTGGAACTTTTTCACAGGTCTGAGATCGTCCTGGCAGTCCTTATGTCTCAAGCAAGGTACAGTTACAGAAATGAAACAACAGCAGTTAATTCTAATTTACATTCCCTTCTAACAAAATGTCTGTACATACTCCCAAACTAAGTCTACATAAAATAACATTGATTCTGTTTTTTTTTTTTTTATAAAAAGCAGGAAGATAAATAAATTAAATTTCTGGAAAATTAATTATTTTTCCAGGAACTTCAGTTCTACCCCTTTTGATCTAATAATATTCTATAAAAGATTATTATAGTAAATGTCAAGGATCCTGGCAAGTTAAATATATAATTAGTTATGCTAAAAGTGTAAGGAAAAAATAAGTATGGTCATCTTAATATGATATCTAAAATTCCATTGGCATTTTTTTTTTGTCAAGGAAGAAGCTCTGGGAAGCCATAGCAATAAAGGGACTACCTTATGGGGAACTAATTTGCAGAGTAAATACTTGTTCAGCTTGGTTCAGGTAATCTCATTGCTGGTCCCATGAAGTTATCATGTTAGACCTAAGGCTATTAAAACATTTCAACCTGGGGGGAAAAAATCCTTTCAACTGAGAATCAAGATACTCTTACAATTTAGACTAACACAATAATTTTTTTCAGTTCCCAAAAGAGAAATGAGCGGCTTTTTATGAATATTTGGGAGAAAAAGCATTTTTGAACAACTCTGATTCAATATAAGTGATGAGATTTAAAACAGCTAATAAGCCTGTCTGATATTCACAAGGCCAAATAACATGTTGCATTTTCTGTAGGGATTTTCAAGAAATAACTAAGAAATAGGAATACATAAGGCATTGAGTATGCATACCATGATTTGAGAATGCTAACATTGCTAATATAAGAAGGTATTATATATTTTCTCAAATAACAACTATATCATTAGCATCTTATTTTGCAGCAAGAGGATTGTGAGTTCATGTGTATTTTGGTTTTAATTAAAGAAAAGATGTAATTAAAGTCATGGTTTTATTCTCTGTGCTGCTCTAGTAACTATCTGGGACTGGAGTTCAGAGTTATCTTCATAACAGGAAGTTGGTAGCAACAAAACTGCTGGTCTTGGGCTATATTCTATTTTTGTGGCTCTTCTTTTCTCAGTCACATGGTAAAGCTTTATTTGTTTCTTATAGGAATTCGAGACACTCCCTTCTAAACCTCAGTTTCAAAAACTAATGTCTGAAAATATGTTGAAGGGCATTGTACCATCATAATGGCAGACAACAAGTTCAGGATCCCATTTTGCCAGTTTCCAGTCATATTATAATTAAATTAATGACAATATTACAGTTATACCAAGTTTCACTTGTCACCCGATCCAAAAAAAATTTTTTTTTTTTTTTGGTTTTTCGGGCCACACCCGTTAGATTCTCAGGGGTTACTCCTGGCTACACACTCAGAAATTGCCCCTGACTTGGACCATATGGGACACTGGGGGATCGAACCG
Organism: Suncus etruscus; assembly: GCF_024139225.1. NCBI lineage: Eukaryota > Metazoa > Chordata > Mammalia > Eulipotyphla > Soricidae > Suncus > Suncus etruscus. Next base: position 81,176,371 of record NC_064855.1, read on the forward strand.
TGGTCCTTTCCTTGGCTAGCGATTGCAAGGCAGATACCTTACCTCTAGCGCCACCTCGCCAGCCCCAATCCAAAAATTTTTATTCTGTATTCAGCTGATGATGATTATTGAATTGTTTAAAGTAATAATCTTATCTCTATTCTTTTCAACACATAAGGATATGTGTTGTATTTAACATGGTATTCTGGATAAAACCACACATAAGATTAAATTATTCTATAGCTAAACTTAAATTAAACAACATAGAAGCACTAAAATTAAAAATTCACCAAAAACATTAACAGTTTTATCTTTTAGTGAACAAATAAACTTTTTCCTGAACAGAATACAGTTAATACATTCATGAAGCTCTTTTACATAAAATCATTTCAATTTGAAGGTGTTTTTGCTAGTATCAATATGCAAACAAATGATGATACAATAATATAATAGGTCCAGTACATGAATTAGAATCTACTTAGCAAAATTAGTATCAACCTTGCCTTATTTTGTATTAAGATTTTTTCCTTTGCAACAATAGCTATTAATTTTCATTTCTCACTTTTTAGGCAATAAATGACTCTTTGTATTTTGTTTCATATCTAATTTTCAGAATATGCTTTTGTCTTTTCTTACTGCCAATGTAAGTTAATATGTTTAATTTTAGCACTAAACTTATTCTGAGACATATTCTATTATATGAAATAGCTTTATGCCAGAAATCAATGTATAATTTCAATTCTATCTTTATTTCTTAGGAAGTTAAAATTGCTATAGAGAAGTCTGTTTTATAACATGTAGGAAGACATGAATTTCTTGTCACTAAGGTCTGTCACCAAGCCATCTTAAAAGGGACCTATCTATTGAATGTGCAGTCTAAAACAGCTTTGCCATCAATTCTGAAGCTATTTGTAGTCAAAAGTAATGAGTGTCTCAGCTGCTAGTTCTTAGGGTTCAAAGTAATATATTAGAAAATCAAAGTAAAAATGCAATGAATAAAAACTTCACTGAACTTCAGAAAGCAATATTTCCAAGGCTATAACATCAAGTAATTATCTTTTTTAGATTATTAAAAATCATCAGTTTAATTACATAAAGTGTGTCCCAACTAGTTTAAAAGTATTATTATTAAGTCAATAATTCATATTAATATTTAATTTATAGCACAATTGTGAGTTAAAAATAGTGTTTAAAACTTTTGTTCCATAAATTGATGCTATATCATGCCACAGAGACTATTAAAGAAATTAGGCCAAAATTTATTGTAATAACTTATTTGTATACAAATAAAATAAATATTATTTAGGATTAAAAACCTTATTAGTTTCCAATGCCATATTGTGACATTAATCTTGACACATCCTATTAAATATGGGATAATAAATCAAAGGTTATTTAATATAATTGCACAAATAATTCACTGTAAAGTGTGTGGAGGTAGTACTATATAAGGTTTCATAACATATAAGGTTTCTAAACATTTTAATTTTTTATTAAATTTGTTATTATTGATTTGTCATACTTTACAATAGCATCAAAGTGATGCTTTTACATTTATAGTGTTGCTACATTAATCTATGTTTGCTACACAATATTTGTAATTAAATTTTAGTCTTTAGGGGCCAGTGAGGTGGTGCTAGAGGTAAGGTGTCTGCCTTGCAGTTCGATCCCCCAGCATCCCATATGGTCCCCCCAAGCCAGGGAAATTTCTGAGTGCTTAGCCAGTAGTAACCCCTGAGCATCAAACGGTGTGGCCCGAAAAAACAAACAAACAAAAAACTTTTAGTCTTTATAGGTATCTTGTTTCTGATCCATGTACAGTGTTTTCACAACATACAAAATATAACAAAAATTTTTCTGAGTATAATTTGTTTAATATAGCAGAAGGGCTAATACATTTGATATTAATGTATTATTTTGTTATTATTTTAATATTGTATAAAATCTTTAAAGTTATGTGTTTTCACTTATTTGTTAATAATGGTTACTAAGGGTTAATAAGCATTTACTACTGTAAAATCCCCCTCTCCATGTGCCTTATTTCCAAGACCATTTGAACAACTCTGAATCTGAATCATAGATAATATAATCCAAATCAAGCTGAGGGTGAAATGCGTGTAGTTTGGTAGTCTTCTACCTAGTATGGTGAGCCTGCTACCTGCCAGAACTACATTTTTATTGAGTATAAAGACCAACTCAAGCCTGTCCCACCCAAGTTTACATGTAAGATAATCTTTGTTTTGGGTGAAACCGAATTGTAAACAAACAAATGCAAAGAAACTAGGTATGATCTTTGTTTTGGGTAAAATAAGGTGTAACCCAATAACTACCACTTTTTATGCAAAAACTGTGGGGTACATAAGCTGCATTCTATTGTTCTCTGCTAGAGGTAGGAACACCAGATCGAAATTTACGAAAGTGATTATTTTGTATAGACACAGGAAAAGTTGCTGTAATAGCATCAAGTTTAAACTGTATACATCATACATCATTCTCAAAACAATTAGCCTTGTCCATATCTTTTTGTTTTGTTTTGTTTTGGTTTGGTTTTTGAGCCACACCCGGTGACGCTCAGGGGTTACTCCTGGCTATGCGCTCAGAAGTCACTCCTGGCTTGGGGTGGAGGGACCATATGGGACGCTGGAGGATCGAACTGCAGTCCATCCTCGGCTAGCGCTGGCAAGGCAGACACCTTATCTCTAGCGCCACTACGCCGGCCCCCTTTTTCCATATCTTTGACTTTTACATCTCACAGCACTTTCTCATATACTTCTCGAACATAAATGTCAGAACCTTTTTGCAGATATACTTAATTTGAAAATTATTAAACATTCTTACAAATGCACTGTAATACAAGTCTAGAACATCTGATTTCCTTTTCATAAACTTCCTTAAACAAACAAACAAAAAACAACAACAGCAACAACAACAAACAGGAACCTGAGAAGTGGGGCAAGCAGTAAGGCATCTGTCTTGCCAGCGCTAAGCCTAGGACTGACCAAGGTTCATTCCCCCAGGCGTCCTGACATATGGGCCCAAGCCAGGAATGATTTCTGAGTGCATAGCCAGGAGTAACCCTTGAGAGTCACTGGGTGTGGCCAAAAAACCAACCCCCTCCAAAAAAAATAACAAGAACATTTTTGCAGATATATACACAGTTTAAAAATAAGTTTGCTAAAACATTCTTAAAATAAGCACTGTTTATAAGAGTCTATAGTATCCAAGTTCCTTTTTCATCTACTTCTGTGGATAAAGAGATTAGAATGTTTTGCAGACATAATTTGAGAACAGTTTTCCTTATAAGATACACAATAAAACGTCCTAGCAATTGGGAAACATTTACTAAGATAGCTGAGAACTTTTAAAAATATAACAGCATTATGCATTTTTCAAGAATTGTGCAAACTAAAATTAAAGAACTCAGGTTGGATACAAAATTTTGTGTGCAGTGGGGCATAAAAAAACCAATAAGATCCATGCAGATAAAATACAATTTAACCATCAATACAGTGACCAATGCAACTAAGAAAAAGTCACTAGAGGTTCTGAAAGCAGCTTCTCCTCCATTTTGCTTTGGCTGGGCTTTGTAACCTATATCTACTGTGGTGGCTGTTGGGGTTTCCTTGATAAGCTGCTGCAGATGGGGATGCATGGTCCCAAAAATATGCCTCCAGTAGAGGGAAGATGATAAGCATAGGTGTCTGGGATACTAGACAGAGTCTTCAATTCTTTCCCCTTTTGTACCTGCTTCTGTCTCATCTGAAGGGACAACTGCCAACATCGGTGGTGGGCCAGATTAGTGAGGCTGGAGCTAAATCGACAAGACCTATATCCATTGGGAACACATCTGTTACCTTTCACTGGCATTTCACCAGGGACAAGTACATTAGCAGCTTTTGGGTCCTCTCTCCTTTCACATCAGGATTACACAGTCTTCCCATCACCAACGCTACTCAGAAACTCTCTGGGATTTTTTTCTCTTAATAGCTTTCCTGTGAACAAAGACATCTTCTTTGGTGTCATTTATGTTGATAAATCATAACTATTTCTAACATTGAACCATTTAACTGTGCCGAGGACTTGGATTGCCAGCACCAGCTTGTATATTTGACTCAGTGCTTGGGTGTTTGAGCCGTTTTCAGACTTGAGTCTGCAGAGATGGTAGCTGGCTCATTATCCTTGTGATTGGGTGTCTGGTTTAGTGCCAGTAGTCAAAGATAAATTATCAGCCCTAGGAATGAATTTAGATGGAGAACTCATCACCACTAAGAAGGCATACTTCCCTCTTGTGGCTTGTGTGACTAGAGAGCCTGGTACATACAGTCCAGAGTGAGACATGCAAGTAGATGGAACAAAAGAACATGAAGCCATTCAGAACAGGAGCCTTGTTCACTGATTTTTATCATGAAACACAGGACATTCAGTCCAGTTTGAGGGGGCTGTCATGATGATAAACAACCAGAAGATCAAGTTTTTCATCATTGTTGAGATCCTCTTGGGTCTCAGAATCCAAAGTATCTATTCAGATTCCAGTTGTAATATCACCCCATGTGCCATATTTCCAAGCCCAGATGAACAAATCTTAATCAGAATTTCACAAGAAATTATCCTAACCAGGCTGAGGGTGAAATACTTGTAGTCACAGTCTTTTACCTAATATGGACACCCTAGCATTTTTACTGAGTATAGAGACCACCCTAAGGTGGGGCAGCTGGCCTGAGCCTTTCCCACCCAGGTTTACATGTAAGACAATCTTGGTTTTTGGAGAAACCAAGTTGTAAACAAACATACAAAGAAACAATGGATGGTCTTTGATTTGAGTAAAATAAGATGTAACCCAACAACAACAAAATAATTTTTTTTAAGTTTTAACAACATTAGAGGAAGGGATATAATTTTAAGATTAGAAGCAGCAAACAGTAGTTAGGTCACAGAGCTCTGATATGTGGAAAATAGGTGTACTTTTGCCTAGCTTGGCTCTCACACATATGTGTGGGCAGGTTGCTTTTGTATCACTTACATAGCTGTACATTCAGTTGAAGCTGGGTAAATACTATTGTTCTTGTAAATCCTTTATCTATAAGTGTAAGCCTTTTATTAACACACATTTTCCAATTTTTATTTTTTATAATATTTTCTTTATTTAAGCGCCATGGTTACAAACATGTTCATAGTTGGATTTAAGCCATAAAAAAACACTCCCCCCTTCAGACAATTCCTTAGGAATGTTCTTTTTCTATTTTCCACCCTTCCTCTCATAATGCAAATTATTTACCATTGCAAATATAAAGTCTTGATGCTTCTTACTGTATGTCTGCCTAAATGATAATGATGATTTCTATGCATATTATTCTCCCAATACATTAAAAACATGTTACGTGTATATGTGTAACCTTTGTGTTTTTTAAAAACACATCATGGATGATGATATAACTCAATGAAAGAGAACACATGACAGGCATATATGTACCCATGCTAGCATCATAGCTGGGTTGACAAAACACTGACATGCTAGGGTTGTTCTAGGGAAGAACATTGCTGACAATAGCTTAGGGCTTTCCAGCACTTGATGGCACAGAAAACCTGTCAAGTAAAAGATAAATAAAAATACAAGTTTGTCAAAGAATTGGCAAATAGCTAGAAGTTGAGATCACTATATGATGCATTTTGTTGTCTTTATGAAAAGCATAATAATATAATTCTGTATATTATATTTAATCTCCAGATTTCATAAACATGTCTTATTATTTCCAGATAACATTTGCTTCTTGATTTTTTCTACATATTTGTTTTTATCTTACAAAAGCATATTTACTGCAGTTAAATAATTATCTTTTTAAAATACCCAATAACATAAAATATTCTGTTATAATAATTTGGAGATGTGCCTGTACACTATTTACATTGGCACTTGGAAGTGTGTGGCATAATAAAATGATTTGATCTAAAAAATAAACAGATGTCTTAATTTTGCTGGAATTAAGAGGTCAGTAAAATGCAAAATTTGAACTTGGTTCATAAGCACAGGAATTGTTTTGTTTAACAACCTTGCCAAATTTGAAAAGGGTGGGTAGATCTGCCTGTGAACATGTGTCTGTGTATATAAATTAATAGTAATAAGGAAAGCATATATGAACTTATCAAATTTTCCAATATTGCAAAAAGTATTATCTTGGTGTTTAAAGAGATGCAACAGTACTGGTAAAATTTTTCCCAGTGAATTAAAAACATATATAGGTGAAAATATGTATTTAAGTTAATTAACATATTTTGTATATGATTTACTATCCAGTGAGATTATAAAAATTATTTATCATGGGATTGAATTTATAATATTTAAACATCAAACATAAGACACTGTTATTTTGTCTTCATTTATTTATAACTATCATGTTACTAAAGTTTTTATGGAAATAAATTGTTCAAATAATATGATGAAATACAATAAAACTGAAGTCAAGCACCTAAAATGTTGAGGCAGGAGTTCAAGCCAGGATTTCACAATATCGCCCTGCTTGAGACCTACTTAAGTTAAAGTGCTTCACAGCGTTTAAGAAAGTAATCGTTATTTCCTGTCTCCCTCTAGGATATTTTTCAAAAATATAATTTTGCACTTTGCAGTGATTAATATTACATTTCTAAAATTAATTGAGTCAGAACAATAGGGAGATTATAAGCAAATCAATGTTTATGAATGACAATGAGTAAGATTATCATTTTTTCAGAGACATGTACACAATCCATTTTTAAAGGTAATTTTGAGTCACAATATTAAGTCTGAGATTATAGGATAAAACTTAAACATATCTCCCAGAGAACAAGGGATTTAGTAAAAGAAACTGACTTCCAAATAATATTTCACATGGAGTTATGTATTTCACTTAAATATGTAAAATCATTATATATAAAAAACTATACATACATATGTAGAGATATATACACAAAAGTATATGTATTTCATAAGATTTCAGATTTATTGCTTTGCATGTTGAGTTAAAAGAACATTTAAAGGTCAAAGATATATTACAAGAGACTTCAACACATGGTTTGAAACCCATGTTTTATCCTAGTAACTCATCTATTCCCTAGCAGTGCCAGGAACAACCCGTGATTCCAGACATTAGAAGAGCATCTAAGCACTGCTAGTTTTACAGTTGTAGCCAAAAAGAGAGATGAGAAAGCAAGAGAGTGAAAAAGAGCAAGAAAGAAAGAAAGAGGAGAGGAAGAGGACAGAGTGAAAAGTTTAATGTACTCTTAATAAAATTGTATTTTGTGCATGTGTATCTGTTTTTCCAAATGGGTATCTTTACTTATTGGTATGTATGTCTTCAAATGTGCATATGCCCATCTAAATAAGTGTGCCCAAATAGCTATCTTTATAGGATACCCAATTTTTCTATGATTTAACAATGTTATGATTCAAAGAATTATCCTTTAATTCTGAATCTTTTCACCTTAATAATTTATTTCCTAGAAATAATCATAATTAAAAGTCAGAAAATTAAAAAGGTCTAAAGATTTAGTCAAACAAATTTTTATGAAACGAGATGAATAGTCCAGTAAGAGAATGCACTTGCATTGTATGTAGCTAAATGTTCAGGATTCAATTTTTGGCATCATGTATGATTTACCATCCGCTACAGAAGTGATCTCTGAATCCAGTGCCAAGTAGAAATACTGAACACTACTGATGTAGCCCAAAGATTAAATACAATTTGCAAATTTATATCATTTTTGGGGGGTGGAGTTATTGTTATAGCACAGACAGTAGGCAGTAGGGCTTTTTTTTTAAACTCAAATAGTAATTTATTTGATAAATTAATATTTGACAATAAAGTTAGGACTATTTTTAATGTAATATTTATTTTATTTTAATCATAGTGGCTTACATATCATTGACAATAATATTTTAGGTAAATATTAACATAAAATTAGGGGAATTCTCATCACCGAATTGTCCTCCCTCCACCTCTGTTCCTGTCCTACCTCCCATATCATCTTCCCTCACCCCCAGGGCTGCTAGAATAAGTGGTCCCCTCTGTGCCTAGCAGACCGTGAAAACCGGCAGGCTTTCGCAGAAGCCAGCTGCCCTGTTTGGGACATCAGGCAGGGAAAAGCCATGAATCTGCGACTGCCCAGTGGAGCCCAACTGTGAGTGCTCCTTGTAAATGTTTCTCTACTGTCCTCTTGTGTGAAACTCTTGGGAGTGGGGCAAAAGACGCTCCAGCAGAGCAAGGCCGCTTCGCTTCGCTACGCGGCCGTGCGCTCTTTCTAAGAAAAGAACACCATCGTAACAAGAAGAAAAAATCACACTAAGAACTGAGCTATAACACAGAAGCAAGCATTCCTCCTCGGACTGTCTTCTCCGTTGAATGCTTGGGCCTAAGATTTGATCCAGTGTGAGGCTTCACCCACGGAGGACTCCCCTCCCCTAGAGACAAGTCAGCCCATCCAGAAAGGGCGGAGCCAGAGAAGTGTGCTGCCTACATCATATAGCCAATGAATACCACCACAACACTTAGAAAAACCCAAAATACAAGTGTGACAATGGGGAAACAACGCAGGCCAGCATCAGACATAGAGAATGAAGAGGACAATTCTGATGACCAGATAATGGCCAACCAACTAATCAACCTCTCAGATAAGGACTTTAGACTAGCAATATGGAATATGTTCAAAGAACTCAAAGAAACCATGAATCGAGTTGAACAGAACACTAATAAGAACCAAGAAAATATGAAGACAGAAATCACAAAACTCCAAACTGAAATAACATATTAATTAACAGGCCTGAAAAAGTCAGTAAACAAAGTGAATAACAAAATGGATAAGCTCTGAGACAGGATGTCAGAAGCTGAGAATAGACTTCGTGCTGTGGAAGATGAGATACATAACAATTCCATACAGCAGGAGAGATTGGACAAAAAACTTAAAGCAAATGAGCAGACAATGGAAAAATTAGTCAAAGAATGGGAACAGATGAAAATAGAAGTCTATGATAAGATCAACAGAAACAACTTAAGAATCATTGGAGTCCCAGAGACCCAGGAAGAAAATTCCCAGGAAGAATCAATGGTCAAGAACATCATTAAAGAGAAACTTCCAGAGCTAAAGAATATAGGTGATCAAATCCTACATGATCGAAGAGTACCAACCAAAAGAGACCCCAGAAAAAACACCCCAAGGCACATCCTAGTCACAATGACAAATCCCACAGATAGAGACAGAATTCTGAAAACAGCAAGATCAAAAGGGGAAATTACATTCAAGCAAGCTTCCCTGAGATTTACAGCAGACCTGTCACCAGAAACACTCAATGCCAGAAAGCAGTGGTGGGATATTGTGACAAGACTGAATGAAATGAATGCTTCACCCAGAATACTATACCCAGCAAAACTCACTTTCCGGTTTGACGAAAGAATACATGATTTCACAGACAAAAAACAGCTCAGAAACTTCACAGACACAAAACCAGACTTAAGAGAAAAACGGAAAGACCTAATCTAAGACAAGACTACCCAAAAGACACACCAAATTTTGAAATAAAGATGGCGTTAAATCCCAGGACAATTCTTTCTCTCAACGTCAATGGACTAAATGCACCAGTTAAGAGACACAGAGTGGCTAAATGGATAAAAAAACTCAATCCAACCTTCTGCTGCCTACAAGAAACGCACCTGAATAGTCAGAACAAACATAGACTCAAAATAAAAGGCTGGAGAATAAGTATCCAAGCAAACAACACCCATAAAAAAGCTGGAGTGGCCATACTAATATCACATAATGCAAACTTTATACTCAGGAAGGTTGTAAGGGACAAAGATGGACATTTTATATTAATCAAGGGGTATGTAGAGCAGGAAGAAATAACTCTCCTAAACATATATGCACCAAATGAGGGGCCAGCAAAATATTTAATACAACTGTTGACAAATCTGAAAAATAATATCAATAACAACACAATAATTGTGGGGGACCTTAACACGGCTTTGTCAACACTGGATAGGTCAACCAGACTGAAACCCAACAAGAATATACTAGACCTGAGGAGAGAAATGGAAGAAAGAGGCTTAGTGGATATATATAGGACACTCCACCCCCAGAAACCTGGATACACATTCTTCTCCAATGTACATGGGACATTCTCCAGGATAGACTACATGCTGGCACATAAAACATACCTCCATTAGATCAAGAAGATAGAAATTTTGCAGACTGCCTTTGCTGACCACAAGGCTCTGAAATTATTTGTGAATTCCAAAGGGACTCAGAAGAAAAACCTTAACACCTGGAAGTTAAACAGCCTCATACTCAATAACCAGTGGGTCCGAGATGAAATCAAGGAGGAAATCAATAGGTTCCTGGAAACAAATGACAATCAAGACACAAACTATCAGAACTTATGGGACACAGCAAAAGCAGTACTGAGAGGAAAATTTATAGCTTTGCAAGCACACATCAGGAAGGAAGAAGGAGCTTACCTGAGTAGCCTAATGACACAGCTAATAGAACTAGAAAATGTTCAACAAAAGGACCCAAAAATAGGAAGACAGAAGGAAATAACAAAGCTGAGAGCAGAATTCAATGAAGTGGAAGCCCAAAAAACAATCCGAAAGATCAACGAAAGCAGAAGTTGGTTCTTTGAAAAAATAAACAAGATTGATAGACCACTGGCAAACCTAACAAAGAAAGAGAGAGAGAGAAACTTGATAACTCGTATTAGGAATGAAAAAAGAGAGATCACTACTGATATGAGAGAGATACAAAGGGTAATCAGAAACTACTTTGAGAAACTCTACGCCACTAAAAATGAGAACCTGGAAAAAATGGAAAAATTCTTGGACTCTTATAATCTTCCACGGTTGAAGGAAGAGGATGTAGCATATCTAAACACCCCCATCACCATTGATGAAATTAGAATGGTAATCAAAGGTCTGCCGAAAAACAAAAGCCCAGGCCCAGATGGATTCACTAATGAATTCTTTCAAACTTTCCAAGAGGAACTACTACCAATCCTGGCAAGACTCTTTCATGAAATTTAACAAACGGAAACACTTCCAAGTAGCTTTTATGAAGCCAACATCACCTTGATACCTAATCCAGACAGAGATGCTACAAAAAAAGAAAATTACAGACCAATATCGCTGATGAATGCAGATGCAAAGATCCTCAACAAAATCCTGGCAAATAGGATTCAATGCCTCATTAAGAAGATCATCCACTATGATCAAGTAGGTTTCATCCCAGGAATGCAAGGCTGGTTTAACATCCGTAAATCTATCAACATCATACACAACATCAATAACAAGAAAAATAAAAACCACATGATCATATCAATAGATGCAGAGAAAGCATTTGATAAGGTCCAACACCCATTCTTGATCAAAACACTCAGCAAGATGGGAATGAAAGGAACCTTTCTCAATCTAGTTGAAGCCATCTACCACAAGCCAATGGCAAATATTATCCTCAACGGAGAAAAACTAAAAGCCTTCCCTCTAAATTCTGGTACAAGACAAGGCTGTCCTCTCTCACCACTCCTATTCAACATAGCACTGGAAGTACTTGCTATACCGATTAGGCAAAAAAAAGATATCAAGGGAATCCAGATAGGAAAGGAAGAAGTGAAGCTCTCACTGTTTGCAAATGACATGATACTCCACTTAGAAAACCCTAAAGACTCTACCAAAAAGCTTCTAGAAACAATAGACTCATATAGCAAGGTGGCAGGCTACAAAATTAACACACAAAAATCAATGGCCTTTCTATACACCAACAGTAATAAGGAAGAAATGGACATTAAGAAAACAACCCCATTCACAATAGTGCCACACTAACTCAAATATCTTGGAATCAACTTGACTAAAAATGTGAAGGACCTATACAGAGAAAACTATAAAACTCTGCTCCAAGAAATAAGGGAGGACACGCGGAAATGGAACTGCATACCCTGCTCGTGGATTGGCAGGATTAACATCATCAAAATGGCAATACTCCCCAAGGCATTATACAGATTTAATGCTATCCCTCTAAAGATACCCATGACATTCTTCAAAGAAGTGGATCAGACACTTTTGAAATTCATTTGGAACAATAAACACCCTCGAATAGCCAAAGCAATCATTGGGAAAAACAATATGGGAGGAATTACTTTCCCCAACTTTAAACTGTACTACAAAGCAATAGTTATCAAAACAGCATGGTATTGGAATAAGGACAGGCCCTCCGATCAGTGGAATAGGCTTGAATACTCAGAAAATGTTCCCCAGACATACAATCACCTAATTTTTGATAAAGGAGCAAGAAATCCTAAATGGAGCAAAGAAAGCCTCTTCAACAAGTGGTGTTGGCACAATTGGATAGCTGCTTGCAAAAAATTGAACTTAGACCCCCAGCTATCATCATGTACGAAGGTAAAATCCAAATGGATTAAAGACCTCGATATCAGCCCCAAAACCTTAAGATATATAGAACAGCATATAGGCAAGACACTCCAGGACATTACAGGCATCTTCAAGGAGGAAACTGCACTCTCCAAGCAAGTGAAAGCAGAGATTAACAGATGGGAATATATTAAGCTGAGAAGCTTCTGCACCTCAAAGGAAATAGTGCCCAGGATACAAGAGCCACCCACTGAGTGGGAGAAACTATTCACCCAATACCCATCAGATAAGGGGCTAATCTCCAAAATATACAAGGCACTGACAGAACTTTACAAGAAAAAAACATCTAATCCCATCAAAAAATGGGGAGAAGAAATGAACAGACACTTTGACAAAAAAGAAATACAAATGGCCAAAAGACACATGAAGAAATGCTGCACATCACTAATCATCAGGGAGATGCAAATTAAAACAACGATGAGATACCACCTCACACCACAGAGAATGGCACACATCACAAAGAATGAGAATAAACAGTGTTGGCGGGGATGTGGAGAGAAAGGAACTCTTATCCACTGCTGGTGGGAATGCCGTCTAGTTCAACCTTTATGGAAAGCGATATGGAGATTCCTCCAATAACTTGAAATAGAGCTCCCATATGATCCAGCTATACCACTCCTAGGAATATACCCTAAGAACACAAAAATACAATACAAAAACCCCTTCCTTACACCCATATTCATTGCAGCACTATTTACCATAGCAAGACTCTGGAAACAACCAAGATGCCCTTCAACAGATGAATGGCTAAAGAAACAGTGGTACATATACACAATGGAATATTATGCAGCTGTCAGGAGAGATGAAGTCATGAAATTTTCCTATACATGGATGTACACGGAATCTATTATGCTGAGTGAAATAAGTCAGAGAGAGAGAGAAAAACGCAGAATGGTCTCACTCATCTATGGGTTTTAAGAAAAATGAAAGACATTCTTGCAATAATAATTTTCAGACACAAAAGAGAAAAGAGCTGGAAGTTCCAGCTCACCTCAGGAAGCTCACCACAAAGAGTGATGAGTTTAGTTAGAGAAATAACTACATTCTGAACTTTCCTAATAATGAGAATGTATGAAGGAAATGGAGAGCCTGTTTAGAGTACAGGCAGGGGTTAGGTGGGGAGGAGGGAGACTTGGGACATTGGTGGTGGGAATGTTGCACTGGTGATGGGTGGCGTTCTTTACATGACTGAAACCCAAACACAATCATGTATGTAATCAAGGTGTTTAAATAAAAAAAATGTGACAGAAAACCCACACCTCGTCTCCTGCAAGAAAAGGCAGCCAACTCCCCTGCGGACTCATGCTGCGAGGCCCTCCCTACCAACTCCCCCTAATGTGGACTGTTACTTGAAACCGGACTTAGTTCCAAAAGTATCCCCAATGGAAGAACTCTTCCAAGACCTCCCTGCCGCAAATCTTTTGCCAACCTGAAGAAGGTCAGGGGGTGTGATGGAAAGGTGCCTGGGAACCCACACACTACAAGAAAAACCCAAAAGACAATGGGAAAACCTGTACTTCCAACATAAGCATAAGACCTGTATTACACCTCCTCTTTACCTGCTTTTCCCCAATGTAAGGTAGTCCTTTGCATCACTTTGGTCCTTTAAATACTTCGTTAATTCATTTTTTTAATTGTCTGTTCTACATATACATATGTGAACACATACATTTTTTTTTTTTTGGTTTTTGGGTCACACCTGGCAGTGCTCAGGGGTTATTCCTGGCTCCAGGCTCAGAAATTGCTCCTGGTAGGCACAGGGGACCATATGGGGCGCCGGGATTCGAACCAATGACCTCCTGCATGAAAGGCAAACGCCTTACCTCCATGCTATCTCTCCGGCCCGAACACATACATTTTTAATCCTATTTTTAAATCTTTTTTGAATATGTGACCTGTTTCTGTTTTCCTCTCTGTCCACCCCCAAATGCACCAATAATATAATGTAGCACCATTTCTCCCTGCAAAGGCACACTAAAAAAAGGGGAAATCTTACATATAAATAAGAGCTCTTATCTACTAGAGATAGGAACTCATAGTTGTTTACAATACAGGGATATCTCCTACCTTGAAAATATTTCATGTGGAATCAACTTAGACCTCAGGTGATTAGAGATCCCAGTTACAGAAACGGCACAGTTCTTCACAACAGCTGCAGGAAACAAACCCCATCCGGGACAGCCTTAATACTGCTGGAACACCAACGAGTGCCAGCTCTAATACGATATCCTGACAACAAGGAAAATGGGAACAACTTGACCTAAGAGCAGGCTATCCTACCTTACCAGCTAATGATAAGTCAAAGTCAGACTTGTCACCCGTTGGTAGGTCCAAAAACCAAGATCGTGATTTACAGATGACTGGCTGCTAGAACCATGACCAGACTGTATATATCTTGGGACCAATAAAAAAGCCCTAGTCTAGGGTTTGAACTACGACCTGCACAACAACCATGATCACCAGTTCCAAAGGTCTGGCAGAGACAACTGTAACGGAATGGGGCTTCTGGAAATAAAGGAAAGACGTTATCCTAGGTGCCATCCCAGGTTTAGTGCTAAGACCAACCACAGAAGATGGATTAAAATGACACTGAGGGAACAGAATTTCTGGAACCACAAAGACTGACTTCATCATAAGTCCCACCCCTGGAACTGTGCAGATACTGAGATCTCTAGATACAGGGGTCTGATTGTATCACCCAGGACGGAGCAGAAGTCTTCCAAACACCACAAAAGCACCACTGGGAGAGTAAATGATCCTGAACAGAGTCTATAGTTGATCCCATGACAATATACTTTAAGGGTGGAGAAACCCCATATCTCTTAGGCCATGTGAATCCCTTTTCGAATGACCCCAATATTTACTGTGCCAGGGTAGGAGGGGAAAAAAAAAAGCAAAAAGCACAAACATTGTTTATTTTTCATATATTATTTTTATCTTCATGTACTATTATTATTATTTTTATTTACCTATCTATTTTTGGTCGATTTCTTTGTTTTGGTGTGGTTATTGAAGTTGTTGCCCCCACTTACACTTATTTTTTTCTCTTCTTTTCTTTTCTTTTCTTTTCTTTCTTTATGTGCTCTGCCATGGCGTTTTTGTTTGTTTGTTTGTTTCTTTTCTTTCTTTATGTGCTCTACCATGGCGTTTTTGTTTGTTTGTTTGTTTTTGTTTTGTTTCATTTTATTGGTGCTTATCGTTATTGTTGGAGTCTTCAATGGATATTTGACACTTCTTTTTGTAGTGGTGGAGTGTTTCACCTTCTTTTTCTCCTTCGTCTCTCAAACCGATGACGAGAGCCTCTAGAAGAATTCTGCCTATTTTCGGCGTATTAGACTTTTACCCCAGTTTATTACTTTTCTCTTCTTCAAACAAAACCACATAACTTAAACTATCTAGTCCTGCCTCTCAGTTAGAGGGGGAAATAAGGGAGGCATCAGGACCAAAGAGGTGAAAGACTACTAAGTAATAGGCTAGGTACAGAGGGGACCACATTTTCTAGCAGCCCTGGGGGTGAGGGAAGAGGATATGGGAGGTAGAACAAAAACGGAGGAGTAGGGAGGACAAACTGGTGATGGGAATCCCCCCTGATTTTATGTAAATATGTACCTAAAATATCATTGTCAACAATATGTAAGCCACTAGGATCAAAATAAAAATTATATTAAAAATGTGACAGAGCATATAAAGGAAGAAAATAGATAAATAAATATAAATGGAAATAACAATTTCAATAGCCAAACCAAAACAAAGATATCGACAATAACTAGATAAATAAATAAAAAAATTTTTGTGCTTTTTGCCTTTTTTTTCTTTTTTTTTTCTTTCCTCCTGCACATGCACAGTAAATATTGGGGTCATTTGAAAAGAAATTTCCTTTGCCTAAGAGATACAGGGATTCTCCACCCTTAAAGTATATTGTCATGGGATTAACTATAAACTCCTTTCAGGTTCATTTACTCTCCCCTTGGTGCTTTTGTGGTGTATGGAAGACTTCTGCTCTGTCCTGGGTGATAAAATCAGACCTCTGTATCTAGAGATCTCAGTATCTGCACAGGTCAAGGAGTGCAACTTATGATAAAGTCTTTCTTTGTGTTCCAGAAGTTCTGTTCCCTCAGTGTCGTTTTAATCCGTCTTCTGTGGTTGGTGGTCCTGGTCTTTGTGCTGATTCTAGGATGGGGCCTGGAATAGCGTCTTTTGTTATGTTTCCAGAAGACCCATTCCGTTGCAAATGTGACAGACCTCTGGAACTAGAGATTATGGTTGTTGTGTAGGTTTTAGCTCAAACCCTAGACTAGGGCTTTTTTATTGGTCCCAGGCAGTAGGGCTTTTTACTTGCACATGGCAGACCAGGGTTCAATCCTATGCATCCCATATGGTCCCTCAAGCCTGCCAGGAGTGATTTCTGAGCACAGAACCCGGAGTAACCCCTGAGTGCAGCCAGGTGAGGACCCTCAAAAAAAAACCTTTATATGATTTCTGACTAAGAACAATTTTTGGACATGATAACTAACTTCTAAATATATTTTATATACAAATATTTTCTAATGCATGGTGTTGCTATTAGAAAAATATGAAAATATATTAATTTAATAAGATCAGTTATTTACCATATCTACAAATACTAAATATTAATAGCATCAACATCATTTAAGATTTGGTTAGAACATACTGTATCACATTTATTATATATTATTATATATAAGTATTTGTATACTAAGTATATATACTTATAGTATATATAAGTTATTATATATAATACTTATATATTGTTTTACATAATAAAGTATATGATTATATACTAATTTATATCTACTTTATAAAAAGTATATATACATAATATAACATATATTATAATATGATCATACTTTATACTTTAAATAACATGACTTATATTATAATATAAAGTATATACACTAAGTATATAAATAATTGTATATACTTAATATATGTATATACATACTTATATATGCCTTAGTATATATACCAAAATATGTATATTTATAGAATACAAATATAAAATAAATACCATGCATAGTTTATATGTGCTATATATATTGGGATTTCATCTAAATCCAAAATAACATCTGAGATTGGATTGGAATAAGATCAACAGTTGAGTCATTCTTGCTATTAAATTTTCTTTCATAATTTAATTTCTAGTATTAAGATTGCAGAAGGTAGGGTTTGAAAATAATATCAAATTATTCAGCATCACTTTCTTTTTTTCAGTTTCTTTCAAGCAGATCTTAAATATACCTAAGGAAGTGATGGGGAATTTAGCTACCCAAATTGCATGGATTGTTGACATTGTATTTCTGAAAGAGCAGGTGATCCATTTTAATTAAATTTGTATGACTGATTGTAAAATCAAGAATAAATATCAATACTTGTAAGATACCTGTTTGCTTCCCCATAAGCAATAATTCCAGTATATTGAAGAGTTTTAGGTTAGTTGCTTTGAAATTTGTAATGTTCAAATTTAGATTTTATATGACAATTGTTATATGTAGACAAGAAACACAAAAGTTTAATTTTTATCATTAAGGTAAACTAATCTAGTATATTTTAAGTTGTTCCTAACAATTGTCCCTAAATAGTCCCATTCTAACCTTTATCCTTTTTTTAATACCACTGATTTATACTCTAATTCTATACATGGTCTTCTATTTATGTGATTTTTAACATCTACCCATCTTTTCCAATATTCTGAGTGTCCACATTGGAATATAGCTTCCAATCTATAATACTAAATTTGATTAATATTTACTTTTAATTATGTACAGCCAAGAAAGTTTAAACCTTCAAATGTTTACAAGTATAATATTATTATTTATTATTAATAATGGTAATTATTAATGTTTAACTTAAAAGCAACATACAGTTATGACATTGATTTTTATAATCACATGTGAAAATCTCTAGCTTTTAATCTTTTGATTCTACTGGGAACAGAGTATAAGTGGCAGAAGTTTTAAATGCTGGTCAAGATTTCTAAATGAAGATATGTAATGGGTGTCTCCCTATTTCCTCAGTGCAAATGCAATGTTTCATATTTTTTGTTGCCCCATCAAATCCAGTAGTAGTAGAGTGATGTATCTTTCAGCTTAAATAGTTTTCAATTGTATTCAGAAATACTTTCTATTAGAAATTTTGTGATAAATTTCTCTATGATAAATTGTTATCACTGACTCAAGTATTTTTATCTATTTTTGAATTCTAGTGTGTATCAATTGATACTTGTTTTTACTTTGAATTATTTCTTTTCTTTTTTAAAATATTGTTCCTCTAATACTACCATCACTTATTTTCAATTGTAACAATTTTATTCACTTCCTATCTTATTGCAATTTGTCATTTTATTAGAATGCACTACTGAACTACTACAATTTTTAACACTTATCTAAAAGACATGTATATGTATATACACATACATACAAAACATCTATCAGTTTCTTTGTTATGTCACACAGTTTTTCTTAACTCAATGAGCTGTTGACATGATATAAACTTTTTGTCAGGAAAGGTATCTATTATACAAAATAACGCAATTGCCTGCTTAATGGAAAGCAAGCTGAAAAGAAAATGGTGAAAGCATAAATCAAATAATCACGTCCAATCTCTATCATTATTCAGGATGCTATTTTATGACAGTGCAAGGTATGATTTTGCATCTATTTTTCTTTTTACAGCATGATGCATAGTTGCTGTTTGAAAAATTATCATATATATTACCCTAGTAGTATTATTTTTATTAATTATTTGCAAAAGAACTGAGGAATGCATGTTGTATAATGCAAAAAAACATTTTATTCTTTATACAACTTGCATACGAATCTAAGTCAAATTATAGCTTGACATAAAACTCAAGTCCACAATATAAACAGCATAATACAACTTGCATAAATAATTAAAATTTACTATCAAGTTAATTTTCCAAAGCACTTGCACAGTCAGATCTTGCTGGTTTTATAAACTGGTTATGCAGCAAAGGGGGAACTTTAGGAAATCTATGTACATTCTGAACAAATATATTAAATATTCATGAAATTATTGTGTGGTGTCTGGCATAATAGTGTGCATACACTTATATAAGTATATAAATTATACTTAGTGCTTAAAATATGAAAAGAACATTACTCACTATGAGCAAAGCAATAGCTGTTGAGCATATTTGAAATTTTGTGTTTTTTTAAATTATCTTCTGTAGAAAATATTAATGGATTTTTTTATATTAATGGATCTTTTAACACAATAATTCTGGCAAGCCTCAAGCTGCAAAATATTTTTGAAGGAATACATTCTTCATTTAATTTATTCATGCTGATTTCAAAAGCTCAGTTCAGTGTAACCCGGTAGCTATTTGGAACACATATACACACGTTTAAGTAATTGTGGGTACATAGTCAAAACTTATACTACACAAAAGAAACGAAAATGTAGATGCTGCTAAGAAGAATCATTATGCCACAGATGCAAAACTGAGAGCTGCAGAGAGAATGACTTATGTTATCAATATAAGCAGACTTGTAAAAATGTCAGGCCAGAATTATAGTTGACTAGTGGGACCCTATCTAAATTAAAATGAGCTGTTGATACTGATTATGTGTCTCTGAAATAATTATTCATTTTAATTATTAAGTTTTAATTGGAGCATCAAATTTGGTCAGGTTTGAGAGGGCATTTGAGCCAACCCATGGTTCTGTAGCCCTCTAAATTGAGGGCCTCTAGCATTCTTGTGCAAAATAGGCCCCTCCTTTTCAGAAACTGGCCAGCAGTTATGAAAAAAATACTCTCTGGGATTTCATAGGTGTTCTTAGCTACACAATCAACAAAACCTCCAATATTAAGTACTTTATACGAATGTCTATGCATTAGACTGAATGTCTTACATATTATTAATGTAATGAGGACCCTCCTCAAAAGTATTCACATCTTATTTATAAGAAATTGGCTTTGGTTGTAGTGTGAAATCTATCCATGCAAAGGTCGCAGTTATCACTGTGAGGATTACATTTCATAGTACTTTATCCATAAATAAATATTTTAAAAATACTTCATTTTTTTTGTTTAAAGCCTGTACAAACCTCTGTGCATTTTCAAACCTAATTTACATTATACATAGAGTTACCACACAGCTCTTTGTGTTTTGCTAATTTATCCTCTTCATTAGCACATTTTCTGACTGCAAACAAATGCCAGAGATTCATTTTAACATTTTAAGTTTATCTTTGAGTTTACATCATTTCACACTTTACTTAATGCCAAATAGAATGTTGGTGTACATATTTGATAAGGATTTTAGATAATGCCTGCCTAAAAACTTATCAAGCTATTTAAAAGCATTGCTGCATCACCTGGATCTTCATCCTTTTGAACTATTACTAAAATATGGTAAAGTTAAAGAATAATTGCTCTGTATTTCATGACAATAGTAATTTTATCTAATAACTTAATTCAATATAATGAAAGATGTAGTAGGTAAATAAGTGGATACAGTTGTTGATATTATTATTGGTTATGACTAATTCAGAAAACAAGGCAAAGATATAATTTGTGCAGTGCAAAACTGCTATTTCAGTGAACAATATTGAACCATATTCTTTATTTTCTGGCTTTCTTAAGTATTCATTTTTAGTTCCAACTTTCTGCAGTATTTAAGCATCAATATTGTTAAAGTATCTCTCTTTAAGTTAATAGTTAAAAGATGATTATTTCTTCTAAGAGTAATAAATAATTGTTTCTTTTATTTAAATAAATTTTATATTACTTAAAAATAATATCATGTTCCAATGCAACATTCAATTACTATTGAATACATTAATTTTATGAAACTTTTGTATTCCAATGTATAATTTGAAATAAAAGTTATACAAACAGCAATTTTTATAAACTCATAACGATAAATGTGTTTTATTTTCATAGAGAAAATATATTGAGAATAATGTAAACATTAAAACATGTAAAAACAAAAATGCTAAAAATCAATTAAAGTATTGTTATCTTCATAGGGAATCTGACAAAAGGAAGAAAGGAGAGTAAGTGAAAGAATAAAAAAGAAATAAGAATAAAAAATAAATAATGAAACCAAGTCAGGAGAGATATGAAGATGTTACAATGATTCCCTTCCAAGGAAGGGAAATATGTACCAAATAATCCAGGCATTTTCTAAAATGCAGAAATAAAATTTCAATGATTCTTTTCTGAGACTTCTCAAAGCAGTCCATATTAACGTTAAAAAGATATTCTATTTCCATAAATGAAAGTAATTATGTTTATGAAAATTATTTTATAGCATTTTATTAACTTAACCTTAATATACAAATGTAAACAGGAATAACAATCTGCCAAAAATTCTGATAATGTATAAATAATTGATAAATAATTTATGATAAAATTTTTCTAGAGAGATTTATGAAAGATTATAGTATCACTTAATAATGATGCATTATATATCATATAGTAATATGTATTAATCATCTATTTTATTATTGTAGTACTTTAAATATTAAAATATAATATTCAGGGGTGGTGAAAAATATATAATATTCATTTCTGATTTTATTTTTTAATTATAATTTATTTAAGCACCATGGTTACAAACATGTTTGTAGTTGGGTTTTGATCAAATAGAAAGTACAGTGAGAGGGGATGGAGCGATAGCACAGCGGTAGGGAGTTTGCTTTGCAAGCAGCTGACCCAGGACAGGCCTGGTTTCAATCCCTGGCATCCCATATGGTCCACCGAGCCAGGAGCGATTTCTGAGCACATAGCCAGGAGTAACCTGTGAGGGTCACTGGATGTAGCCCAAAAAACAAAACTAAACTAAACAAAAAAAGTACACTGAGCACAGTTAAAGAAATAGCTACACCAACAACTGTCATGACAATGGTAGTGAGTGAGATAAATAGAATTACTATCTTGAAGACAAGCAGGGGGTGGGGAACAAGGAAATGGGACACATTGGTGGTGAGAAGGTTGCACTGGTGAAGGGGGGGTGTAAATCTGTTTTATTTTTTTATTGTGGTCAAAGTGCATTACAAATCTTTCACAGTAATATTTTAGGTACATAGTGATAATGAATGAAGGGCATTCCCAACACCAGTGTTGTCCTCCCTCCACCCTTGCCACCAGAATGCATCCTACTTCTCCCTCCTTTACCCCCGTAATGCTAAAGCTAGTGCAATTGTTCCCTTCTTGTACAGCTTGATGTAAATTAGGTATCTATTCTGTTGTCATTTACTTTGGATTTGGTATTAAAGTCTGATCATTTTTTATTTCCACCAAATAAACAAACGACTGTCTGGTCTTGGTATCCCTGATTTAAAAAAGAATTTTCTTATCCAATTTATTGAATTGATGAAACATTATTTTTGTTTATTCTAGAAACTGCCTAGACAGCATGGTTTAGCTCTAATTAAAACTATGCTTTGTGGGGCCGGGCGGTGGCGCTAAAGGTAAGGTGCCTGCCTTGCCTGCGCTAGCCTTGGACAGACCGCGGTTCGATCCCCCGGTGTCTCATATGGTCCCCAAGCCAGGAGCAACTTCTGAGCACATAGCCAGGAGTAACCCCTGAGCATTACCGGGCGTGGCCCAAAAATAAAAAAAAAAATAAAAATAAAAAAAAAATAAAAATAAAAAAAAAAAACTATGCTTTGTGGCACGGTAGGAAGCTTGTCAAAAGTACCGGGGGAATATAGCGAGGGCACAGAATGAACTACTATGACAATGATAGTTGGAAATGATCATTATAACTATAGAAAAGAACTGTACTCAAATAAGGTAAATGATACCACTTTAATAACAATATTCAAAATCACAGTGTCTAATATAAAAGACAAAGAGAGCAATATAAAGAATATCTGCCACAGAGTCAGTCAGAGGTGAAAGCAAGAAGGTAAGAGGGAAATTGCAGACATTGGTGTTGGAAAATGTGTACTATCTTGTAAATTGTGTGAAAGAAACTCAGTCATGAACAATGATTATATATTTATTTATTATTGGTTTTTGTTTTTTGGGCCACACCCCTTTGATGCTCAGGGGTTACTCCTGACTATGCGCTCAGAAATCGCTCCTGGCTTGGGGGGACCATATGGGATGCTGGGGGATCAAACCATGGTCCGTCCTACGCAAGCGCTTGCAAGGCAGACACCTTACATCTAGCACCTCCTTCCCGGCCCCATCATGAACAATTTTTTAACTGTTTATCTCAAGGACACTTAATTAAAGGATTTATTTTAAAATATTTTTGGTCCATGTAGTGGTTTTATCAGTAACTTAATGTCCCTTAAATTTCTCAAATTCACCATATTGTGTAAGTTAAATAAAAATAATTTAATTTAATTTTAATATATTAAGTTTAATATTAAAATTATTAGATGTTTTATGTTGTTCAACTTAGTCTTACTTTTTCTTCTGGAGCAATAGTAGATTGCAGTTTGATGATTTGAATATAAGCATGACTATTATATTACTTTAGCAAGAAGCATGTTAAAACAAGAATATCTTGCTGAAATACTAAGTGTCATATGTATTTCTTTATGTAGATTTAGGTGAATATATATAAAACTTAAATAATTTGACAAATAAAAGCATGTTTCAATTTTTCTGTGCATGTAGTATACACATCAATGACAGCAACAACAAAAACTCTCTGAATGCTTTGCAATGTTAGTTGGGTTAAATGTAGTATAATAATACCTTATTAGGTATTAGGTACATTAGGTATTCACAACGGAAGCAATTTCTATGTTAAAAACAAAAACTACCATTGTCGTATCATGATCTTCATATTCATTGTTTTTGTCTGCCATTAATATGAGATATATATAAAATATATAATTTTTGGTGATGCAATGGTAAACATTGAAACACATCTTTACAAATATGGATTTTGGTCAAATAGATGCATTTAATTAAGAAGTAAGACAATTAAATGTATTTTCATAATTTAAATTTCTGTAAAAATTATATATCCATGGAATAAGAAATTAATAATTATGCTATCCAGAATGTCAGAAACTATAAATGTTTACTATGCTCTTAGATATGATCAAAACAATTTATATTAGCCAGAGCAATTTTACCAGAGATAGGGCATAAGCCTTGCATGATGACCAACTCAAGTTTAATTACTGGCACTTCATATAGTCTCCTTAATCAACTAGGAATGATCATTGAGCACAGAACTATGAATAAGTCCTGAGAACTTCTGGATGTGACCTCCAAATAAAAACAACATAACAATCAAATTTCAAGGGTCAGAGGAAAATTTTATGGACTCAATACATGGTTTTGTATATAACAGATTTGATTCCTGCAATTCGATGTAGTCCCAGCATTGTTTGAAGCAACCCCAAATACAGAACTGGGAATGACCCTGAGGTCAAAAGCCAAATCTATCTATTCATCTATATATCCTGAGAAATACAAAAAAAACTGAGTATTTGATAGATCTCCAATACAAAAATGTAAAATATAAATCATTTGAAAGAAGCAAATATAAAATAGGAATTTTTGAATGCAAATCTGTGTTCTTCCCTGTTTAAAATTATACTCTATTATAAAATAATAGTAAGCAGGAGAGTTTTATTGTTTCCTCCATATTCAGTGATATATATTGATGTTGCATGTTTCATTTTGTTATAAAGTTGGCAACTTTGAGTTCAAGCAAAATCCAAACTTCGTACTTTCCAAACTATTTATTCTCATGCCACTGCTTGACAATCTTCAAATAGATTCTCCTTTTCTCTTATCTTTCACCTTATCTCTACTTTTTTTTCTTTCTACAACACCCACACATACATATATAGATATGGATACTTCTGCTGCTGTTTTAAATTAAGCATCACAGAGGAAAATTAGAAAAATAGTGCACTGGTTAAAGTTCTTGCATTGCATGCAGTTGATATAAATGCTGCTTATCATCTGCTATGTATTGCGTAAAGCAACATAACCCTGAGTACAGAGCCATTGAGAACTAAGACTGCAAGATATATCTTAACTAACAACCCCACACCCAAATTACAAATGACAGCACAAAAAAGGTACAAAAGAATAATATATATATAGAATAACTGTTTTTTTAGATTCTTATATTCTATCTTAGACTTATGTTCTATCATATCTATAATATTATTCTAAATTTAATTGGCCAAACAAAATACATTCCCTTCCATTCTTTAGTTTGTACTATATAATACACCTATTCCACTTCTATGGTCAAATTTATTTTAGGATATTTTAAAATATACAAAAGAGAGCTATGATAATACACACCAAACATAGTTCTAAATCTTGCACCTGTCCATTATTTATGTACCACTACCACTCTCATATATACTCACCAGAGACCCTCACAGATGAAGTTTCAATATTGTCTTTATATTATTCAATTGAATAAAATTCTCATACTCATTCAAAAATCAAAAATCTCTTTAAAAGTGTTCAATTAATATTTTATATCTATCCAAATACATGTGACATTTTATGTTACTATTTAAATTTGACTATCTTTTCTTTTCTTTTTGAATCCTATGTACATTAGTACTGATGATTTCTTGATTTTGTCTTGCAAACAATCTCTGACAAAACAAATATAGTACTTGTTCCTTTGGATTTATATATTCAAGATATTTATTTTACATGAGAAAAGTAATAGACAATTATGAAATAAAAACAAGTAGACAAATGCAAAAGATGGTAAAACAAGTTATTACAATAACAAAAATGTGTTCTATTAAAAATAATATTGTCACATAAATTTGTGCTTTCTCCAGATATTTATTCTACTTGTATTTTTTATTCTACAACCCAATATCCATGTTTAATTCTACACTGTTGAGTCACTTAATGAAAACAATAGATACTAAGTAGACAACTGCAGAGATTTTACAAATACCTTAAGTGTATAAAAGCAGCAAACATTATCAGTCTTTGTAACAAGAAGATTAAACAATTGACAAAATATAAGTCTGTGGGAATGAGAGCTAATGGGAGATAGATACCTTTAGTTTCTGCATAGGAATTCTTTTATAATATTAGAATATAATTCTGTTCTTATAATACATTTTTACTGTTTAGGATTAAAAGTATTTTTTCTGAAAGTTGATTCAGAGAGAGTAAATAAAAGTAAAACTGTAAATAAAATCTGTTTAGAACATATATTGACATTTTAACCCTAAATACATTTTTAATTTTTAAAGAGTTAAAATCAGCTCTTTGAAAATCTAACTATATAAAATCATTTCAACAGTTTTGATAACAATATAATAAAGAAAAAGGTCACATATGATAAAAGTCATTACATTATTTACTTTATAAGTCACCCCTCATTAAATAAGTAATAGTCTATCATGAAAGTGTTAGCTAAATTGGTTTCTGATTATTAAAATATATATTATCTGTTCCTTAATTCTAGAAAGAAATAATAATAAAATTAATAAAAGTAAATGGCTTTAGATTGCCTATATAAAATAAATACTGATACAGTAAATTGATTAGGCACATTGAGGAATATATTATATTTCTAATTCAAATAAGTTACAAAATATTCCATGATCTAAAAGAAACAAATATCATTAATCATAGACATACTGCACATTCATTAGAAGATATAAATGGCAATGAATATTAGATAAATTCCATTGTTGATTTTCTTCCACAAAATAGCACTTCATTGACCCTTATCTGTAACTTTCCATGAAGTTAATCTTAAGACATTATTCATTTTTGAAGGTGTTAATGTACCATAAAGGATTTGCATTTTCACTAGACATACTATCTATGCCAGGTGTTACATGTCCTCAACATCTGCCCTGAAGTACCTTTGCAGCTTATAAATCTTTATGATCATGTGAAGTGTTTCTACTATCAGTTACATACTTAAAAAAATATTGAATCACATAAAATTGAGATATTTAAAAATACTTTTAGGCAACATAAAAATTTAAGCTATTTTAATTCTCTTATAATATTTAATTTCACAGCAAATATCAGTTTCCATACATAGCAATGGATGCATCAATACATGTTAATGAATATTTGAAAATTATAATATATTAACATATAATCTCATAGAGTGTCTTGAAATCTACTTTCTTGAAGTCTAACCACTTTAAAATTCCCTCAGATGTGAACACATCCTTTGATTGAATTGGCTGGTTCACAAACCATAAAACTTAAGTTTTATTTAATGAGTACTAAATTGAAAACTGTAAGACAAGTAGAGAGCAATGTTTTATTCTATATGTTACAGTCTTTGTACAATCTTATGTAGTTTTTCAAAATAAAATTGGGCAGTGGCATCTCCCAAAACTAGAAATGTTTCTAGTGTTTTGGAGGTTCCAAGGGCACTACTAGCAATTTTAGGTCAAAAGGATTGATTGTTTGAGGATCTAAGGATTTAATGCTACCCAAGACCTTCAGTCTATACTCAAGTCATCAGCAGTGTTGAGAGTCCTCGAAGTATGCACACACAGGTTGCCTGAAGACTTGTTAGCACCAGAAATTCAACTTCAATAAGATATACATTTAAAGTTTTAGCATGTACATTAATCACTGTATCTAGCTTTTATATTCTAATTTTTAATAAATATAGAAATAAATAATAAATAAACCTAAAATACATGTTTTAATTAAATATATTGTCTAAAGAAAGAGTATATATATAATATGTGTACATATTTAGAGTATAAACATATATACATATCAAGAGTGCATAATATTCTTTATGTACTCAGGTAAAAATATCTCATATAATAAAGGGACACTAACTTTAAATATTCATCTACAAAACTATAAGCCAGTAACACAAATTCCTTGTGTTTTATTTATTCATTTACTTCCTATAATAGATTTGCAATAGGTGAACAATTATAACTTTAAAAATAAGGAAACTAAGGCCAGGTCATTAATAACAATAAAAGCATAGACAATGAGACTTTGCATGATCAATGAACACTACAGTTGAATTATTTTAACAAGACCACACACATACCTACTGATTTTAATAGGTAAGACATTTTAAATGTTCTTAAATACAAATTTATATACTTAGGTTCTCTGCTTTCACAATTATTTAAAAATATTTTGTAATCAAGAAGTATAGTTTCATGCCATTTTATATTGTTACAATATAAAGAGAATATTCAGAGTAAATTGTAAATATAAAATAATAATTGTTAAATACTTATTTGATTTACTTAGTGGAAACATTTTGCAATTTATTATAGTCTTTGCTATTCTTAAGTGACCATAGCTTTTAGCATGCTGAGTAATGTTTTAAACTATTTCTTCTTTTTGTAATTCTAAGTTTTTGTCTTAATTAGTCAATAAGCAATTACTTTTTGACTTCTTAGCATTACTTTATTCTATCATTTCATCTAAAATCAACAACTCTTTAATGTTGTTATCCATAAAGCGATAACATCAATTAACAGCTATACAGTGAATCCTGCTTTATATTAAAACTTAAAAAAACCTAAAATACAGTAAAATTTTCTCATTTATTAAATATTTTATACTTTAGGGCATGTGTATATATGTATCATTAATTTTATTGATTTATTATATTTATTACTAGTTTGGGGCTGGAGCAGTGGCGCAAGTGACAAGGTGTCTGCCTTGACTGTGCTAGCCTAGGATGGACCACGGTTAAATCCCCCAGCATCTCATTTGGTCCCCCAGCCAGGAACAATTTCTAAGTTCATAGCCAAGTGTACCCTGAGCACTGCACATCACCGGGTGTGGTCCAAAAACCAAATAATAGCTTTACATACTATATAACTTTTATTATATAATCATATTGGGAGAAGCTCTTAGAAACCTAATGTCTGCACTAGGTCATTCCAGAAGCACATCAATGGTCCTTATGTTGAGTACTGCTAGGAGTAATTCATTAGAGCAGAGCCAAAATTATTCCCTGAGCATAATCAGATGTGGTCCAAATAACAAAAAATGAACAAACAAAAATATAGCATCTTTATTTCAAAAAACCACTAAATACTAAATTGGGTGGATAAGATTTTACAAACATTACATATTTATATGAATAGTATTGTGATTCTATATAATTTAAAATTCAAATAAGGTTTTAAACTTGTTCTAATTTAAAATCATTTATGGTTATTCTCTGATAACAATGGACTTCAAGAATAGTCTTGACTGATTTATTTGTTTAATGTATTCTATTCTCTCTACAGAAATTGAAAAATCTCCATTGGTATCCCCTACTATGTATTCTAAGTCTTGATATTCATTTTAAGTCTGCCCACATTTCTGATTCCCTCACATGCTTCAAGTGAAAATGGTTTCAATTTTTGTTATAATTGATTATAATTGTTCAGCAAGAGTACTAAAGCAATGTGAACTTCTTTTTTACCATTAAAGTAATAACCCCAAAATATTAGAATTTGGCTTTTTTTTGTGCCTCTCATCACATTTTATTTTATTCTCAAGTTTTATCATAATTTACTAGTCATATGATCTTCTATAAACAATTCAAACTAATCTTTTGAAAGTTTTCAATGCTTTTTCTGTCTTATATTACTGAGTCTAACTCACTAATTTATAGGGATTCTCACTTTTATTAAATTGCCACAATGTCTGGGGCCAGAGCGTTGGTGCATGCCATAAGGTGTTTGCCTTGTGCGTGATAGACTAGGAAGGACTGCAGTTCGATGCCCTGGCATCCCATATGGTCCCTAAAGCCAGTGGAGATTTCTGAGCACACAGCCAGGATAAACCCCTGAGTGTCACAGCGTGTGGCCAAAGATCCAAGAAAAAAAATTGCCACAATGTCAAATACTAAAATACGTATATATATCTATATCTATATAGATATATATATTTATATAATGTTAAATAAAGTTCAAAATTATCATTTATTTAGGAAATTTAGATCTGTCAACTCAAAAAGTGATAGTTGCATTATCATATTCATTATTCTAAAGTAGCAAATTAAAGGTAGAAGCAACAGTAATTTTATCAAACCAAGTTCCATTCCTAGCATCATAAGGCCCCACAAGCATTGCCAAATGTAGTACTAAAAATTTTTAAACTAAACCCCAACCCTTTGGGACCACAGCAGCATGGCACCTTGTAATGAGTCCAGTTGACTGAGAATTGCAGGCAGGCCGCTCAACTTGTGTCTTTTTTTTTTTTTTTTTGGTTTTTAGTCCACACCTGTTTGATGCTTAGGGGTTACTCCTGGCTAAGTGCTCAGAAATTGCTCCTGGCTTGGGGGGACCATATGGGACGCCAGGGGATCAAACTGCGGTCCTTCCTTGGCTAGCGCTTGCAAGGCAGACACCTTACCTCTAGTGCCACCTCACCTGCCTAGTCATTTTTTTTTCAATAAGACATAAGGGACACATAGAAAGCAACATATCAAAAGCTGGTCATATATTATTATTGAGTTGTGGAGAGTAGGAATCAATAAATAAGGAAGATAATTCAAGTTTCATTAAATGCTGAAGGAACTAAAATAATGAAATTAGAAAATGATGACACTTCAGGGGAATTATATTATTTAATATAAAATGATTTGGAAAGCCTCCTTTTTTGAGCTGTCATTTCACTGACATTGATGAATATATCAACTATAGAAGCAGTAAAAAATCATTCAAAGAATAAAATTAGTGCTTTAAAAATAAGGAAAATAAAAGTGTATAGGTAAGATGTCTAGAGAAAAGGCCTTAATTATACAGAAACTAAATGAAGATTGATAAACTGCATTTTGCACAAATGAAACTAATTGTTTATTCTCAATTTCAGAAAGTTTAAAAAATATATGTGGGGATTACATGTTCTTTAGATTCTATATAAAAAAAAGCATCTTATGGCTGTAATTCCTGAAAATATTTCAATTTTATTACACTTTAGGTAACAAATATTTATTTTTAAACATTTTTTGAAAACAGAATATGGTAAAATTATGGCATTATTTGCTTAATTGAGAAAGTTGAGAATGAGACTAATTTAAAGGTGTGGTAAGATTTCAGAAAGTTCCAAATATTTGATAGACTTAGTATATATCATTTTCTATATGCATATGTAGAAAAGTCACATACATATTGTAATATTAACCTTGGAATTAAGGGATGTATAGGTATATAGTTATTTTAGCTTTATAAATAAATTGTCAACAGAGTTGGCCATTGATTTGGTGAATAATGAATAAAGCAAGGGATTCACAAGGAATATATGCTCCATTGAAGTTTAAGGTTTGGGTGTTTTTGAGACGCCTGTCTTATGTTTTCCACCATAGATTTTAGAATCTGTGAATACATTTCTCACTGGCGTTCAATAATCTCTAATCTTAATGATTTTTATGTTTCATTAAAATGCTAAAATATTTTTTGTTTTGATTTTTTTAGATGTTTTTCTTTATCTGTTTTTGGTTGCTTTTGAGTTACCCCTGGCTGTGATCAGTGTTTAATCATGACTGCCCTCAAGAATCACTCCGAACAGTCCCAGGAAAATATATTGGATTTTGAAGATTGAAACTAGGTTGGCTGTTTGCAAGTCAAGATCATTGCCTGCTGTGCTATTACTCTGTCCCAATCCTAATTAATATCCTTTAATCATAATTTTCAAGTGAGTATCTCTTAATTTTCTTTCTTAAATGGCTTCTCTATATCTTTCTTGCAACTCTTAAGACCTAGTCATCAAATTTATGAGAGGTGGGTATTCCTGACTGCAACAGATAATACCCTAATACCAACACGTGACAATCTCTCTACAGAAAATATAGAAAACATTAGGTTCCAAGAGTTAAGAATTCAATTTAATATGATTTTTCCCAGACCTTACCTCAAAATTCAGCTAACAATGCAAACTTAGATTGTTCATTATGCTTCTGACCTGCCCTTCCAAGACATATAATGCAGTTCTATTGAATTGCCAGAGTAGAATAAACAGTTACAGTTAAGGCCAAAACTCAAGAGTAGTCAAATAGTAGTGTTTAAATTAGAGTTACTATCTTCTCAGAATGTGTCACACTTTTTGAATTTCCACTTGTTCAGCAACCAAGAAACTCTAAAAATTTAATGCTTTTTCTTCCTAGATCATTTTTATAATATTATTTTTGATTCATTGTAAAAGTTAAAGAAGTTTAAGAGTTCCAGAAACTCTTGTCAAACTTCAAGCACATACTTTTAATTATATATATAATTATAATAATATATAATGTAATTTACATTATATATAATTATACAGTTTAAGTTTTGAAACATTGGTTTTTAATCATCTTTTTTTAGGATACTTTTATTTTTAATGTATTTTTAACTCATTATTTACTTGTACCTAGGAGTAGATTTAAAATTGATATAAATCTCCCACCTTCTTTTTTATTTTTATTTTTGGGGATGCAGGTACCATATCTGTTGGTGCCCAGTGTTTTCCATTGCCTATCTGCCTGGGATCATTCTAATGCTGTTGGTTTATATATGGGGTTGGTTCTGAGAAGACAAGCACTTTAACCTTTGTTCTACATCTAGAGCCCCCTTTTAAATTACTGTATCTACCAATAGCTTCCAAAGCACACTTCTTTATGCAATTTAATTAGCAAACATTTAAGTAGCAATACAATCAAAATATATCTGGGGAATGCACCCAGTGGTGCTCAGTGCCAACTCGTGGGTCTGTGCTCATGAGGACCATATAGGGTGCTGAGATCAAACCCATGTCAGCTGGGTGCAAGTCTAGTTCCTTTATCTACTATCCTATCACTAGGGACCAACAACAGACATTTTTAATTTTCTGAATCCATTTCTTGTTGGAACTCTTTAGTAAGGAACAGATCTTATTTCTTATTTAGAAAAGACATCAATATTTATGCCTCCACCACATATAAATAATTCTATTTTCAGCTTTCAAGAACATTTTGTCACTGATTTCTCACATACCAAACCAAGTAATTTATTTTTTTCAGTTCTCATTTTGTTCTTTGTTATTAATTTCTTTATCACATTTACTCATGATTTGTATGACAGAGCTCATCATATGAATCTAATCCATTTTTACAAGGAATAGGTAAATGTAAGGGAAGTGAATGGGAATTTTCTGAGTACTTATAGCATATACCACACTACATTATAATAATTTTCCTCTTAACTTATTCATATTTTTCTTCATAAATAAGCAAAACTGAAAAATTAGAATGTTTGAAAAATATAGTTTTTCAGAGAATGAAGAAACAGTTTCTTGAAAAGTTTTTATTTATGGTTTTATTTTTGATAGGATTCTGCAGAGATTATAATGTAAACTCATTATGGATCATAAGCATTTTGTTTGGAAAAAAATTGATTATAGTAGTAGTGTTAGTACAACACTTTTTATCAAAAAATGAGTAATTTATAAACATAAACATTTGGGATTTTAAAAAAAGTCATTAATAGATGTAATTTTTTCCCTACTTCCTATTTCCCTACCCTCTTCTTCTCAAATGCTATTCCACCTGTATGATTAGACCTGCCATTCCTAGAATTAGCTATGCTGGCTAGAGAGAGGTAGCAGAGAGCACTAGAGAGAGACATGGGATAAGCAGCACAGAAAAAAGCAGCAACAGGACAGAAAGGAAGACTTATGGCAGACAAAAAGCCACGAGGAATAAAAGCAAGCTGACTCTGATGAATCTTTAAATGACTGCTTGTGAATTATTTTTTCACCATTACCCTTCTTCATCAGACCCATTCACCTGAGGGTTTAGAAAAACATGGTGCCTAGGGGCCAGTGCAATACACTATGGTAGGGCATTTGCCTTGAAAACGACCAAGGACAGACTCGGGTTCAATTCTGGCATCCCATATGGTTCCCTGAGCCTGCCATAGCAATTTATCAGCACAGATACAGGAGCAACCCGAATGCCTCCTGGGCACCAAAACCAAAAACCAAATTAAAAAATTATTAAATAAAATTCATTTAAGTTTTATTTTACCATTATATTGCCTTTGATTTTGCCTAATATCTATAATTGCTCTCTATCCTAGTAGATATTCTCCTACAGTAGAAGTAATTTGTCTACTAATTATAATTGAATCCAAAATCCTAATTTATTTCTCTTATATGAATAAAAAAACATAACTGTTGTTAAATTTATATTGGTTCCCAAAAAATTTATATCAACTATAAAACATATTTTTATATGAGTACATTTGTTATTGCGTGTTAATATTAGAAAATTATTCACCTCTCTCTCTTTGTTATTGCGTGTTAATATTAGAAAATTATTAACCTCTCTCTCTCTCTCTCTCTCTCTCCTCCATTGTCTCTTTCTCTCTTCTGCTTCATTTTGCTCTCTTCTGGAAGATAGGTTGAATTACTTAAATACTCTTTAAAATATTTTATAGCTTACATCATATATTTTTCTTTCTCTATACATGGAAAAAAACACATAATAGGTAAATCAAGACTTGTTTATTTTTAAACTAGGAATGGCATTTTACTGTTAAGATCATACTAAATCATAATAATGAATTTGATTTCCACAAATTGATGAGGAAATTGCTGATTATATGAGGTTTCCATATTTAGTGAAAATGAATATTAATATTGTTAAATGATGAATTGCTAATATGGGACATTGAGCTTGCAATCAACTATAAAATATCCCTCCTATAAAAGACAAGTATTTATGGAGATAATTTTAGAACTCAATTCCATTTCTAATAATATGGTATTACAAAGAAATAGGTAAGTTAATAACTTTTCCATAGGGAAAATCAATGATTTTCTTGTAAAAAAATCTTGTTTCACATTTTTGGGAAAATAATTTAGCTTTACGATCATTATCATAATTTTATTTTAAAATAAAGAAAAGGAAGATGTATGAAAGACTTGTTATTAACAAGTCCCAATTATAAAAGTCATCCTTAATTTATTACACAAATTATATATTGAATTTAGTTTATTCATTTAATATTTATTATTCCTTTGTGCTATTTTTCTATTTAAAAAAATAATATCTTTATTTAAACACTATGATTACAAACATGACTATAGTTGGGCTTCAGTCACTAAAAGAACACCCCCACCCCTTCACCAGTGCAATATTCCCACCACCCCTCATCTCCCTCCTCAAACATCCCAGCCTGTATTCAAAACAGGCGTTCTCTCACTTATGAACATTATCATGATAATTGTTAGTGTATTATTTCTCTAACTGCATTCATCAGTCTTTGAGGTGACTTTCATATTGTGAGCCAGTCCTTCCAGCCCTCATCTCTGGGCATTATCACAATAATGTCTTTAATTTTTCTTAAAACCCATAGATAAGCTAGACTATTCTGTGTGTCTTTCTCTTGCTCTAACTTATTTCACTCAGCATAATAGTTTCCATGTGCTATTTTTCTAGCTTTAAATCTTCATTGTTTTTATCTAATTATGTTTAAATATTTTAGAAATATAATTAAACCGGACTGAAGTAATTTTTTTTAATTTACTTTAAGGAAAAAAATCCTGGCTTTATACAGAGCATGATATATATATATATATATATACACATATCTATATCTGATATAAATTTAATGAAATTAAATATATTTAAAATGAACATAGCAAATTATAGATATTTAAATTTTTATAATGCAAATTTAGTAAAAATTTAGGAAAAAATGTAATACTTTTGAAAAAGTACTACGATCCTTGTCATTCATCTGAAATATATCTAATCAACTTTAAACTGATTCTTATGTCCACTTCTTTATGCATGTGTTTCAAAATAGATTATGCTGAAAAGTGTGGCTCTAACTTCCTGAGTTTGGGCCTTATCAAGACCCAGTTTATTCACAATTTTTTCCCCAATATTGGGCTAGCTATTGTTTTTGAGGCATAAATATTGCAATTGATGGCAAAACATTTTCATTTTCAAATAAATTAAAATCTTGAGATACATAACTAATTAGGATTGAAGCCAGTATATTAATTCCTTCCTCTCATATGTATTATGCTAAGAAGCATTCATTTTACTGCAACTCAGAATATTGTCAAGAGATCAGATAACACATTTTAATCCCAAGTGATTATGACTCTATTACTGTTTCTTTATTCCTATTTTATTTCTTTGTCTTTTAGTTCTCTTTTTCTGATTTCATTTTCTTTAATAAAATATATAGTATCATATAAACTTATTTTAAATGTAGAATACTAGGAGTTCACACTTAAAACAGAGTAATACAAACTGTTAAAAATGGCTAACCTATAGATCATTTATTGCCTTGCTGCTCTAGTGTCCTGTGCCACATCTACCAGGTCTTCATGCTTTACTGCCTTCCCCATGAACCCAAGAGAGGCCTAAACAGACCCATAATACCAACTCTGACTCTTCTATCCTATAAACAAAACAAGAGCTCTCACCCCTAGTTTCTTTTGTCATTTCTCTTTGGATCTCCTGAAACAGGAAGCTCCCGCACCACCACCCACCTCTCAAATCAAAAAAGTAAAGATAGCATCTTCAGTAACTGATACTGAGACAACTACATAACTATGTCTAGAAATGAAAGTTCAATTCATACCTGAACAGCTCATACAAAAATCAGTTCTAGGTGGATGAAAAACTAGAGTTCTGAAGAAAAAAAAAAACCCACTATAATATATATTGAGGAAAATACAGGTAGAACCTTTCAAATTTGAAACTCAGATGTATCTTCAATAATCTGAAGACCCAACAGGAAAGAAAATAAAAATAAACAATTAGGACTACATCAAATAGAGAGTTTTAATATGGCAAAAGAAAAGCAGACTAAAACTATAAGGTTATTACTGAATAAAAAAAATATTCTCATTCAGCACTTCAGACAATTTGATACTCACCATATATATACTAATAATGACCAACAAAATATTCAGAAACATCAGAAAATGGAGACAGGAAATGAACAGATATTTCCTCAGAGGTAGACAGATTACCACTAGGCACAGAAACAAAGTGCTCAAAATCACTTTTTATTAGGAAATTCAAATCACAATAATAACAAGATATAATTCTCAATCGTGAATGGCAGGCTTCCAAAATAATAGAACAATCTGTGCTGATAGGGATATGATGAAAAAGGAACTCTCATTCACTATTGGTAGGAATGTTGGCTCTTTTAATCCCAATGGAAAGTGGTATGGAGAGTCTTCAGTAAAATTAAAGTGAGCTCCCACATGACACAGAAATTCTACTTTGGGTCATCTAATCCAGTATTTAAAAACATTGACTGAAAAGAATACATACATAGCATTATTAATTACTGAAATTAACACAATAGATAAACTATGAAATCAACCTAGGCATATAACTACAGAGGATAGATTATGAAGATGTGGTTTATATACTGATAGAATACTATGCAGCTGCATTAGATGAAAAAAAACCATGCAGTTTGCTGCAGTCTGGTTATTAGGAAGATACTATATTCATTGAAGTATGATAGAGGAAAGAAAAACACAAGATGGTCTCACTTACTTCTAGTATATATACTAATTAGATGAGGGAATATAATGCATTAAAGGGATGAAACTTAGATCATTCTTGAAACCAAATTTTAGGAAATAGAATTTAGAGAAAAAAATAAATCATTTCAGGAAGTAAGAAGATGAGAAAAGAAAGTAATAGGTAAACATAAATCAGGGCTTTAGTTATATTAATCACATAGGAGAAGGGTCTAACTATGCATCTGAAAAACAGACTAAACAATACTGAAAATACGAGATCTAAACGGCAACCACTGAGTTTGTATTATGCCTGCCAAGGTGACAGGGTTTTGGAGGAGGATGAGGGATGACAAAGTATGGTAGCACTGGTGAAGGGTGTTGACATTGGTTGTAGGACTGGTATTAAAATAGAATATGCTAAAACTCCATTTAGAAAATATCTTTCAATACATTGTAACCACAGTTCTTTAAATATTTTAAAAGGCTAGCTACAATTTTACTTTTATTTCATTATTATACATATTTTATTGTATGCTTCTAAGATGTTGAAAAGCAGGAAGATGGGAGGACTAGGAAACTGAGGCTGGGGAAAACAGACTCTGGAACCAGAACCAGCCTGAAGGTATGGTAGGAGATTTTGACACTTAGGACATATTTTAGGATCCCCTAAAGCCATTGAGATACAAAAGTCCAGGCCAAGTAGTGCAGGAGAGGTGTTTGGACCCTCTGGGTCCAAAATATTACTGAAATGGGTAGAGTGTTTGCCTTGCATGCAGCCTACCAGGGTCCATCCTCATCATCCCATATGGAATCCTGAAGCCTGCCAAGGAGTGATGTCTGAGCTCAAAGCTTGGAATAACCCTGAGCAACTGCAGGGTGTGACTCCAAAACAAAAACAATACAAAAAAAAAAAAAAGCCTCAAAGGATGCAAATCACCTGTTTTCCAGTCCCCGTGTAATGCTTCTGAGCACCTGCACATGCTGCCTGAATCTTCCCTCTTGAGATGTATAACTCTGGGCTTTTTCTCCAACCTGGAGAAGCTTATGATCTCTCTTGAGCACATATCTTACCCCACCTCTCTCCTTATCTCCCTTTGCTTCCTAATAAGCCTATTTTTACTTTTTTACTTATATCTTTTTGAATTTATTTTCTGAATTCCTGGGTAAGATCTAGAACTAATTAGAGTCTAGATTTGAAGGACAAGACCACATAACTGGAGTACAGCTGAATACTATAATCCATCTGTGAACAGCCCCCAAAAATTACTGCTCAGGGTCATCTTTAAGGGAAATGAATCCTGCGCAAAGTTATGAAGAGGAGTATATAGGGAGGATATATAGGGAAGTTCTAGCTATCTGATGTTCTTTAAATGAATGGCTATTGTCTAGGGATGCCTTCCTACTGCTCCCTTGTGTTCTTTCCTGAGAGGTTACCTGGTATGGCCAGGTAGCTTAGGGCAGTGTTATTAGAAATAAGGTTGTGGAAACCTAGCATGTGGTATAAACCATGTGGTCTTTACAAAATGGCATTCCCTGTTTATCTCAGCAGAAATACCATTTTGTAAAGATATTAAATACAATCTTTAATTGTCACTCCTCATTCAGAATCCAGGACCCCACATTCGTTCCTCTTCTTATGGACCAGAGTCAAATCCTCAGTCCTCGGCCTTGTCCCTACTTATGGGCACATACTGAAACCTTAGCACAAGCATCGTTTTTTTAATATAACTTTTATTTTGATCATAGTGGCTTACATATTGTTGACAATAATATTTTAGGTACATATTTACATAAAATCAGGGGGGATTCCCATCACCAATTTGTCCTTCCTACACCTCCGTTTTCGTCCTACCTCCCATATCCTCTTCCCTCACCATCTTTTTCATTAGTTATTGCCTCTAAATTTATAATGCAAGTACTTTTAAAAGCTTATATCTTCTAAAAATTATAATGTCAAGGCATTTCTAAGACAACCCTGAAAATTTAAATTTTCTAGAAGAAGTTACATTTATCAGAAAATATACACTTATTAATATTTTCTCATTGTCTTACAGTAACAGAAAACAAAATAAAGAAAGATAAATAGTAGAGAATCTGTAAAACTCAGACACAATCTTCTAATTTTGTAATTTAACTTTTAGGAAGTTATTAAGGCAGTGTTCAATTCAACAAGGAATCAAGTATCAACAGAGTAAGTATTGGAACTCATGTATTGGAACATTGTTATTGCAAGTTTTCAGTCTGGAGTTATGAATAATAAGTATGACCCATTGCCAGTATGACAGTCCTTAATTCTGTAATTTCCAGTATTTTTCATATCTAACATATTATTTGGTTTAAGGTCTCACTATAATTCACATTGCTAGAATAGTCTATCTTGCACTAGCTAAGATCTAAGACTAAAAAAATAAATTACAAATTTTGGGGGTTAGGTAACCCTAAAACTTTGAGATATTAGATATTTGAGATATTTATTATTAGATATCTTTGAAATTGGATATTAGATATTATTAGATATCTTTGAAATTGGATAAGAGCAAAAAAAAAATCCTTGACATGCACAGCATTTGAAATACTCTTTGAATTAGTCATCGACTGTACAGATATGCAACTGTTTTGCTAGATTATGATTTTGATTGCACAGGAAAAAAATAAAGATGCTATTCATATATTTGAACATTGCCACTCTCTTAAACATATTTAAATCCTAAGACTACCAGCTTAAATATGGATCCAAAATATAATAGGGACTTGATAAATGATTACAAAATATCTGAACAAAAACTAATCAAAATAATTTTAAAATATTGTTACTAAACCAATCATTAGCAAGTATTGTGAATAACATAGAGGCATTCTAACAGAATAATCATATGGATACATTTTATTGGAGCAAAATAATTATATATAGCTCTTACATATAAGGATATATATAAGAAAGAGAAAGTAAAGATTAAGACAAGAGAGAAAACGGTGAAATGCCTTTAAAAAGAAATGTCTTATTTTAAGAAATGATCATGCATATGCATGATAATTGGTCTAAATGATCAAAGTTTTGCAAACTATAAGCAAGTATCTAAATCTAGTCTGCTGCTTCTTTTTTTGCAAACTAAGTTTCAATGAGCCAAACTCAAGTCACTTATTTACTTATTGTCTATGACTGCCTTCAAACTAAAATGTCAATGTTGAGTGATACAGAGACAAGTTAATATTTTCAAAAATAGCCTGGAATGCTTAGTCTCTGACCCTTGGCAAGATTTGTCCTACCTTAACCAAATCTATGTTTGAAAACTTAAAGTACATGGTTTGAGTTTGAGTCAGATGATGATTGTATATAATTCGAAAGCTGATTTGGTTAGTAATGTTAGGTGTTATGAACTGAAGTATAACAAACTAAAAACATTCGAACTATTATAAGTACTACAATGTCCATATACATTTTCTATTGATCTTGTTTTATGTTTTCTTCTACATGACCTTCATGTGACGGAGATCTATTTTTGCCTCAATAATATCCAAACCTGACTAATATTTTGATATCTGTCTATTTCCAATTCATACCTAATAATACTATTTTCCATTTAGTCAACAATAAAAAAATGAGTCTCTATTTCCCCTTCCTGAGTTTTTCTTACATATCATTTCTTTCATAGCACCTTTCAACCTTGAGATTTTACTTACACAGCAGTTCTCTAGGACAGGAATGCTGAGTTCATTGAAATTCTTTCAGTTCTGGCATGAAAAAAATATTCCCATATTAAATCGTTTTTCTTAAGTGAGGTTTGGTTTTGATGGGGAGGGGGAAAAAGATCTTATTTACTGGGTTCTGGCAGCTAATAAAGTTGTAGTTACTGAACTGTTAATTTAAAAGAAAATTAGCAAGAGTAATAACAACAGATACTCAAACACACAAGTTACAAACTATATAATAAACTCAAATAAGTGAAAATGGTAAACCCACTTTTGAGGCACAGATTGTTAGTCAAAACATAATATTGCATTTTATGAAAAAATAAACAGTTTTTAATAGGGGGTTGAAATGCAATGCTTTTACTTAGATAGATGCTTTCAAACATGAAATGTTAGTAACTTATAATTGTCGAATGAGAGAGGCAAAGAAATTACAGGTGACTGGGCAAGAGAGATAATACAGTGAGTAGAATCCATGTTTCACCCAGGCAACCCGAATTTGATCTCTGGGTCAACATACAGTCCCCAAAACCCTACAGGTATGA
Organism: Suncus etruscus; assembly: GCF_024139225.1. Classification (NCBI taxonomy): domain Eukaryota; kingdom Metazoa; phylum Chordata; class Mammalia; order Eulipotyphla; family Soricidae; genus Suncus; species Suncus etruscus. The sequence goes on from NC_064855.1 coordinate 81,218,444, forward strand.
ATAATCTCTTAACATGGAAAAAAATATAAGTTCTGAATACTACTGAGTATTCTCTACAAAACAAAAACAATGTTTAAGAAATACACACTTAAAATTCAACAGTGTGTTCAATGTGTGACTAAATTACTAAGACTAACATGTTAATGACTTTACAATTTAGGCTTGTTCAAATTTAAGAAACAAATTATTTACTGAATAAAATGGTAATATAATTATAAAAAGAAAAATAAAGCAGTATATTATTCTGTATAACCATGAATAGAGAGATAACAAAGTCTATTTTCTTTTTGCCTAGTGTTAGTTAATGCAGACTTTTCTACTAACATGATTTCTTCAGTCTTATAGATGTCCACCAGAGAAGCAACATGCTAAGTCTTAATTCACATCCAGAGGAAAAAAAAAACATTTTCAACACAAATTTGACTTATGACTGTTTTCTTTTAACCAGATTAAAAACACTTTATTCACCATTTTATAAGCATACCTTTCTTATGCACAAAGAAAAATCAATAAGAAGATAATATAAAATATGTTTATCTAAACAATGTTGGGGATTCTCTTTAAATAAAATGAATATCTTCTACCCAAAAGCTATCACATTATAGTTTTAGCACTTAGCAGGTATACATTTAACTTCAATAATTGTAGTTTGGGTCCAATTCTAGTATGGTCATTATTGTTTAAGATACATATAAATTATCTTTATATCACCAATGTGTCCAAAACCCCTGACCATTTGTAAATTTTAATATTTTTATGTATCTACTCACTTGATAATTTATAAAGAAATAAATGCATACAGAGGCATATGAGATTTAAATGAAAAAATATAAGAATACAGAGTTACATGATTTAAGTATAATTATATTTTATAACTTACTTTTTATTTTTATTTTATTATGCAGATAGATGCTATTTAATATTATATATATAAATACATTTTACTAAACAAAGATATATTTGATTATATGATGTTTGTTATATCAAGAATAGAATGAAAAAGGACAAATGGATAGTACATCAGGTAGGTCCCTTAAATTTTAAGAGATCAACCTGGGTTATATCCCCAGCATCTTATATGGTTCCTTGAGCACTGTCAGGAATGACTCCTGAGTAAAAATACAGCAATAATACCTGAGCATTATCAATTGTAGTCCCAAAAGCAATAACAATAATATAAATAATATATTGGTAAATTTATTAATCAAAGTATATTAAACTCATTAAGTATTGCCTTCTTTATTTGTTAGTCTTATGTTTAAAATAATTTTTTCTTTGCTAATGTTAGAAATAGTCATACATTGAAAAGGAAAATTGCAGTGGAACTACAGCATATGGATTTTTAACACTCATTATTTTAAAGTTACAGTACAAAGAGATTTTCAATCTGTTAAATTATGTACAGCAGTTATTTAAAATAATATGTGTACCTGCATATACTAATAAGGCAACAATACAAATTCAAATAATATTCTCTATGTGGATATGATTCATTTAATTTTATTTTTTCTGATATACAAATTAGATATAAAAAGTAGATTAGTATTAAGTTTCCACATTCATTTCTTTTCTAAATTATAGTAAATAGATTATTTTGTGTAGGGATCCTGCTATGAATTGTTAGTTGCTTACTAATCATGAGATTTGCACATTGTCTATTTCATAGTTCTTTGAGTTTATTGATTTATTTATTGACTTTTCTATTTTCAGCCTATTTGTTCTTTCATATTATTTTCTACCATTAGCAAAATATACAGTTTATGTTTTATTATTTTCTTCAATATATACTTGAAATAAACATGTGAAATTTTGAGATTTTATAAACGTATGTTTTCAAACTTACATGAACAAAATGTTTAAGTAAAAAAGTTTTTAAGTAAAATATTTTAAGTAAAATAGTTAACCCGGAGCTGTGGCTTTGGAGCAGTAAGGTGTTTACCTTGCCAGAGCTAGCCTAGGAGGGACCTTGGTTCTATCCTTGGTGTTCCATAGCTCCCCAAGCCAGAAGCAATTTCTGAGCGCATAGTCAGGAGTGTCACCGGGTGTGGGCCTAAAACAACAACAATAACAAAAGTTAAGCTAATTATAAATATAACTATATATAAAGTAGTTCGTTAGTGCTAAAATTATATATAATAGTGTTTGGATAGAAGATACTTGTTAGATTTAAAGAGAACTCCCAACACTCTCTTGATAAACATATTTTATGTTCTCTCCTTATTGATTTTTCTATGAATCTCAAATAAAAATGGATATCATGTATTTTCAATTTAATATATTTTTCAAATTTGTATGATACAATAAAAGGGCTCAATTTATTCATAATTACTTATTCTCAGATATATACTTTTTCCACTAATGAATATAACTATATTTTGGAATATTAAATTTATTATTGAGAAAACCATAGGTTAACACATACTCTCATGTGCTACAATAATAATTTTGATTAAAAGGAAGTCAAAAGAATAGTTAGATTTTAGGGACTTTTAGGGACTATACTACACAAATTCATACTATGGAGAGAAGTGATAAATTTAGCACATAATCAGAGAAGGTAATATGATGAAATTGCTTATATAAACTTTGTGCCGCACAGCAACTTGAATTGTCTATTGTTTCCTTATCTTTCTGTTCTGTTTGAAGAAAAGAAAAGTGTGTGTTAAATTAAACAGAGCTCTAATTTCTCTGGATAACAACAACAATCCAAAACAAAACAAAGAGAGAGCTTGATGGGTTTGAATAACAGAAAATAAATAAGATCCAAGCTATCAATAATGATTGGTACATAAATTTAAAGATATAGTACATTAATCTCAGTCATAGTCTATCAGTAGAGACAATTAGATCTTCTTTTCTTCATTCCTTTGTTCCTTCATTTGTTTACCTCTTCTTTTCTTCCTTCCTTTCTTCCTTCCTTTCTATTTCCTTTTTCATTCCTTTTTCCCTTCTTTCATTTCTTTCTCTTCCTTCGTTCCTTTCTTTCTTTTTTCTTTCTATTTCTTTCTTTTTTCTTTTTCTTTCTTTCGTTCTTTCTTTCTTTCTTTCTTTCTTTCTTCTTTCTTTCTTTCTTTCTTTCTTCTTTTCTTTCTTTTCTTTCTTTCTTTCTTTCTTTTCTTTCTTTCTTTCTTTCTTTCTTTCTTTCTTTTTCTTTCTTTCTTTCTTTCTTTCTTTCTTTCTTTCTTTCTTTTTCTTTCTTTCTTTCTTTCTCTTAATGTATTTATTTTTCTTTCCATTCTCTTTCTTTTCTTATCTCTTCTTTGATTATTTTATTCTTTTTCTATTTTTTTTTCTTTTTGTCTTTTTTGTCTTTTTTACAAGCTTAATCATCCTCACAACTTAATCTTTAAGAATCATTTGTGGCAGAGATCAACAAAGTATATGTGTATGCAGTTTATTATACCTGTGTTAGTCATGTGCACTCAAGTGCTTAATCACTGGTATATAAGATTCTAGCATATAAGATTGATTTTTCTAAATTATACTTTGAAGGAAAGAAAATATGCAAGCCTTAAATCCCCAGAGATAAAGACAAAATTAAAATGCAGTCAGAAAAGGCGAAAGAAAATTTAATTGAAAAGTTATATATATATATATATATATATATATATATATATATATATATATATATATATATATATATATCTTGGGCCATGCTGTTTTCAGCTGCCTGAGACTGGATTTCATCAGCGTTCCTGCCTGTGATCCTGCCTGCTTCAGAGGTGGGACGGAACATACACACACTGATTACTGCTGGTTTCTGCCAAGAGTCAGAAGGGCGCAGAAGCCATCTTGGGTTATGCAGTTTCCAGCTGCCTGAGACTGGATTTCATCAGCGGTCCTGCCAGTGATCCTACATACTACAGAGAGTTCTTGGCTAGTTCCACCCTCCTACTGTGCCTTGGATAACCCTGAGGACTTGAAGGGAACTCTTTGCTTTGCTGTGGGTCTTTCCTGAATACTTGGAGCTCTCCTCAAAGGCCTAGGAATCACACTCCCCAAAAAACTGACATCTAGAGGCTGCAGAAGAGTGCTGCCATTCCGCTTTGCTGCCACGCACTATTTCTAACCAATGAACACCACCACAACACGCAGAGAAAACCACACTACAAGCGTGACTATGGGGAAACCTCGAAGGGAAACACCATGTACAGAGAATGAAGATGATAGCGTGGATGACCTAAAAAATTACACCCATCTGATTAACCTCTCGAAAAGGAACTTAAAATAGAAATATGGAAGATGTTTGTAGAACTCAGAGAAAGCATAGATCAATCTGAACTGAACACAAAGACAGAAATCAGAAAACTCCAAACTGAAATAACAGACCTGAAAAACATGGTAGCTCAACTGAAAACCTCAATGAATGACCTTGCCAGCAGAGTAACAGCAGCTGAGGAGAGAATCGGAGTACTGGAAGATGAGATGCAGAAAAACTCAACACAGCAGAAGAAATTGGAAAAGAACCTTAAGACAAAAGATCAGACAATTGAAAAAGTACTCAAAAAACAGATAAAAATAGAAATCTTTGATAAACTCAAGAAACAACATAAGAATCATTGGAGTTCCAAAGGCCTAGGTAAGAGATCCCCAGGAAGAATCAATTGTCAAAGACATCATCAAAGAGATATTCCCAGAGTTTAAGACTACATGTAATCAAATCCTGCATACCCAAAGAGTATCAGCTAAAAGAGACCTGAAGAAAAACAGCCCAAGAAACATCCTCATTACAATGAAAAATCCCACAGAGATAGAATACTGAAAGCAACAAGATCAAAAAGGGAAATTACATTCAAAGGAGCATCCCTAAAACTTACAGCAGACATGTCACAAGAAACTCTCAAGGCCAGAAGACAGTGGTGGGATACTGTGACAAGACTAAATGAAATGAATGCCTCACCGAGAATACTGCACCCTGCACGACTCACGTTCAGGTTTGAATGAAGTATACACAGCTTCATAGATAAACAACAGCTCAGAAACTTCACAGATGATAAACCAGCCTTAAAGAAAAAAAATGAAACGTATACTTTAAGACAAGAGAGACCAACAAACACAGCAAACTTATCTACAAAGATGACATTAAATCCTATGATAATCATCTCCCTCAATGTCAATGGACTAAATTCGCCAATTAAAAGACACAGAGTGGCAAAATGGATCAAAAAGATGAATCCAACCTTCTTCTGTCTACAAGAAACACACCTGAATAATCAGAACAAATAAAGACTCAAAATCAAATGCTGGAGGAAAATCATCCAAGCAAACAACACCCGTAATAAAAGCTGGGCTGGCCATACTAATATCTGATGACACCAAATTTATATTCAGAAAAGTGGTAAGGGACAAATATGGACACTTTGTATTAATCAAGGGATATGAGCAACAGGAAGAAATTAGACTTCTAAACATATATTCACCCAATGAGAGACCAGCAAATTATCTAATACAATTATTGACAAATCTAAAAGAAGACATCAATAATAACACAATAATTGTGGAAGACCTCAACACAACTCTGTCAACATTTGATAGGTCAACCAGACTGAAAACCTACAAAAACATAATAGCCCTGAAAAGAGAAATGGAAGAAAAAGGACTAGTAAACATATATAGGACATTCTACCCCAAAAAACCTGGAAACACAATCTTCTCCAATGTACATGGTCATTCTCTAATACAGACCACACGCTGACACATAAAACATACCTTCATAAAATCAAGAAGATATAACTCTTGTAGGCTACCTTTGCTGACCACAAGGCTCTAAAATTAGATGTGAACTACAAAGCCACACAGAAGAAAAACTTTAACAATTGGAAATTAAACAGCCTACTACTGAACAACCAGTGGGTCTGGGATGAAATTAAAAAGGAAATCAAACCTTTCCTGGAAAAAAATGGTAATGAAGACACAACCTGCCAGAATCTATGGGACACAGCAAAAGCGGTCCTGAGAGGAAAATTTACAGCTTTGCAAGCACCCATCAGGAAGGAAGAAGGGGCATACCTTAATAACTTAATGATGCAGCTCACAAAATTAGAAAATGACCAGCAAAAGGAACCAAAAATAGGGAGACAGAAGGAAATAGCAAAACTGAAAGCAGAAATCAATGAAGTGGAACCGAAAAAACAATCCAAAAGATCAACAAAAGCAGAAGTTTGTTTTTTGAAAAATAAACAAGATTGATAGACCATTGGCAAAATTCAAAGAAAGAGAGAGAAACCTGATAACCCATATTAGAAATGAAAAGGGGGAGATCACGACAGATATTGCAGAAATCCAAAGGGTAATCAGAGACTACTTTGAGAAACTTTATGCTACTAAACATGAGAACCTAGAAGAAATGGATAAATTCCTGGACACTTATAACCTTCCACGGTTAAGTAAGGAGGATGTAGCATATCTAAACACCCCCATCACTATGGAGGAAATTGAAACTGTAATCAAATATCTGCCTAAATAGAAAAGCCCAGGCCCAGATGGATTTACTAATGAATTCTTTCAAACCTTTCAAGAGGAGCTACTACCAATCCTAGCCAGGCTCTTTCATGAAATTTAAAAAACGGGAACACTCCCAAATAGCTTTTATGAAGAAAACATTACCTTGATACCAAAACCAGACATAGATGCTGCCAAAAAAGAAAATTACAGACCAATATCCCTGATGAATGCAGATGCAAAGATCTTCAACAAAATCCTGACAAATAGGATCCAATGAGTCAACAAGAAGATCATATGCTATGACCAAGTAGGTTTCATCCCAGGAATGCAAGGATGGTTTAACATCTGTAAATCTATCAACATAATACAAAACATCAACAACAAGAAAAATAAGAATCACATGATCAACTCAATATATGCAGAGAAAGCTTTTGATAAGGTCCAACACCCATTCTTGATCAAAACTCTCATAAGATGGGGATGGAAGGAACCTTTCTCAATCTAGTTGAAGCCATCTACCACAAGCCAATGGCAAATATTATCCTCAATGGAGAAAAACTAAAAGCCTTTCCTCTAAATTCTGGTACAAGACAAGGTTGTCTGCTCTCACCACTCCTCTTCAACATAGTACTGGAAGTGCTTGCTATAGCAATCAGGCATGAAAAAGATATCCAGGGCATCCAGATAGGAAAGAAAGAAGTCAAGCTTTCATTGTTTGCAGATGACATGATACTCTTTAAGAAAACCCTAAAGACTCTACCAAAAAGCTTCTAGACTCAATAGACTCATATAGCAAGGTGGCAGGATGCAAAATTAACACACAAAAATCAATGGCGTTTTTATACACCAATAATGATAGGGAAGAGATGGATGTTAAGAAGGCAATCCCATTCACATTAGTGCCACACAAACTCAAATATCTTGGAGTCAACTTGACCAAAGACGTGAAGGACCTATACAAAGAAAACTATAAAGCTCTGCTCTAAGAAATAAGAGAGGACACACGGAAATGTAAACACATACCCTGCTCATGGATGGGCAGGATAAACATCAATAAAATGGCAACTCCCCAAAGCATTATACAGATTTAATGTGATCCCTTTAAAGACACCCATGACATTCTTAAAGAAGTGGATCAAACACTTATGAAGTTCATCTGGAACAATTAACACCCTCGAATAGTTAAGGGACTCCTAGGGAAAAAGCTTACGGGAGGCATTACATTCCCCAACTTTAAACTGTACTACAAAGCAATAGTTATCAAAACATTGGAATAAAGACAGACCCTCAGATCAGTGGAATAGGCTTGAGTTCTCAGAGAATGTTCCCCAGACATACAAGCACCTAACTTATGACAAAAAGGTAAGAAATCCTACGTGGAGCTAGGAAAACCTCTTCAACAAGTGGTGCTGGAATAACTGGTTAGCTACTTGCAAAAAAGCGAACATAGACCCCCAGTTAACTCCATATATGAAGGTAAAATCCAAATGGATTAAAGGCTTTTATATCAGACCTGATACCATAAGGTATATAGAACAACACGTAGGTAAAACACTCTGTGACATTGAGAGAAAAGGCATCTTCAAGGACAAAAATGCAGTTTCAAAAAAAGTGGAAGCAGAGATCAACAGATGGAAAAACATTAAGCTGAGAAGTTTCTGCACCTAAAAAGAAATAGTGCCCAGGATACAAGAGCCACCCACCAAGTGGGAGAAACTATTCACCTAATACCCATCAGATAAGGGGCTAATCTCCAAAATATACACGGCACTGACAGAACTTTACAAGAAAAAAATATCTAATCCCATCAAAATGGGGAGAAAAAAGGAACAGACACTTTGACAAAGAAGAAATACAAATGGCCAAAAGGCACATGAAAAAATGCTTCTCATCACTAATCATCAGGGAGATGCAAATCAAAACAATGATGAGATACCATCTCACACCACAGAGATTGGCACACATCACAAAGAACAAGAACAATCAGTGCTGGCGGGGATTTGGTGAGAAAGGAACTCTTATCCACTGCTGGTGGAAATGCTATCTAGTCCAGCCTCTATGGAAAGCGATAGAAAATTCCTCCAAAATCTGGAAATTAAGCTTCCATTCAAGCCAGTGATTCCACTCCTAGGGATATACCCTAGGAACACAAGAATACAATATAAAAATCTCTTCCTCACACCTATATTTATTGGAGCGCTATTCACAATAACCAGGCTCTGAAACAACCAAGATGCCCTTCAACAGATGAATGGCTAAAGAAACTGTGGTACATATACACTGTGGGGAGCCGAGCTGATGGAACCTAGAACAAAAGGGTGTCTCAGAAATCCCTGACCTTGTTACCCACGTGACCTGATGCACCCATGCCTTGAGGACAAAGGAAATAGACAAACACTATAGTGAATTCAAAGCAGCCCAATACACCCAGCTAGAGAGAATATTACCCATATAGAGCAACTTGCCTTTGTGTTAGCAAAAGATTAATGTGTTTATAGCTGATGTTTTATTTATGCTTGCTGAGTAAAATTTATAAGATCCTGTTTGGATCTTGTGCTTTCAGTATAAACTCATGCTTTCTGTACAAACATGTGCTCAGGTCTATCTCTTTACCCCTCCCTATTACCTGCCCCCAGCTTATGCTAATGAGTGATTGCAATTGTAATTGGTGGAAACTTGTAACACCTTCTATGATGTGTTTTACCTTTAAAAAGCTGGTCTCCCGGAGAATAAAATCCCTTTTGAACAGCTTGAGTTGCCTTAAGGGTCCTCTTTACTAACTTCTTAAGTTTTCTTCACAGATCAGACCTGCTCGAGTAAACCCACAAATTACTAGCGACCCTCATTCCCACACCCCCGCGGGTCTGGGGTCCCTCACCGAGGGTCACAATACAGAATGAATATTATGCAGTTGTCAGGAGAGATGAAGTCATGAAATTTTCCTATACATGGATGTACATGGAATCTATTATGCTGAGTGAAATAAGTCAGAGAGAGAGAGAGAGAGAGAAAGTCACAGAATGGTCTCACTCATCTATGGTTTTTTAAAAAAAATAGAAGTCATTTTTGCAACAATCCTGAGACAATGAGAGGAGGGCTGGAACTTCTAGCTCACTACATGAAGCTCACCACAAAAAGTGGTGAGTGATTTATAGAAATAACTATACTGAGAACTACCATAATCATGTGAATGAATGAGGGAACTGTAAAGCCTGTATAGAGTACAGGAAGGGGTGGGGTGAGATGGAGGAATGTTTGGGTCATTGGTGGTGGGAATGTTGCACTGGTGAATGGAGGTGTTCTTTACATGACTGAAACCTAATCACAACTATATTTGTAATCAAGATGTTTAAATAAATATATTATAAAAACAATTAAAAATATCAAAAAGTGGGGCCGGGCGGTGGCGCTGGAGGTAAGGTGCCTGCCTTACCTGCGCTAGCCTAGGAGACGGACCGCGGTTCGATTCCCCGGCGTCCCATATGGTCCCCCAAGCCAGGAGCGACTTCTGAGCGCATAGCCAGGAGTAACCCCTGAGCGTCACCGGGTGTGGCCCAAAAAACCAAAAAAAAAAAAAAAAATCAAAAAGTTATATATAACATATAATATATCAAATCTCACCTACTTATAATTTGAATAAAAAGGTAATTGTTCTTTAAGAGGGAGTAATCAATAACATAAGAATTCCTGGTGCAATAAATATCCATTTTATCCTGTATAGTCAAAAAAATATGAAGAGGTAGTATTTTATACATCTGATTCAAGAATTGTAAAATGCTTATGCATTAAATTCACATGTGTTATTTTAATCTTTTAAATAATTACATATTCCTTTTGAAACTCTCCCTCTTACTCGGTACATTTAAGAAAATACCAGAATCACATGCATTGTTTGGCAAAACACATATTGCTAGTAACTCCTATGTGTGTGTGCCAAGAATTTGCAATGTGAACATTTTTCTAAGTAATAATTATGACTTGAGCCTATAGACTACTATTCAGTAATAATTGCTTTATTGTGTATAATAATGTACAATGTACTCCATAGATTCTTTTCTAATCAAATATCTAGTGTTATGTGATGTCCACAATTTCAAAAAACCTACTTAACAATTAAGTATAAGAGAAATGGATGTGATTGTAAAATAATTCAACTCCACTTACATCTTCTCAATTGCTTTGTTGGTTGGCAGTTCAATTGAATCTCAAATACCCAGGAAGTCATGCCCTTACATTATGAAACTATACTTTTAAAAGCCCTACAGATATATTGATGTTTATCCATTTGAGTTATATATTAGATGCCTTACATTGAATTAAAGAAGACTATTACAAAGTAAAAAACAAACTGATTACCTAGAGTCCAGATAATCATAAACATTCCAATATCTTTACTTACTATTCATTTATTTTTCTTTTGTCCACATCAGTGATCTCCTTTCTCTGCATTCATTATTCACTCCTGGAAAGGTTTAAGTGACCATATGAGTTTCAAGGAATTGAACCGAGAGTATGAAAGTGTATTAAGTGTATGAAAGGTAAATGTCCTACATACTGCATTACTCTTGTTCTGACCCTGCTGCTATATTTTCTGAATATTAGCTTAAAATTATCCTGCCTTTATATTTCCTTTAATTATGACACATTTTTATACTACTCTTTTACTGACAGCACTAAAGCAATAGTAGACTCATTTAAAATGCCTTTTACTATGGTAAGCATAAGATAAGAGTTACAAAGGCATTATATCATTTTCATAAAATGATCATAAAATAATACACTATACTATCCTATAAGTAAAAATTTACTTAAGTACACTTAAGAAGTATAATTTAATATTTTCTTTTAATTATTATACTTTATTAAAATAATTTTATCTAAGGCAAATTAATTGTTCTTTGTCCTGCATGTATAAAATAAAAAAGTAAAAATTAAAGGTTTTTATTTAATTACCGAGGATATGCACTATTTTATAATCAAAGTCAGATATTCCTGGGCATGAGTTGCACAGTATTAATTCATGCTTAGGTGCATTGACGACTTGGAGCTTTCAGCCTCATGCTTTGCATAATACTAGGTGTGAAATATTACAACACAATTCACAACCTGCCATGTCTTATAGCTTAATTAGCAATGTTTATGATCTTGTTATTCATAGTATATCAGTAACAGATGACTAAAAATGAGACAAGGGACCATTATATGCAGAATAGCGTCATCATCATCCCATAAACTGAAAGCTCAAACTGTGGCTTAATTCAGTCTGCAGTGGTAACTGAAGAAATAATAAAAGTAAGATAATTGGAGAACAGCACAAATATTGTGTTAAAAAAAAGAAATGTGAAGCAACTTCATTATAAATTTTTTTATGTATTATTAGACATTTGGGTATTCGGGCTTATTTTGTTTCGAGGTCAGTGTTTTAGTTAACATGGTATAACACCTGTGTAACATGTTCAAAGTCTTAAACTTATTTACCCAGTAATTTCTGGTCCTCAGAACAGCACTAGACATTTTCGTGGAAAAGACCAAATGCCACATAACTAGAGTAAAGAGTCTACAGAATAAGACAAACTTTGAGTGGATCCTATAGAAAATAAACTGTTTTGTTAAATTCTTTTATAATAAAATTTTCAACAAGATTATGATAGTGTATATAAATAAAATTGTCAGAATAGTAAAATACTGTAAATAGGAAATTTACAAACTGCATGATTAAAAAGATAAAATATCACTGAACTTCTATTTACTTGTTGTAACATAGGTCATAATGTTTCTATCTATATATTAAGAGCACTTAATAATAACAACAATCTAGCAAGGTTGTAAAAAATAGATACAATGTGAATGAACATCAGATATAATGGTGACCCAACAGTCACTGCCTCCAGATGTTCATACCTTTGCATTAGTTCTGCTCTTGAATTCTGGTAGAATTAGCGATTAGGTATAACTAGTACAAAATGTTTTTTAATAACTTTTATTTTGATCAAAGTGGATTACAAATCTTTCACAGTAATATTTTTGGTACATAGTGATATTGAATCAGAGGCATTCCCACCACCAGTGTTGTCCTCCCTCCACCCCTTTTTTCAGCATGTATCCCATATCCCCCTCCTCTGCTCCCCAGGCTGCTAGTATAAGTGGTCCCCTATATGTCTATCTTGTTGTAGATTGGGTCTCGATTGTTTTGTCATTGGCTTTGGATTTGGTGTTTAAGTTTGATACTTTTTTATTTCTACTCAATGTTCATAATACTCTTTGGTCTTGGTACCCTCCATTATTTTCTCCTCAATTTATGAGGCAGAACAGGATGGTACAAGTTATGTGGTTCTTTTTGAAGGGAAAAAAAGGGGCAAAAATCAAACAAGTATAAAGTGGGAGGAGTCCTTCTAGAGGCTATAAATATCAGTTTAAGAGAACAAAGAGAAAAATGAAGACATAACAACAATACCAAAAAATCAAACAAACAAACAAAACCAAAAAGCACCAGAGCCCTAAAGACAACAAAAAACAATAACCATGGTCCCAAAATAAAAACAAAACAAAGCAAAATAAACAAACAAATGAACAACAACAAGAATAACAAAAAATAATTTGTGCTTCTCTCTCTTTCTTTTTTGCATAGGCACAGTAAATATTTGGGAGTGTAGAAAGGAAATTTCTTTGACTGAAAAGATTTAGGCTTTCTCCATTCTTGAAGTATACTGTTATGGGAATAACACCAGGCTCTATACATGCTCTTTTACTCTTTCCTAGGTCTTTTTGTGGTGTCTGGAAACTTTCTGCTAGTTTGTGGATGATAAAATTATTCCTCTGTAACTAGAGATTTGATAATTTCACTGGTGATAGGAGAATGGAATCTTTCTTTACAGTTCTAGAAGTTCTGTTCCATCACTGTTGTTTTAATCAGTCTTCTATAGTTGGTGGTATTGGTTTTTACACTGATCCTAGATGAAGCCTAGGATAGAGTCTTTCATTATGTTTCCAGAAGTTCTGCTCAGTTGCCATTGTCTCAGTAAGACCTCTGGAATTATAGTACAAATTGTTTCATGTGATTTTTAATTCAGGTCATACATTGATACAGATAATGCATTTGAATAATGCATGTTCTAAAATTAAAAGTATCATTACTAAGATTAATATTTAGTTTGACCTCAGAAAGTATGCTAGTACCAAATACTGTAATAATATTTTCTAGTATATTTATAATAGAATCTCGAAATGACCCAAATGCCAGAGATCAGATGAGTGGATAAAGAACCTATTTTATATCTCTACAATGGAATACCAAACATCTCTTAAGAAAAATGAAGTCATAGAATTTGCTTATTTATTAAAAAACATTAGAGAAACAACCACTATGACAATGTTGAAATTGATCTCTCTGGACAAGTAGTGGGTGCTGAAAAGAGATAAAGTTATATGCACTGTACCCTTTCAATAACATTATTACAAACCACAGAGTCTTAAATGAGAGAGAGGGAGAGGGAGGTTGGGAGAAAGAGAGAGAGAGAGAGAAGAAGAGAGAGAGTTAAAGGCTTCCCCAGAGGAAGGAAGGAGGGGAGGGGAGGAAGGAAACTGGGAACTTTGGTGGAAGAAAATGCTCAAGGGTGAAGACTGCTGTGCCCTGGAAGACTGAAACTCAACCATTAACTTTAAAACCACAGTGTTGAAATAAAAATATAAAATTGATAAAAAAAAATAAAGAAAGAAATAATAATCAAAGCCCAACTAAAAGACAACTAAGTATCTAATAAATAAGAATTTTGACAGATGGAGAAACTGGTCAAGAAGAAACATTTGGTAATTAGCAGCTCTCTTTCCTTTGAATCCAATCCTCTTATTGAAGAACCCTTTGATTCTGGAAACTGATCAGGTTAAGTTATTATTGAAACTTTTATAAAATAATTTTCAAGCTCTGTAAAAAGAGTGAGAAAAAAACAAAAATATGAATTTTATTGAAAAATAAATAGATGATTTTACTAATCTACTATCTTTTAGGGTCTGAGATGAAGGTTTTTTGTTGCTTTTTTTAATTAATGTTCTACATCTATATTTCATTTTACCCTATTGGGTCCTTCCTGGTTTCCAGATACAGAAATGGGATAAAGTCATCTTCTGAGAAATCTAAAATAATTTTTCTGAAGTAAAACTTTCTGAGTCATAATTAATACTCTGGGAGACTGGCAGCCTAAAACTGAAAGAATTATAAGTTTAAGAGGAAAGTTCAATAATATTATTTTAAAGATGATTTATAACTGAGGTGAAAAATGTAATAGACCAAATATGTTTTACAATAAATCTTAGAAAATGGAATTTAAGTATCAATAAATTACTCAAAGGGTCAAGGTAGCTGTCTGGTGGTGGGGGACACCATGGAAACCACATGGGACAGAGTGGAGGACCAGGTGCAGAGACACAAGAAATACCTCAGAGTAGTCCAGTGTGACAACTTAATTCTATGTTTATACGTTTTCAATTATATTTTATATAATTATATGTTTTCAATCATATCACAGAAAGAAAAAAATACACCCGAGAGACAGTAGGGGAATAACGGGGGCTGCATCACAATACAACCAGGTGCTGTTTTTCAGGCAATGTAAGGGAATATGCCAATGCAATTTTCCATAAGGCAAGTTCCTATAAGGGAGCCAAGATGTGGTGAGCAGCTATGGAGCTAGCTGTTTTGCTCTGGGCGTGATGTGACAAGGAACTGGTCAGGAATCAGTTCATCATTCCTATGGCTCGGTGTCCTAGTGTTTGCTCCTTTTATGGAGCTTTCTGTAGCGGGTTTGGGGTCATAGTGACTCCCCAGGTGATCTATTTGGGGCTTGACTCAGCCAACGTACAGTCCAGATTTTCCAGATCCTGTCACAAATCAAAAATTATTTACATTAGGGCACAGAATTTCTTTCTCTTTATCTGTTGGCCCTAAGGAGGAGAAAAATTGTCAGATTATTTTATTCATATGTAATGTATAATAAGACAAAGGAACAGTATTAAGAATGTCTCATAAATTAAGGACTTGAACTATAAAACTGAGCTTTCTAATCAGTGGAGGGAGGTCTGCATATGTAAATTGAATTATAGAGAAACTGACTAGAAGTGACATAACATCAGATTGAAGATCTGTGGCATTTTGTTGATGGTGAAGGTGCAGCAGCTACAAGTATAAATGTTAGCATTATTGTTACCATAAATCTATACAATAAAAATAGTTTAAAACTGAGTTCATGCAATAATCCTTAAACACTTTTAACCATAATTCTGTTAGTCTTATATAAAAGGGATTCCAAATCAATATAAAAATGATTATTTTACTAGACATATTTTTTATACTTTAAAGTTTAGTTCAATAGTATTATCACTGTAACAACATTTTCTAACTTTGTTTTTAGAGACCAATTGAAACAACAGACACTGGGATTTTTAGCACAGTATGAAGAGAATTAATTATGCATCTCCAATTAAGACCAATTAGAGTTTTATTTCCACTCCTTTGCACACCATGCAAAAAGTCTAACCAAAGTGTCTAATAATTGTAAAAAGTTCATTAATGTTAAGGTCAGCCTCCATGTCTAGTATTAACCCCTGTGGTGTTCTTTGAATTACTAAAATGTAATAGAAAGTATCTATTGATAATATGTAACATTCAATGTTATCAGTTATAGGAATTTAAGTATTAAACTTTTTTAACCTATCAAACTTAAACATTTTTAAAACCTTGGAGAAAAAATACACATCATGAAGATTGTTTCGGTTACTTGAAAAAAATATTTAAAAATAAATTATTTACCATAGAGGTTTCACTAACAAAGTTATTAATGTGCTATACTGACTTGTCTAAAAAAGCTCCCCATATTGGAAATATTATAAATTTCATTTCTATTGGCAACTATCATATTTTATTTTCACAGCTAGAACACATTATTAAGATTTCAATGGTATATCATCTTAATATAGGTATATAAGATAGTATTTTATATTTAAAGCATTAAATAAGCCTTTGAAAAATGATTCAAAAGAAGATATATGGTAATTAATCATAAAGATAAAGTTTTTAATACTATATTTTGAAATAGAAATAAGATTTAATTCATAAACTTGTCCAAAATTATCTGTTTAAGTGCATGAATGTGTTTCTTTTATAAAATATTCTTTACATTAACAAATAATCAAAACAAATTTTAGCAAAGCTTTATAAAATAAAAGTAATATTTTCATTGGGAAAACTTATTCTGCTGAAATAGCTTTTAATTAAATTCTAATTATATTAAAGTACTGACAAAATGTTAATTGAATTTGTCATTATATTATAAATGCTTAATTAATAGTGGAACTGGGTAATAATTACTAATTCTAAATTTAATCCTTTTTACTTTTACATGCTATTACAGATATATGTAATATATAACATGATATTGCTCATAACATATATGATATATATCTATATGCACATGTATATATACCCACGGATAGATTAATTTAGCAACATAAGGTCTTCAACAAAGATGTCACGATTACATTTTTCATAGCAATAATCTATTAGAATAATGCATGTAAACTAAATTCAGTATATAGTAACTTATAATTAATACAGTAAAATTAAAATCCAGGTCAAAAATTACTGCTAATGTATTTACTAAAAATGAATACATAAAAAAAGATAATTTACAAAGAGTTCACTGATCCCACATTTTGTGATCAGGCATCATTTCAGGTGGTGCTGGGAACCATATATATTGCTTAAAGTTTTAATTAGGCTTGGTCATATGCAAAACATGATCTTAACAACTCATGTACAATGTTTCTGATAACTTTTAAACTTTTAATAGAATAATATATCCTTAAACATTTTAAAATCCATTGATAAATTGCACTGTTTAGGATTGAAAATGTGTACAAATTGAAAATAGTATTCATCAAAATAAAATTAATTAATTTGTATCAATGTATGTCTGAAAATGATGTAGTTAATAGCTCTATAAATTAATAAGATCAAAGACAGTTATTTTATAATGGGCAACACTCAAGATGGATGGCATGGAAGAGTGTGTTATTTTTATAGATATTTGATGAAATGATGAAATTCTAATGAATCAGTGCTAATGATACTGTGGAAATAAAATGGTGGAGTGATAGGTGAACTAATTAAACCAATTGGTCATTTTGTGGGTATATAAACACCAAAATATATAAGCAAAATAATAATGGATAGCTGTTGTTAAAAGAGAGCATCCTTTTAAAAAAAGCCTATAGCCAGGCATCCTTTGCCACTTCATCTACATGCACATGGATGACAGCTTGGATTCACCAAAACTTAAATTGCCATATCCTGAGACTAAAAATAGCTGAGAGTCTAGGAGCTACTGGAGTACAATTTAAAAGGGGTTCAATGATAGGCTACAAAGCAGCATGCATAGGTAACAGGGCAGATCCCAGGTTAGGAGCAGCATGTACACTGTTAGAAAACAGTGTGAGAAAAAAGACCAGACCATCTTACACTGAAGGAGACCTTATGGCAAGAGACAGGCAACTTATTTTATACACAGGGAATTGAACCTTTAACATTATAATTTAGTTCCTTAAACTTCTGTCTTTTTTTTTATTCTTTGACACAAATTTCAAGGACTTACAGACTTAGGAAAAAAATTTACTTTTGCATTAACATAAGCCCAAAAATGCAATATGTAGGATAGGATTGTCAGGTCACCTGTATTCTGTGCTGAGCTACTAGAATTGTAAATGGTTTTCATAGTGGTTGCACACAGGACATAAGATTAAAGATTAAATACAGAGACTCATAGATTTCAGATATGTATTATACCTCATTAACTTATTTCCCAAACCCTGATTATTATTAGTAAGAGAAATTTGATCAGACACTTCACAAAGCAGTATACACAAATAATCTATAATGACAGAAAAATTACTAAACATTTCTCCTTAGAGGAATTCAAATTTAAAGCAGAAAATCACTTCACACCCACTAGGTACTAATGAAAATAATGAAGTGCTGGAGAGGTTAAAGGCGTTTAAGCAGATGGTTCAGGGGGTTGTAGGAATAATTTATTTTTGGAAAAATAACCTAGAGAAGCTCCATCAAAAGGCCAGGAAAGAAATATCAAAGACCATTAACTTAGCCCAATCCTTTCTCTTCCAATCATCCTAACAAAATGACTCTTATCAGAATAGAAACTCCCACCCAGGGCAGGTTGGGAGAAACCATCTTAAAGTCAACTTGAAACAAAGAAGGGTAATAACACATGTGTGGCTTGGATTAATGGTGTTCAATGCATGTTACCTGCATCTCCTCTTAAAATCTGTACTTTTATATTTTATATTTATAGGTCTGGGAAATATGCTGTAACTCTCTCTGGATTAGAATAGGCTGCACACAGTTGTTGACCGAGTACATGAGCCTCCAAGATGTGCACATCCATATTTTTCCATTTCCATGCTGAGTTATATACTGGGCCTTTGGAAAATCACATGGTCTCTCTTGAGTTCATTACTCTCACTTTCTTATCCTCCCCCTCTCCTTACTCAGATTTCCAAATAAAATCTAATCTTGTTTGCTAATTTTATTTTGTCTCCTGAATTTATCTGTGGACACAAAAGAATTGCTTAGAACCTAAAACTGATTTTGTTTTCCTTGCCAGAGCAAGGCCCAGAGTTTTAGTTCTCCCCAGCCACTTTATAGAATGAGAGAGGTAGAGAGAGAGAAAGTATTAAATTCTCTTCTCAAGGCTAAGACCTCTCTCCTCTCCATTTTACATAAGTCACCACCACAGAACGTCCAGCAGTATCAGAACTACTATGATATATCCAATAGGAGGCCGGTGATAAGATTTTAAAAATTTACTCTGGATTAGGTATCATGAGACAAAAGTAGTAATCTGATACACTGATAAAGGAAAGACTTGAATATTTAGGTAGAGTCTTTGGCCAATATATTTAAATTGTGCAATAAACTCTGACTTTTTAATGTTATGAGTTTTGTATGAAAATATTACATATAATTTTTAATTATTGCAGGAAAATACACTTTCTTGCAGTATTTAAAATACAATAATGCAAATATGTTGTGCATAATATAATCCAAAAATAAATAGATATTTTTTGTTCGTTTTTTGGTTATTGGGATACACCTGGATGGTGCTCAGTGGCTTGTCCTGATTCCTGGCTCTGAACTTAGAAATAATTTCTGGCATGCTCAGGGGACCATATCCCATATCAAAATGCCAGGAATCAAACCCAGGTCAGTTGCATGCAAGACTAATATCCTACCTACTGCAATATCACTCAAACCCCTAAATAGATATTCTTATCTAAAACCAAATTCCTGGGAAAGTATTAACCCATTAAGATGCATTATTTTGAAAAAGCTATTCCTAATAAATTATCAATTCTTCTCTTTATAAACATTTCACACGTAAATAAAGATTAATATTATTTTTATTAAAGTTTTGGAATTAGGGGCCAAAGCAGTTGCGCCAGCAATAAGGCATCTGCCTTGAGTGTGCTAGCCTAAGACAGACTGCAGATAATACCCTGGTGCCCCATATGTTCCCCTAAATCAGGAGCGATTTCTGAGCACATAGCCAAGAGTAATCCCTGAGTGTCACCAGGTGTGGTCCAAAAACAAAAATAAATAAATAAATAAAATAGGTGCCCTTTATCCTGACTACTTTATCTTTATAATATCTAAAACAAGAAACCTGTGGTATAACGGGTGGAGAAAAAAAGAAGTTCTGGTATAAGGGGTAAGGAAATATAAAGTTATTAAACTTGGTGGCAATATAAAAGGACTGCATTAAAATGGGTCGATAACCACACCCTACCTCAATAATATTAACATCAACAGTTTATTTGGCCCATATTTAAAAACTTTACTTTTTATAAAAATAAATTTTTCCAAAATTGAAAGAAAAACCTTTCATTTGGCTTGTGAACTCAGCAAAGATTGTTCCCCTTTTTATTTTTATTATCCACTAACTTCTCACAACTAATAAACTCACAGGTCTAGGCGTAAGTTTTCATTTAAAAATACTTTCCAATTCTGGAATCTGCTTTTATAATCTTAAGTATTTTATTTAATTAAAAATCATAGTTTACAAAGTAATTTTTAGTTGAATTTTAGACATATTTTGACACCAATCCCACCACAAGTGTCAATTCCTTTCAACAGTGTTCACACACTTCATAGGATCCATGACCTCCACAAAATATTATCAAACCCATCATTAAAGTTTGATTGTTTCAGCTTAAGTTTTATGGTTTTAGTGTACTCTGTGTTATGAATGTTCTTAGGAATAACATAGCTTTATCATTCTCCCAAATCCAGATTATCACATAACACCATACCACTGTTTCTCTAATACTTTCCTTTTTCATCTACTTCCTTCCCAACTTGATTTATTTTCTTCTCTGTTTTTTTTTCTCCCTAGGCACAGGAATAAGGTTGATTTAGGCATCTTCCTTTATTACATTGCATGTCCTATATAATTATTCTATATAAGACAGATAAGTGAGGTCATCTTTTATTTGACTGTCTTCTGCTATCGCAGGCAACATATCTTACAGTTTTAAATAAGTGGAGAAAACTGCATGATTTCACCATTTATTGCAGCTGCATAGGATTCCATCATGTGTATATATAACATCTTTATATTTTGTTTACTGTCATTGGACACCATGATATATTTAATGTCAACTATTGTACTCATTGCAGCAATGAATAATGTGGGCATACACCCTTTTGAATGAATGTTTTTGTTATGTTTGAGGGCCACACACAGAAGGCACTCCTAGTCTGTGATCAAAAATCACATCTGACAAGTTCAGGGGATCATATGGGATGTCAGGGATCGAACCCAGGTAGCCAAATGTAAGGCAAACCCCCTGTGCTATCTCTCTGACCCCTGGAATGGTTGTTTTTAAGTTATGAAGATAGATATACAAAATAAGAATGCTGTGTCAGATGGCAGCTAACTTCTTTCCCTTTTTTGGGTGGAGGGGGATTTGGGCCAAGCTAGGCTGTGTGCTCAGGTGTTACTCCTGACTCTGTGCTCAGAACTCACTCCTGGAAGCTCAGGAGTCCATATGGAATTCTGGAGATCAAACCCATATGGTATACTTTGCTACTTGCAAAGGCAAATGACCAGAGCTATTGCTCTGGCTTAGATGGCAGCTAACTTTTCAGTTTTCTAAGAACTCCTCTTACTGTTTTCAACAGGTTTGCACCAGACAAAATTCCCAACAGCAATCGATTAGATTTTCTTTCTCACTACATCATCCACACAAAGACTTTTGGTATTATTTTTGAGTGTGCCATCCTCACTGGTGTCGAAAGATATCTCACTGTCTTGATTTGGAGTTCCCCAATGATAAGTGATGTTGAACATTTTTTTTTAATGTCCTATTGGCAATCTACTTGCCTTCTTCACTGTGAAGTGATTAGTTGTTTTCCTTTCCCGTTTTTTTGATAGGATTTTTAAATTTGTTTTTGTTGCTCTTGTTAATACTTCATATATTACGAAGTAATAGAATTCATATGTTATCCTGGATATGTAAAGCACTTAACCAAATTTTGATGTAAATATTTTCCCCTATTCAGTTAGCTGCTTTTCAGATTTAGTTTCTTTTTGGCATCTGGGACTTAGATTTTGAGATTGCTTATGGTGTTATCACAGCCTCCAAAAAAGCTTCCATTTATTTTTCAGGAAATTTAACAGGACAAAGAGTTGACAGGGAGCTTGTCTTGAATTCTCCACATGGCCAAAGCTCTTGGAGATATTTAGGATGTGGGATGGACCTTTCATTGAGTAAAAGAGTGTTTGAGTAATAATTATCTACAGAAAGAGTAGCAAACATGCCTTAAAAGTATTTGCTCAGAGGCCGCAGGAAGAACCCTTTGACCTTGGTCTTAGGTGACTTTTCAGAAACCTTCACTGAGAATAAAGGCAGTGCTTCTGGCTTTCCTGAGACTAGGGGAGGATGCAATCTCCAGGGTGACAGTGACAATGACTTCTGTAAAGGACACAATAGTCTCACTCTGGAATATGCCTAAGGCATTCACTGTCCACTGAACTATGAAAAGGAACTGTTGGGTGAGAGGACTCTATGGGAGAAAATGCCACTCCACATTTAAAAACCTTTCAATTTTAACTACTGCCCTCAGGAAAAATCCAAACTAGGGCTGACCTCTAAGTAACAGCCACTCTTAGCTCACATTCCTTTTCTTTTCCTTAGTGCTTTGTTTCCTATGCACACAAAACCTTGTAAATCTTGAAAGAGCTATACTTTCTCAACCCTAGAGTTTCAATCTTTAAAATTACATCATTAAAATAATCCATTGGTAAATGCTATGAAAAATAGACACCGTCATTTTTTTTTTTTTGCATTAAAACTTAAATGCCTACCATACAGGAGCTGTAAGACCAGTGAATTTAAAATCTGGATTCAAATGAATAAAAATAGGAATTTTAGATTTATTCTATGAAGAAAGTTTCTTTTATTGCACTCTTTGCTAAGAGTTATAATTGATGAGATGACAGCATTTCTAAAATTTCCATAGTAACAAGCTTGCATTATGATAGATGTTATAAATTCCTTTTCAAACTACCACATTGTTTAGCATTGAGTTCTTGCAGAACTGATTTCTCTTCTAAATGAAGGAGAAAAGTAAATATGAGTTTTATAATCAGAACAAATTTAAATGAACAATATTAAATTACTTAAATGAGGGGCCAAAATGGTGGCGCAAGCAATAGGATGTTTGACTTGCACACGACTGAACTAGTACAGACCAGGGTTCAGTCCCTTGTTCTCCCATATGGTCCCCCAAGCCAGAGCAATTTCAGTAAACAAAATGCCAGGAGTAACCTCTGAGTGTTACCAGGTGTGGCCCAAAAACCAAAAAAATTAAAAAAATATTTAAATGAAAAATGCAAATTATTTTAATGAATTAATGTTTTTCTCAATTCAAATTATCACCTAGCTGGCTATATATTATATTTAACATGCCACTACATAATAAAACATTTGAAAACCAAGTATGCAAAAATATAAGTATTTTATAGGTAAAAGCTTGGAGATAATCCCACTCCACACTAACACAGCCTCTATTATTGGACATTTTCAAAATCACCTAGAGTCAAGTATTAATTTCTATATTGAATTGCATCAGGTTAGAGAACTCTCCATTTACTACTTATCTATTGTGTTTGTTGAGTTTTTATATGTTATTCACAAAAGGATATAAATGATTAAAATAATCTCTTCAGACACATTTTGCATATCAATTTCACCAAATAAAAAATAAAAGCTCACTTATTTATATAATGAAGTCTGAATTAATTTCTATAGCCATTTACAAGGTGTGATTTGGTAATAAAATATTCATATGTTAATAATCTATAATTTTGCAGAAAATTATCTATATATGCAATGGACATTATGCTAATAAATTAGATTAAATTATAAAATTTCAGGCTCATGATACTCATGGATGATACTCATCATCATCCATGATACTCATGGATTGTGTTCTTTCAAACACTTGTATTATTGTTATGGTAAAAGGGTTAGCAGAACTGTTTAATTATCTCTTATTAATGTACAAAGATTTTACTGATAATTGAAAATAATAGACATTTCCTCCACCCCTACCTCTGTGACACCTCTGGTCCCCAATTATTTCCCTCTCACCCACCTCCATTGCATATTAATTGACAGGGGTGTAAATTATATGAAGTCACTGTTGCTGCCTCAGCATTAAGCATGCTGTGTTACTTTTGAACAATTTATTCATTCTTCTATCTCCTCTTCCCAAAACTGTACTCCCGAGTCTATAGTCCAGTATCATATGTTTACTGTTGATACTGTCCATCCTGTTTCTTTGTTCTCAACATGACACATATGAGAAATCATTTTGTATTTGTCATTGAACTTATAGTTTATTTTACTGAGTCTGATATCACTCAATTAAAATTGTGAAAAATATATAGATTTATGTTTTCTTATAGACAAGTGTTTAAAGAAAATTTGGAGAAGCCCGTAGAATACTTTGGTCACTGGGAAACTGATTATTTTCCCTGATCCCTTTTGTCCTCATGATATCTGATGTATTTTTGTGCTTTTTCTTCATTGCCTTTCTTATTGTTATTAAATTTATTTATATATCTATAAAAGAACTTTATAATTTAAAAAGTGTAAAAATATTATTGCATTTGTATTTAAGTAGATACAGTTATAAGAAATAAATTATCTGATTAAAATAATAAAATACAATAAAAATAAAGTCCTTTTAAAAAATACATGTGCTGAATAAAAAATATATTACTACTAGTAAAAATGTGTAAAGTTCAATATTTTGAATATGGTGTTGACTCCTTACAATTAACAGTGACTAAGATGAAGATATAATGAGTGGCCTCTGAGGAAAGGGAGTATATAATAATTGTTTAGGTATAATCAACCAATAAGTAGAAATGAGATATAAAATGTATTTAGAGGGCCATAGTGATAGCACTGTAGTAGGGTGTTTGCCTTGCTTACAGCTGACCCAGGACAAACCTTGGTTCTATCCTCAGTGTCCCATATGATCTCCCTAGATAGGAGTGATTCTAAGCTCATAGTCAGTAGTAACCCCTAAGTGTCATCGGGGATGGCCAAAAAAAACAAAACAAAAAAAATTTAAAATTAAAATTAAAAAATAAAAAGTGTTTTAGGACTGTTTCATGAAATTGAATGGCGCATGAGGTATTTTTGACCAATACAGTGAATAAAATGGGAAATTTATTTAGATGACTTTTATGTCTACATACTTATTATGGATTTTGGGCCACACCCGGTGACACTCAAGGGTTACTCCTGGCTATGTGCTCAGAAATCATTCCTGGCTTGGGGCATAATATAGGTCGATAGGGGATCAAACCACAGTCTGTCCTGGATCAGCCTCATGCAAGGCAAACGCCCTACCCCTGCACCAGTGCTCCATCTCCTTGTCTACATACTTTTAATAAAATATATTTAATGGGGCTGGAGAGATAACATGGAGGTAAGGCGTTTGCCTTGCATGGCGAAGGATGGTGGTTCAAATCCAGGCATCCCATCTGGTCCCCTGAGCCTGCCAGGAGTGATTTCTGAGTGTAGAGCCAGGAGTAATTCCTGAGCACTGCCGGGTGTGAAGCAAAAACCAAAACCAAAACCAAAAAAAAATGTATTTAAGAATAAAGAAATAGGGGCCGGAGAGATAGCATAGAGGTAAGGCATTTGCCTTTCATGCAGGAGGTCATCGGTTCGAATCCCGGCACCCCATATGGTCCCCCGTGCCTGCCAGGAGCAATTTCTGAGCCTGGAGCCAGGAATAACTCCTGAGCACTGCTGGGTGTAACCCAAAACCACACACACACAAAAAAAAAAGAATAAAGAAATAGGGGCTGGAGCTATGCTTCAATAGATAATAAATCTTAGACTATTCTGCTATGTGTGTCTTTGTGTGTGTGTTTCTACAAGTAGTGATTTTCAGAGCTTAGACATGGCTCTGTGGTCAGAGATCACTCCTGGTGAAATCTGGGAGTATATGCGTTACAAGGGATAGAACTCAGGTCTGCACCATATGAGGCAAATACAATACCATCTGTATTCTCACTCAGATACCCCATCTATTTTTCAATTTTAAAATAAGCATTGGGAAGTTTCTGCAGAAGTTAAAATAAATACAAGCATTAATATCAAATTGCATTAAGCAGTGTGACTATGAATAAGCACATTAGTGCACAATTTTGAAACAGGGAATTTTGTTATACTGGAGATAAGATAGAAGAATCAGTCTTCTTATAGCTAAAACAAATATTCAGATTTATCAATTTTATATCACTATAAAAAGACATATGATAAAAGCACTCAAAATTCTATTAGAACAGCATATATATTGGGGCTGGCGAGGTGGCGCTAGAGGTAAAGTGTCTGCCTTGCAAGCGCTAGCCAAGGAAGGATCACGGTTTGATCCCCCAGCGTCCCATATGGTCCCCCCAAGCCAGGAGCAATTTCTGAGCACTTAGCCAGGAGTAACTCCTGAGCATCAAACGGGTGCAGCCCAAAAAACAAAAAAACAAAACAAAAACAAAAAAAGAACTTAGCATATATAAATAAAAAAATATACAAGTAATACTTTTCTAAGAAAAATATTTTTATTATTTGTGTGAACTAATTATTACTTAATGGTAATCTGTATATCTGTACCATTTATACTTTAAATCATTGTCAAAATTGTATGCCTTATTACACATATTGCTTATCAATAACTTATGTCTCCATATTATATAAATATAGACAGATACTTATATAATATAGTAATCTATGGATCAAGGAAATATTTGAAAATGCATTCAAATATTGAATGAGAACATAACCTTATATAGAATACCCCCACATTATTTGCATATAAAACATTTTAGTGACTGAAATAAAAATATATCAAATATGCCATATTTAGCATAAGGTTATATCACATAATATAAAATATAAGTCTAATTATATAGAATTCATTTAAAGATCAGAGGGAAATTTCAATTGCATTTTTTCTTTTCATGGCATTACTTAACCCAACTTTTTAAATAAACTTAATTTTTAGCTATAATAAATTTTAAGAATTTTCTAAAAGATAAACTATAAGATACTATTGGTAGTTATCTTGGTTTAACAATAATTACAAATATTATACATGGTTCTTTATATCCACTTCAATCTAATTATAAGACTGAAGATATAATATGATGCAGATAAATAATATTGAATTACTTATTTCTTCTCATTTGCTTTATAATTTTGTGAAACCATAAAAAAATATGTGTGGGGCCAGCGAGGTGACTCTAGAGGTAAGGTGTCTGCCTTGCAAGCGCTAGCCAAGGAAGGACCACGGTTCGTTACCCTGGCGTCTCATATGGTCCCCCCAAGCCAGGGGCAATTTCTGAGCCTTAGCCAGGAGTAACCGCTGAGCATCAAATGGGTGTGCCCCAAAAACCAAAAAAAAAAAAAAAAAAAGAAAAAGAAATATGTGTGTAAATTTAAAAATATCCAATTATTTTTTAAGAAAGTGTATAAGAAGATAGTTTAAAAGAATTACGAGAAAAAATGTAGCTTCTGCAGGTTTGTTCAGAAAAATTTTTGTTCAGAAAATTCTTCCCAGCCTTTATTTCTAAGGTTAAAAAATCTCAGAACTAGAAAGATTTTATATGATTTAGATTTTACATTTTTATTAAGCCATAAGTATATTTTACCTAGCAAATAAAGTTGTAAAATATCGTTGAATAAAAGAGAAATTGAACCATCCTGAGGCTTACATTTTTGATATTGTTCATGTTTTTTAAAATGAACTCAATAATTGGAATCAGTATAATATGGATTAAGAAATATATATTATTTTTTGCAATTTGACTTCTGAACAGAAAATGTAGATCACTACCTTGAAATTATAGTTTGTACCTATAAAAAGAACACATAGAAAAAGTTGTTATGGGTCTGTTACCATTCAGATTCAGAATAAATTTTGGCCACTTATTAACTGATGATCTACATAGACATGTTCTATTAGAGCAATGTAATTTCACAAAGAACTTTTAAACATGATTAGAAGATAGAGCTATTCATTTGTGAACAAACTATTAACTTCAACTGAATAACAGAAGGCAAGATCATTAATCATGTCAGTTTCTCTTGCCACTTATACAAAGAAGGTGAGGGATTGCTGAATTATTTAAAATAATTAAAAAAATCTTACAAGCTGCTAAATAATATCATTTTATATTTATATATAAATATTTGATTTTTGAGTCACACCCAGCATGCCAAGGGTTACTCCTAGCTCTATGCTCAGAAATTGCCACAGGCAGACTCAGGGGACCATATAGGATGCCAGGATTTGAACCACCGACCTTCTGCATGAAAGGCAAACTCCTTACCTCCATGCTATCTCTCCTGCTTTCATTTTATTTATATTAATATTGCAATATACTATTCTTGTTAGCACCTGGCATGCTATACCATTTTTAACAAGGTGAAAAACAATTGTCAAAATTTAACTTTGTTTCTTGTAGAAACAAATTTATGTTAAATCATTAACATATTTCTTAAAAGTTTTGCAAAATTTTGTGAAATCATTTTTACCAATATACTAATTCTCAAACATAATAAAATATATCTACATTTCACATTATTTTTAATATTCTTTTTTAAGGTACTGATTTTATACATTCTTTTATGAGTTATTATTCAGTCATTCCACTTAATCCTTTTTTTCCCACTTAATCCTTAATTGTTACACACTACATACTTGCTTTTGCAATTTGCTCGGTCAATGATCATGATGGCTTTACACACACACACACACACACACACACACACACATCTTTAATTATTTTATTTTTCCCTTGTCAAACAGACTATTGCATTACTTTTTTTTGAATAATTATTTTAGAAAGTATGTCATAAATTCTTTTTCAATTCTTTTGAGAATTAAATCTCTTTGCATCTTGCCAGGAGTATAAAATGCATCAGTCTTTTTCAATGACTTTAGAACTTTTTTTTTAAATGTAATTATTAAGAAGGAAAAAATGCCGACTCCCTCCTCCATTTTTCTGGATAGCCAACAAATCTAAATCACTAAATTAGAGAAAAAATTAGGAAAAAATATCTTAATCACATAGACCTTGCTCAATACAAACATGTAATGTTTTCACAATTACAATCAGTGTTTATAAATTCTCCTGAGATATCTTTATATAACAGTCAGTGGTTCAAGATACTATCCTTAAGCACAATTGACCCAGATTGTATCATTGGCATCCCATACTGTCCCCCACATCCAGTCCTCAGTACATTTTTCTGTAGCCCCAAAACTATATATATATATATATATATATACATAAGATATATGCATACAGATTAATCATATGCATATGATTAATTTAAAACAACTAGGCTACTGCTGGAAAACAAGAAACCATTTACAAGCAAAGTTAAAGTAGTTTTGTTTAAAGAGAATAAAAATTATTTTCTTTTTTTTTCTTTTAAAATTAGTAACTCAGGTGCTATTCTCAAAGCTTAATATTGGCTTTATGGTGATATCATGAGGATCTTATGGAGTACCAGCAATTAAACCCAATGAATAAGAATTACATATCCTTAGTTTTGCAGAACTTTTTTGAATGTGTAGGTTTTTATTCCTTTATATTTAAGATTTCTCTCTGCATATACAAAAGGAACTGATCTTATGTAATTGGTTTAAAATCCTCTTCTTTATTGGATTGGATTATAGATTTTAAGAGTTTATTATTATAGTATTTAGTGTCCTATGTATATTATCTTATAAAATACAAATACTGATCTTTTAATTTTCTTATTAAATATAAGTAGAAAAGGTGAAATTGGGGAAGGGGGCTTACCTCCCACATAGATGACACTAGTTTGATTCCTGGCATTCCATATGGTCCACTGAGCCTATCGTGAAATATTTCTGAGCATAACACCAGGGACTAGTCCTGAGCACTGTGGTATGTGACCAAAACAAAAACAAAATAAGCAAACAAACAAAAAAAAAGCAATGGGACTGGAATGGTGGCACAAGTGGAACAGCATTTGCCTTGCACATGCTAACCTAGGATGGACTGTGGTTCAATACCCCAGGGTCCCATATGGTCTTCCAAACAAGGAGTGATTTCTGAGTGCATAGCCAGGAATAACTCCTGAGCATCACCAGGTATGGCCCAAAAACAAGGAAACAAAAAAAAAAGCAAAACATTAAAAACTGGAGAAACTGCACATTATTGTCTTGTGCTTGATCTTAATATTTTAAGCTTTATTTGATGAATATGATGTCATACATTAAATTGTCCTTAAATTGAAGAAAGTCATAAGAAATTGGGAATGGGGCTGGAGTGGTGGTGCCTTATCCGCCGGCTTTAACCTAGCATGAACTACTGGTTCAATTCCATAATGCCATGGTCCTCCAGGTCAGGAGCGATTTCTGAGTGCATAGCCAGAAGTAATCCCTGAGCCTCACTGGGTGTGTGGCCCAAAAAAACAAAAAAACAACTTAAAAAAAAAAGAAATTGGGAATGATATTGTAATATATTCTGGTGAAGGGATTAATAGATCAAAAGTATTTAAAACTTACCAACTTATGTACACCAAGTAAAGGAGCAATATATTTTGTATAATAATTTCTATAGACCTGAGAAAATAAAAGAGAGCAAAACAATTGTTAACAAATTTTTCAACCTACTCTCATTACTGGTTATATAAACCAGGCAGAACATCAGCAAAGATTTAAGAACACTCATAATATAAATCTAAGAATAGATATTAGTGCATAGGACCCTCTTCAGTGAATCCAATAAAACTCAAGCATACATTTGATTAGTGAAAAAAGCAATGTACAGTCTAGAACAGAATACATTCTAGGTTGTTAATTACACCCTGGGGGGGAATGTAGCAAAGGATCTTTTCAGACCATAATGCTATAAAAGTTAAACTCAATAATTAAAAGAAATCTAGGGAACATTATGATAGCAAATATGTTAAGACATTTGCTTTCTAGAACTTGAGAACTGCCTGGGCTGATCCCTGAGCAAAGAAAAGTGTATCCTAAGTACTGTTATGGCCCAACTCCACAACCCCCCCCCCCCGCCACCCAAAGAAAATCAGGAAATATTCCAATATTTAGAAATTGCACAGCATACTGTTTAACTACATTATAAAAAAAATCAAGATATAATTAATATTAGTACATAGGTAATACGAACCAAAAAAAGTATAAGAATCAAATGAGTGTGAATCAAGCAAAATATTAGGCATATGGATACAGCAAAAACAATACTAATAAAAATTCAAAATAATACAATTCACAATAGGAAATAAAAAGTTCAAATCAATACATTATAACACAACTTGAAAGATCATAAAAAGAATGCTAATTAAATATAAGAAACAAATTATAAAAATGTAGAGTAGAATAAATTCTAAAGCATTCAAAACAAGATTAAAGAAACCAAAACTATTTTTAAAAGAACAAACAAAATTGATAAGCTAGATGTACAAAGAAAAGAAGAAGAAAAAAATCAAGTCATCAAGGAAAGAATTTTATTTGAAAAATACCAAAAAATATTATTATATATATAAAATTGCATATGAATTGTATTTTATATATTTTAATTAGTACATAATATATATTAATAAGAGATATATTTATTATAAAACTAAATTATTGTAACTAAGTTGCTAAGGTAAAAAATCTTAAAGTAATGTATATATTCTTAAAATAATAAAACCTCCCAAGATTTAATTATTGGGAAGTGGAAAACTTGAACAGATCAGTCATAAATAAGGAGATTGAAACAGTAACAACAAATCACCCCCAGAACAAAATTATGAAATTACCAGGTCCGAGTAGTTTTTCTAGTGAGTTATATCAAAGTTTCAAAGAAAGACAATTTACTGTTTATATTTATATCGCTTTTCATAATATGAAAGTCTTCATATCTTCTATGAAGTCAAAATATAGTAATACTTTTTGTATTACTTTAATAATAAAACCAAAGAGATTTTACTAACAAAATAGGGACCATATCATTAATCAGCATTAACATAAAGATTCCTAACAAAATCTTAACAAATTAATCAAACAATGCATTGAAACAATCATGCAACCTGATCAAGTGGGCTTCATTTCAGATATGAGACAATGGTGCCATATAAGCCAATCTCTTTCTGTCCCCTCTCTATTCTCCTTTACCCACTGTTCCCCTCTCCTCCTCTTCTCTCTCCTCCACTCCCCACCCCTCCCCTCTCCTCTCTTTTTCCTCCACTCCCCGTCCCTCCTATCTCCTCCCCTCCCCTCCCCTCTCCTTTCTTCCTTTCTCCTCTCTTCTCCTCTTCTCTCATCTCCTCTCTGCTCCTTCCTCCCCTCTCCCCTGTGCTCTCTTCCCCTCCCCCTCCTCTCTTTCCCTCCCCTGTGCTCTCCTCCCCTCCCTTCCCCTACTGTCCCCTGCCCTCTCTTCCTCTCCCTTCCCCTCCTTTCTCCTCCCCTCCAGTCCCCTTCTCTCTCCAATCCAATCTTCTCCAATCCAATCTTCCTTTCTAGCCCATTCGTTTTCTCACTCACTCCCATCTTCTCTTTCCCTGCCTCCCTCAACTCTTCTCTCTTCTCTAGGTAAACAAGGTGTTTTCTTTTTAAGTCTGGCTTCTTTAACTCATAACACTCCTCATTCTAGAGGTACACACTAAATGGGCTGCAGTAAAAAATTTGTCTATAGTAAAAAAGTTAATAAAAGACTATCAAAAATTAAAGTTATGACTTAAGGACACAGTGGGGACAAGGCTTAAGTTTACAAGGCTCCTCTTTTTCACTTAAGTTTACTGAGCAACATTTAGGTCCTTTTACCTATATATTCTGCATAGCCTCTGTTCATGAATAGAGAAAAACATAGTGTCAGTTAATAAAATTTGTAAGAAGACAACTGTCTTATTTTGTTTTGTTTTGTTTTGTTGTTTAGTGAGCCACACCCAGTAACACTCAGGGGTTACTCCTGGTTATGTGCTCAGACATAGCTCCTGACTCAGGTGACCATATGGGAAGCCGGAAATCAAACCCAGGTCCTTTCTAGGTCAGCTGTGTGCAAGGGAAAAGCCCTATTTCTGTGCTATTGCTCTGAAACCCAAATGACATATTTTATAAAAATATTTTTAGTGAGTCCATTACAGAAGTGTTAAAGTTATAGAACACAAAGTGAATTTGACAAAACATATTGGCTAGATTAAAAAAATAGTTTTGTACATATTGATAATTACAATTTTTAGCCAGTAAAACTTGCCTCACAAGTATATTTTATCTTGTTTGCTTAGTTTTATTCTCTCCCTTAATTTTACAATTAAAAGAAAAATCTTATATTTTGTAACTTTTTAATGATTGCATTAATTCTATATTTTGATTCTTTTTAGCATCTGGTGCCTGGATTTCTTAAAGAATTAAGTTCAGCTCTTTACTAAGATTACGTAACCGAGTTTACATTTATAATAATTAATTTTAATAAAATATAAATTCTATTTAAATTGACCTATACATTTATTTCAGTTACATCTTTCAATAAAATGATTGCTAAGAGAAAAATGACCACTCTGGGGATGTAGGTAGGAGATGCAAATTTAAATTAAAAAATTAAAATAACATAATTCCAATAAACTTTAAAGCAGGCATGAATAAATTGAAACTAGAGAGATTTAATCATCTAATAAGCTACAAATCTAATATCTGAAGTGTATGTACAATTGTATAATTGAGGTTTATACCAATTGAAATCATACTGTATTTCTATATAATCATAGTTACATCATAAAATATTAAAATAAGTTACCTATATTTTTATAAATTTATAAATTAAGTTAATTTATATAGGAGCAGGACAGGAGTTAGAATAATTTCCACATTGTTCTTTCAACAACCAATAACACAAATATTTGACTTTTAATAAACTCAGAAAGATATTTCTTATGGGAAAATGCAGCTTTCTGTTCCTGTAGAAGCTAACATCTACTTTTGAAATTCAGGTTATGTTTTACCATTTACATTTTGGAAAACCTAAGCTCACTCTCTGTGGAACGTCATTACAACAAAAACACATTACCTTCTGTTCTATCACTTATTCACTGATTATAAATATAAATAAAGCATCTTGCCTTAAAATGAGTTTTAAGCCATATTACAAATTTTATATTGATTTAAAATTTATTATAAATTTTTTTCTATCACAAATGTTTTGATAGTATTGGTTATTTTGATATTTTTATAAAATAATGTATATGACTATGGAAATAGTCATTAATAAGATAGATATATTATACATGTTATGATAACATAACAGAAGTTTTCACAAAATTAGCTATTTTCTTATTATCCTATTTTATTTCTTATTTTTATTATTGGAATTTATTATGTTATTTATTTTATTATTTTTAATTCTTACACTGTATTTATTACTTTTACAATGTAATTTACCTATTTCTTTTTTCATGTTTGTATTTTTTAAATTAACATTTTTAAAAGCATTCAAGGAAATCTATTAGTCTGCTTTGGTTAGGGCATTTACTCTTGTAATACTAGTGACTTTGTAGTCAAAGATGATTAGGATCAACTAAAATAAACTTTCTAATAAATTAAAAAACACATATATAATAATAAAATAGAAATTATTGGGCCAGAGAGATAGCATAGAGGTAGGGTGTTTGCCTTGCATGCAGAGAGACAGTAGTTCGAATCCTGGCATCTCATAAGGTCCCTGAGCCTGCCAGGAGCGATTTATAAGCGTAGAGCCAGGAGTAACCCCTAAGCGCTGCCGGGTGTGACCCTCTCCCCCCCCAAAAAAAAAATACCCCAAAATAAAATAAAATAGAAATCATTAAGAATGTTTTCATCAAAACTTAAAAATAAGTTTTATTTTATAGAAGGAATATATAATATGATATGTTCAAGTTTCAGATATGGATTATTATAATGTACATATATCTAAATTACTTTAATGAGACACTAAAATCAATTTTTGTTCCTTTGGAATCCATAATCACATGGGGCTACTTCTGACTCAATTTTGGGGGTTAATTTCCAGTGTGGCTTAGAGAACCACACACCAAAAATCACACATGTAACACATTAGGTCTAAGGTATTGAAGTATCTCCCTAGCACTGAAAGTCCAATTTTGTGAATTGTTACATATTCCCTTCTTCTATGATTCAGAATTTTATAGGCAATTTCCCCACAATAATTGAGGACTTGGAGTCCACAACTGTTGATTACCTGATCTGTATTGTGGAGGTTCACTTTGTGGTGCTCAGATCTAAAGTTCCAGAGATGCTCAGGTCTAGCATGATGGTGGATAGTAGGGACACACCATGCAATCTCTGTTCTTTTATTTTTTTTTATTTTTTTGTTTTGTTTTGTTTTTGTTTTTTGGGCCACACCCTTTTGATGCTCAGGGGTTACTCCTGGCTACGCGCTCAGAAATTGCCCCTGGCTTGGGGGGACCATATGGGACACTGGGGGATCGAACCGTGGTCCTTTCCTTGGCTAGCGCTTGCAAGGCAGGCACCTTACCTCTAGTGCCACCTCGCTGGCCCCTGTTCTTTTAGTCTTCAGTGCTGGGTATCAAACTCATTGCCTCCTTGTGCAAAGAACACCATCCAATTTTTTGGATTCTCTTCTGGCAACCACGTTCTAGACTTGACTTTTGTAATACCAAATGAAAATTGTGTATCACTGAAATATAAATTTGAAGTTAAATTATCACAGTTTAGTTCATACAATGTGGAGGAAAGGTAAAGGACATCCATAGTCAAACTGGATTATCATCTATGAGCTTGAGAGAACAACGTGTAAACTGATTCTATGTAGCAAAGGCTGTTTACAAATCACTATGTTATTGAAAGTTTCTGTGTTTCTTTGAAGGCTTTATATTTTATACCAGTAGTATTCCATAATTTCTTACAACCAAATTTAAGTTTTTATAAAGCACAGTCTTATAAGTTTATTACATATTTTATATCATATTTTAAAACATGTTTTTAAAGAACTTAATACTCTATCACATGTCTTAGAATGCTGACTTATTTTAATTTTGATATTGATAATAAATTGTTCAAATCTTTCTCCACAAATGTATACTAGCTAAATATTAACTGGTTATTGTAGCTCTTATTTTTATTTTTACTATTATATTTTCAGTGTGTTATTTAAAAAAATAACCATAGGGTCAGAGAGAAACCAAGATATTTGCCTTCCATGCTGCTGTTCACCATTAGATCCCCTGTACATCCATATATGTACTCCAACCTACATAAGAAATTATCCCTGACACAGAATGAGGCATCAGCATTAACCCCAGCCTTCTGTCACCACAAAATTAAACAGAATAAAATAAAGATAAAATTACCCAAATAAATTTGGTTATTTATTTAGACCAATTAGTTTAATCTAGGAAATATCTTATGCAATAAGGAGAGAAAATGAACACAGTTGAACTAGGAAATAGTTCATGAAACAAGAAAAGAAAGATTGTACACAATGAGAGACATTATAGTCATTAAGAGGATGAGATTAGGGCCCGGAGAGATAGCACAGCGGCATTTGGCTTGCAAACAGCCGATCCAGGACCAAAGGTGGTTGGTTCGAATCCCGGTGTCCCATATGGTCCCCAGTGCCTGCCAGGAGCTATTTCTGAGCAGACAGCCAGGAGTAACCCCTGAGCACCGCCGGGTGTGGCCCAAAAACCCCCCCAAAAAAAAAAAAGAGGATGAGATTAAACTATTTGCATGTAAAATTAATACAATTTCAGTCAAAGGTAACTGCTCCTTCCATCATAGAAGCAAACGGGAAGGGAGCTTTGTTGCAAATTACCTTATTAGTACTACAAGGCAGAAACTGCAATTAGGTTAAATATTAAGTTTTGGTGTAGTTTGACAGAAAGGTTAGAGACTTTAAAGAAAATTTTATTTTTATAAAAAGTATTAAAGTTATTTGGGAAGCCATAGACTCTGTGTACAACTATTCTCTGATAGGGCTAGATTGATAGCACAGTGGTAAGACATTTGCCTTGCCTGTGGCCAACCCAGGATAGACACTGATTCGATGCCTGGAATCCCATATGGTCCCCTGAATCTGCCAGGAGCAATTTCTGAGCACAGAGCCAGGAGTATTCCTTGAATACTGCTGGGTGTTACCCCAAAACTACCAAAAAACAAAAAAAATAAAACCACACACACTGACACACACACTCACAAATAGGACAGAAGGAGATAATATTTTTCTCTCAAATTGAAATATAAACTGGATCATATAAAACCCTAAAGATTATATGATTTAGGCTAAAATATGTAAATACATTGAAAATTATGTATAGAAACATTAAGTAAACAATGTTTACTTGAGCAGAGTTTATATATTATCTATTGTAATTCATAGCAATTTAAATGATTCACATACAAGATGCTCAATTTCTTTTCAAATGGATAAAGAAAGTGACAATAATTTCAGATCTTTTCCCAAATCAGATATTTTTATTGGCTATATTTAAGATGAGGTTACAGGATATTAGATCTTTATATAATTAAATTGAACACTAATCTAATTTGGGTTTGATTATTATTAAAAAAAGATCACACTTTTTTACACATGTTGATATCACAATTTCAAATTAGTCCTGATCAAACATTAATTCACAGAGAAGACACATTCTCATTTTAATAAAGATAGTAAAAAATAAACCCAAATAAAGATAAATGAAAGGTTTAAAAATTTATGGGATCAGTGTTGAGTGAATGTGCCATAAATCTGACAAGATTTTACACAATAAGCATTTTAAAGCAGTATGTTGAGAAGAGAAGTAGACATCAGCAAAGAGACATTTCATGTAGTAAGGGATTCTAAGATTTAATAGCACTTTGATTTATATCTCTAAATAAATACTTCACTTACATACCTATTGTAAGAAAGGTACTATTTAGAAACATTTATTTGAACTTAAGGACATTTCTGTTTGTTTTTAATTTTGAGGGCAATTACAATGCATTAGTCTCTTTTTGTTCTTGGATTTTGTTTGATTGTTTGTTTTGGGGCCACAGTTGGCAGCACTCAGGGGTTACTCCTGGATCTGAGCTCAGAAATCACTCCTGGCAGGCTTAGTGGTTCATAGGGGATGCCGAAATTTGAACCCAGGTCAGTCCCAAGTTGGCCACATACAAGGCAAACATCCTACAGCTGTGCTATTACTCGTCCCCTGTGCATTAGATTTTTGACTATGGTATAAAAACTTCAAAAGACAAGAAAAAGATCTCATCTGAACTAAAAAACTTATTATGCTTCTTCTGAGTAGTAAAGCTTATCTAATACTTGGAGAAAAATGAGTCAGAACCTTTTAAGTTATGTACCTGTAAATGAATCTCTAATAATATCGTTTTCATCTGGCTACACTGTGTGCATGTAACTTAGATATCTAAAATAAAATATTGTTTCTTTTTTGTTGCTTTTTGTTTACCAGCCATACCCTTGGAATGCTCAAGAATTATCATGGCTCAACATTCAGGACTTTTTTTTAGGCCTTTCTCAGAAGAACATATGGGATGCTGAGGATTGGCTTTGGTTGGCCAATTTCAAAGAAAGGCAAATGCCATACCAGGTGTACCCTCTTTTCAGTCCCAGTTTTCATTTTTGTTTGTTTGTTTGTTTTGTTTTGAGGTCACACATAACTATGGTCAGAGAATACTCATATTTCTTATTCAAGGATGACTCCTAATGGTTTTAGGGATCACACTTCGGTTAGAAGCTATATGCAGCATTGTATTTTTATGAGCAAGTCTATACAAAAGAATTAATCTTATTTCTCTTTCCAAAAGAACTATTAAACATTTTATCTTTTTTACAATACACACAATTGTATCTATGGCTTGATAAAACAACTCAAAAAAATGATTAATTAGAAAGATTAAAAGTACCTCTCAGATAAAAGTTAATTTAATAGAATTCAATATAAACCAAGATATAATTCTTATATTATTATTTTGCTATTTTTCCCATCTGTTTCAATGGTGGATGTGGTGCTCCCAATCAGTCTTTTGGGTATCTAAGTCTCCTCCCAGCTATACTTGAGAGAATACTGGGAATTGAAGCCAGGTTAGCCAAGTGCGAGCTTTGAGACCTAACTGTTGCATTTTTAGGTCGCTTGTATATCTTGCATATAACATACAGTATTCTACACCAAATTGGAGATGAATAACTTTATGGATTCCTGAATAGCTAGATATACAGTCGAATTTCTGATCCTATTAAAACATTGTCGCCATGTGAGTTACTATGAAATTCTGGAATTGTAAAAATTTGAACCGCAAAGAACCATAAAAATATTTGTCGGAGGGTCTAAAGTGCTAGTACAGTGGTAGGGCATTTATTTACCTTACACGCTACTGAACTAAGAGGGACTGGGGTTTGATTTCTGGCATCCCAAATTCTCCCCCAACCCACCCCACCTCCAGACTTGAGCGATTTCTCAGTGCTGAGCCAGGAGTAACCCATGAGCACTGCTGAGTATGACCAAAAAACAAACAAAAACAAAACAAAACAAAAATATTCATCAAGACGATAGCTGTAGAATAAAAATATAAAGTCCACTAGTTGGGTGAAGCTGGCCCAGGCACCATGTTTCTAAACGGTCAGGAGGAAGGGTCTGACAAAGCGTGGAAGTAATGGAGGATAAATAATACACAACAGTCAAAAAAGATATTCTTGGAGTCAGTTCACTTTATTTTCTCATGGCCTTTATCCGCCATGTGCATCCTCTGCTCCAAGTCTGCTTAACTCATGTCTTTCTCTCACAGCTCTGGCCCCCACCCTCAGACAGACTCTTAATTATCCTGAACACCACCCATCAGGGTGGGGAAAGACCCTGTAATCAGGTGTGGTTTAACATACCAAAAGAAGTGCTTAGGGAAATAGGAAGTCTAGGAAGGGCTTTACCAGGTTCACTTTACAGATACCAAGATGACATTGATGACATTGATGCTTCCCCTGGTCTCAGGATGAGTTGACCCTGTGATTTGCAAAAGATGTGGGACATTCTTACTCCATTTTTTCTAATAGTGGAGGGCTGTGTTCGAGGCTTCCCCTGAAAGAAAAAAATCCATATAGCTACCATTTTTTAGGGTAGATAGAATCTTCCTGAAAGAAAATCATAATTTAGCTATTTAAAGGAATGAATCAATTTGGCATCTTTTTTCATAGAATCATTTTGAAGCCCTTTGTAACAAAAATAAGAATAATAAAGATAAGGTCAGAGCTATTAATCCAGATGCTATGCTGCTTGACTTGTATTCAAGTAACCTGGATTCATCCCCAGCATTTCTTATGAAAATCTAAGCACCTTCAGGAATTACTTCCAGAATGAAGAGCCAGGAGTAAACTCTGAGCATTACTGGGAGGCTATACATATCCCCCCAAAAAGAATAATAAATATATATTTAACCACAGTGTAATTGGTTGATTATATTATTAATAAGCCATAGATAAATTTGAAATTATGAGTGGCAGAGGGATAATTCTAAAATATTTGTAAAAAGTAGAAAGAAGAGACTCTGCTTCTGAGCTTCTCCTGACTTCAAAACTCAGTCTCTCAATAGCAAAGAATTACGACAGCAATGAAAGTTTCAATGTAAGGTTTCTAATACCTCTGAAAGTAGTTGATGTCACATAGGACAGTCTTAAATTATTTACTTAAATACAAATAATAAAAGTAAAAATAGAATTTGATTGTAGACATAAAAACTTTCCTAAGAACAGAATCAGGGATAGAAGCCATTTAAATGAGAAATGAGATTCTATTCCCTTATAAGATTAAAATACAGTTAACTTGATGGTATTGGTTTTATTCTTATTTCATGTAGGGAGCCCCTTAAGAACAGGCAAAAAATGCAGGGCTGAAATGCAGGGCCTTGTGACAGGCAAAGAATTTTGCCAAAAGCAGGCAGCTTTGAGAATAAATGTAAACTTTTAAGATTTAAGGCTTGTAAGGCACAGAGAGGCAACAAGCAGAGAGCTATGCTAAAAGCAGGCAGCCTTAAGGAATAAATAAACATTTAAGGTTTAAGGTTTGTACAGAAACAAAGAAAGCCCAGAATTTTGGTCCTGGGAAACTGAGTCTAAATTCTGAGTTCTGTCATCTGTACATTTCTGACCTGCCTGAGATGGGTTCCATTACCAGTATGTCCCCGACCTGATGGAGACAGGTCCCATTAGTTGTGCATTCTATCCTAATTGCTGATGGGTCCTGTTATCTAGACAATATGGTCTGTTCTATGTACATTTTCTATTGACATATTTAGGAGCAGAACTGCGCCCACACAAAAATGTATATAAGCCAGGCCTTGAATTGCAATAAACGGAATTGTATTCGGATTTGGCTAGAATCCTTTTTCCACTTTTGTCTGTCTTTGTCTGTCTGTCTTTGTCTTTGTATATGCGTGATCTCCCTCCAAGAAAGAATAACCACATTTTAACTGGTGTCTCTGCAGGAAGGGACACCCACAATTTCATATATATAACTATTAGTTCTTCATATTGTTATATATATATACATATATATTTATATACATTTAACACCAACACTATTTCCACCACTGAAATGATTTTAAGCATGCATCTAAGCTTGCATTATATACCCTCTCATAAACACAGTATATGAGTTTATTTCTATGTGAAAGTCTGCATTTAATGCATTATTTGATTCATCTGTAGATAATTAGAACAGTCATAATGGTGATGAATAAACATATAAAGGAACAGAAGATTATTTGCTATTGAATTTATGATTAATGTTTTATAATAAAATTTAATTTAATATAATTTTATATAGAAAGAGGAGGTACAGTAAATGCACCCCATATACACCTCAACCTTGGTCCTTTGCCTGGTCTGTATTGTGAATTAGGGGACAAAAAATTTTGTTATAATTAATTAGTTTATTAGGTCCACTGTAAGCAAAGAGTCTCAAACCAGGTGGCAACAATAACAGAACATTATGTTATAATGATTTCATAAAGTTTAAAACTGAGAAAACATTGATTTGTTTAAGGTCATTTGAAGAGTCAGTTTGACCTCTTTACTTGATTTATCGATTACAGATTTTTTCCTGTACCTTAATATCACTTTTTGTCTATATTCTATACTTAAATTATTTTTTAAGAATATTAATCATTTGAATTTTGGTATTATCTGGTGATCTTATTTTAAATATTTGACTACTCCCAAGTTTAGAAATGTTCTGAGTTACTGAAACATAGACATAAATCTATCCATGTTAGTTTGAAGAGAGACATAAACTAGTCCTAACAATTTATTTTTACCTTTAAAATTAGCATTTCTCCCATTGTATCAAAAGTTCTCTTTTGCGCAATATTAATTTTATTTAATGTAAGAATTCATTGCTTTTATTTATTTGTCAGTAAGGATGATGATGTGAGGGGCTGGAGAGATAGCATGGAGGTGGTGTGTTTGCCTTGCATGCAGAAGGACGGTGGCTCTGATCCTGGCATCCCATATGGTCCCCCTTGCCTGCCAGGAGTAATTTCTGAGCCTAAAGCCAGGAGTAACCCCTGAGCACTGCCATGTGTGACTCAAAAACAAACAAGCAAAATAAACAAAATGGTGAGATTAATGTTAAGGGCAATTATTTGCCAGACAGTCCTTACATTCCAAGCTTTCTCTTTTCTTTTTTTTTGGGGGGGGTCACACCCGTTTGATGTTCAGGGGTTACTCCTGGCTAAACACTCAGAAATTGCCCCTGGCTTGGTGGGGACCATATGGGATGCTGGGGGATCGAACCGCGGTCCTTCTTGGCTAGCGCTTGCAAGGCAGACACCATACCTCTAGCACCACCTCAACCGGCCCCTCTCTTTTTCTTAATCAATACCTTTATTTAGTCTTTTATTATATGCTGAAAATTGAGAACTGATAATATTCTTACATTTATATGTTCTGTATTTTCACTAAATTTTTTGTTGTTGTTCTGGATATTTTAGGAGAAAAATAAACTCAGCTCCTAGAAAAAATGTCTTTCAGAAGAGCTAAAACTAGCATACTGAATGGTTTTGCTTGACTTGTCAGGAGTTCAGTGTTGTTCACAGATTTAAGTGGCTTAAGCTGAATAGAAGAGATTATCAATGACTGGAAATGTATCATGGTTACTTTTAACTACAAATAAGAT
This sequence comes from Suncus etruscus, assembly GCF_024139225.1. Taxonomy (NCBI): domain Eukaryota; kingdom Metazoa; phylum Chordata; class Mammalia; order Eulipotyphla; family Soricidae; genus Suncus; species Suncus etruscus. The sequence goes on from NC_064855.1 coordinate 81,261,695, forward strand.
ATACAGAAAAGGTTCATAGATACAATCATGTATAGGTGCTGGTTCATGACATCATTTTTCACGATAGCATTACGTCTGCTACAGAGGATTTTAAGAATATTGATGAGAGCATTGCTGAAGAATGTTGGCAGTTTTCATGGTCAAGAAGTTTTTTACTATTTTAAGGATTAAAAACAACAAAAACTCTGATGGCTATGTAAATATAGTTTAAGTAAACTTTCATTATTTTAAAATTGGTTTTCTTATTTTCTGAGACTGACTCAAATGCATTCTGGGGTAGAGGTTAAGGCACATGACTAGATTGCTGCTAACTCTAATTTGATCATGGCACAGTGCTGTCCCCTCAAGGTTGTGGGTGAGATGAGATCCTAGAGGACCTTGAATATTACCTTCATGCTGTGTAAGCAATGAAGGGCTAAAGTGAACTCAGGGCTGCCCCCAGAACTCTAAGTAATTTCTTATGCTGCAAAAGACAAAAAAAGGCCAATTTAAAAAAATTATATACATATATAATATAAGAATATATATTATATGATATATATTTATAATATTAATATATATAAGAAAATATATGAAATATATATTTCTTATATGTTGCAAAGTAAAAATACTCTTAAATTCAGTTTTAATGATTTAGTCATTTTGGTAACTTGAGGATATGCTTTTCTCATTAATTTAGACATGAGATTAAAACATTTAAAATTATAGGCAAATGTAATGTTTTTATACACTGTTTTAATATAGCAATAGATATTCTATGCTAGACTCCTAAGAGACAGCAAAATGAGTGGGTAAGGCACTTTCTGTGGCTGCGCCAGTTTAATTGTGAGACTATGGATGGTCTCCCAAATACTACCAGTCGTGATCTCTGAGCAGAGTCAGGCAAAAGCCCTGAGACCACTGCAAGGTGAGATCTCAAAACAATCACCAAACCAAAATAAAAAGTGATGCCATGCAGAGACAGCTAAAACTAATGTAAAGTAGTTCATAATAATAGGCACATTATTTTATTAAATTATGGTCAAATCATGCCTCATTTTGTGAAGGCATACAAACAAAATTTTTATTGTTTTCTGTTTCAAATGCTATAAAATAAATATGATTTTATAAAAGAATATACCCCTAATATGATGATTATTGCTTTATATAAAGGAGCAAAACCCACCTTCAGAGAAAAGATTTGATTAGTCATATGGTGACTTTTTTTTAATTCCTTTGAGTCCCTGCAGTTGAATACTGCAACAACTTAAGATTATTCTACAAAATTTTATTTTTTTGCAGTTGAGAAATATAATCTTGGTTGTGTCTAGCTTATGTTACCCACTTTAATACTTACAAGCAAATCTAGCAAATGACTTTGACTTTTTTTTTTGTAAATTTTTATTTTTATTTTGTTCATCTTACAATTGCTGCCATGATGGCTGTCGTTGTAAGCTGATTGTGCTCCTCTTGTATACTCAATAGCCTCCAAATAACATTCCTGTTTTTATTCTTTTACTTCTTTCATCTATTATTTATATAACAGCCAACATCTCTATTCACAACATGTTATGGGTCTTATGTTAAAACATTCCAATGCCTTTCAATTGTACGAGAAGAATTTCAAAACTCCTTACCATTGCCTTACAAGCAACTCTTATAATAACTGCTGATATCTCTGATATTATTCTACATACTCTCAAAATTTATCATGTTCTGGACATATCAGCATTCTTGTTTCTCCAGAAATCAGAACCTCCATGGTGTGCTTACCTCGTTGCATGGACCTTGTATGTTCCTTTTTTTTTTACAATACTCTTATAAAATGGAACTAAGTTATGCTTATTTCCTTATGATCATTAAAACAGTATACAAATGTGACTTTCTTGAATATGTCTTCCATAAATTAGAAAAAATATTTTAAGTCCCCAGCTCCCAAACCAAAAAAAAAATCTTTGAACCAGTTCTCTGAGTTTCTTTAAAAGCTATAGAATCAATCCATAGGTAAATCTAGGTTGGATTTAGAAAGTGTGTCATTTGGGCCGGAGAGATAGCATGGAGGTAATGTGTTTGCCTTGCATGCAGAAGGTCTGATGTTCGAATTCCTGCATCCCATATGGTCCCCCGAGCCTGCCAAGAGCGATTTTCTGAGCATAGAGCCAGGAGTAACCTCTGAGTGTTGCTGGATGTGTCCCAAAAACAAAAACAAACAAACAAAAAAGTGTGTCATTTAAATAATAATAAATTGTATGAAAATATAAGCATTTTATTTAAGTGCATTTAAGTGTTTTCAGTACTTAGTATAATAAAAATTATAAATAGCTAAAATGAAATAACTGGAAATTCTTTATTTTCTAATAACTTATTTATGGTGAAACAAGAATATATTGTTTTGAGGAAATAAAGTTCAAATTTACTCTTACCATCAATATTTGAAATTGATGTGAATTTTGACCAACACTCATTTATTAAAGTATATTTTCAGTAAAATAAAAATTATATTTTCAAACAAACTTATATTTATAAAAATTATATTTATTAATAATTAACCAGATACCATTATCAGCAATATTTCTACAAATAAATACACATTGTAAATAGAAAATACACAGAAAAATATTTTTGTAATGCAATAAAATGGCAAGGTACAATAAAGGTAATTTATGTTTTAATTACTAATTAATGTTTATTAATTATATTTTATTGTAGAAACACTGTACATTTTCTACACAATTTGCACGCATATTAACTAATACTAAAATGTTACAAAATTACAGTGCTGAGGTTAACTATGAGAGCAAAGAGAACTAAGAAGAGTATCATGTATCCAAGTTAAGATTCTTTTATGATTCAATGTGTGTATATGTGCATATAAAATACAGGCATATATGTTTACATATAGATGTATTAATGCACTGAACTTTCTGTTCGAATATTGGTTCACATATTATTTGACAGCACATTGTTCTATTATGTGTATTCATGAAACATTTTTTTTTATAAATGATTATAAGAATAATTGTAGGTGGGTTCCAGTCAAAAACTGAACACACTCACCCCTTCACTAGTGCAACATTTCCATCACCAAGGCCCTCCTCCTGCCTTCTTAATTCCTGCCTGTATTCAAGACAGGCATTCTACTTCTCTCACTCATCACGATTGTCATGATAGTTGTTAGTGTAGTTATTTCAAACTTTCTTATATTCTTCTAACACTTCATTCGATACCTTAAGGAAAATTATGTCACTATCTTATTTTAAGTTAATAAATAACAAGGAAATTGTTATCTCCAATTCATTTAAATTCAGTGAAGGAAGATTTAAGTAGTTAACCTAATCTTTGTTTTGGTTTTTAGTTGTACGCTATTTGTTATCTTTATATTTTTGGGTAAGCAAACATTTTTATTTTATTTCATTTTTTTTAATTTTTATTTTGATCATAGTGGCTTACATATTGTTGACAATAATATTCTAGGTACATATTTACATAAAATCAGGGGGGATTCCCATCCCTAAATTGTCCTCCCTACACCTCCGTTTTTGTCCTACCTCCCATTTCTTCTTCCCTCACCCCCAGGGTGGCTAGAATATGTGATCCCCTCTGTATCTGACCTACTACTTAGTAGTCTTGCATCAGTTTGGTCTTGGTGCCTCCCTTATTTCCCCCTCTAAGTGGGGGCAGGGCTAGCAGTTCAAGTTAGGTGGTTTTGCCTGAAAAGGAGAAAATGAGTAAACTGGGGTAAGAGTCTAATATCCCCAAAATGGGCAGAATCCTTCTAGAGGTTCTCCTCATCGATTTGGATAATGCAGGAGAAAAAGAAGGTGAAACACCCCATCAGTCCCAAAAGAAGTGTCAAATATCCAGTGAGGACTCCAGTTATATCGATAAGCACCACAATAAACTGATAAAAAAAATACAAACAAAAACAAACAAACATATGAACAACAACAACAAAAAAATAACTCGCCATGGTCTTGAAATAAGAGACATGGTGTAGCACATAACGAAAGAAAAGAAAGGAAAAAAAAACACACACCAAAAAAAAAAAAAAAAAAAAAAAAAGAATAATTGGGGACAACAATTTCAATAATCACATCCGAACCGAGAAATCGACCAAAATAGCTAGGTAAATAAAATTAATAATAACAATAATAAATGAAGGTAATATATATATATATATATATATATATAAATATCCAAGGTTTTGTGCTTTTTGCATTTTTGTTTTTTCCCTCTGCCCTGGCACAGTAAATATTGGGGTCATTCGAAACGGAATTCACTTGCCCTATGAGATATGGGGATTCTCCGTCCTTGGAGTATACTGTCATGGGATCAGTTCTAGGCTTTGCTCAGGATCATTACTCTCCCGGTGGTGTTTTTTCTTTTTTTTTTTTTTTTGGTTTGTTTTTTGTGTGTGGAAGACTTCTGCTTTGTCCAGGGTGATACATTCAGAGCTCTGTGTTGAGTGGTCTCAGTATCTGTACAACTCCTGAGGTGGGCCTTATGGTGAAGTCAGTCTTTGTGAGTCTAGAGGTTCTGTTGCCTCAGTGCCAATTGGATCCGTCTTCTGTGGTTGGTGATCTTGGTCTTTGCACTGAACCTAGGATGGCATCTAGGATAGTGTCCTTCTTTGTGCTTCCAGAAGCCCCTTTCCGTTACAGTTGTCTCTGCAGGACCTTTGGAGCTGGGGATCATGCTTATTGTGTTGGTCTTAGTTCAAAGCCTAGACTAGGGCTTTTTGATTGGTCCCAAGATGTATACAGTCTGGTCGTGGTTCTAGCAGCCAGTCCTCTGTAAATCACGATCTTGGCTTTTGGACCTACCAAAGGGTGCCACGTCTTCTGGTTTTGTCTTGTCGTTAGCTGGTAAAGTAGGCTAAACTGCTCTAAGGTCAAGTTGTTCACGTTTTCTTCATTGTCGGGATATCATGTTAGCGCTGGCCCTTGTTGTTGACCCTGCAGTATTGAGGCCGTCCCAGATGGAGTTTGTTTCGTGCAGCTGTTGTGAAGAGCTGTGCCGTTTCTATGCCTGGGAACCAGGGTTCAAGGCTGGATGAATGGAATCCGATCACCTGAGGTCTAAGTTGATTCCACATGACATATTTTCAAGGTAGGAGATATCCCTGTATTGTAAACAACTATGAGCTCCTATCTCTAGTAGGTAAGAGCTCTTGTTTTTTTTTTTTTGTTTGTTTGTTTGTTTTTTTATGTAAGATTTCCCCTTTATTTATTGTGCCTTTGCAGGGGGAAGTGGTGCTCCATTATATTGTCAGTGTATTTGGGGTGGACAGAGTGGGTAACATAAATAGGTCACATACCCAAATACGATTAAGAAAAAAAAAATTGCATGTGCCCACAAATGTATATGTACGGCAAACATTTAAAAAAAAAAAAGGAAATATAATGAGTTAGTGAAGTTTTTAAAGGACCAAAGTGGTGCAAAAGACTACATTTGGGGGAGAACAGGTAAAGAGGTGGTGTATTACAGGTCTTATGCCTATGTTGGAAGTACTGTTTATCCCCTTGTCTTTTGGATTTTTCTTGTGGTGTGTGGGTTCCCAGGCATCTTCCAATCTCACCCCCTGACCTTCTTCAGATTGGTATAAATTTGCAGCAGGGAGGTCTTGGAAGAGTTCTTGCATTGGGGATACTATTGGACCTAAGTCCGGTTTCAAGAAACAGTCCACTTTATGGGGAGTTGGTAGGGAGGGTCTCGCTGCATGAGTCCACAGGGGGGTTGGCTGTCTTTTCTTGCAGGAGATGAGGTGTGGGTTCGGCTGGGTGTCCCCTCCCCTGGGTGCTGGGTACTGGGTCGTTGGGTAGGAGGTCGATCTTGATGCCTAAAAGATTAAGGACTGAGGGTGGAGAGTTTCATTATGGTGGGAGATCTGGATGGGATTAAGGGGTGAAGGGATAGTTGGATTTCCGGGGGGGAGAAAGGGGAAGGTATATGGGAGGGGTATGAAGGAAGAGAAAAGAGAAAATACTGTAGAAAGAAAGGGGGAAGAGAAAGGGAAAAAAGTAAAGAGAAGAATAGAAGAGAAAAAGAAAAAAGAAAAGAAGAAAAAAGGAAAAAGGAAAAAAATATATAAAAAAATATATATATATAAAAAATAATAATAATAAAGAAAAAAAATAAAGTAGTGAGAAGAAAGGAGAGAATAACAAGGGAATTTTGGTTTGGCTGAATGTGTTCGATGGCTAGAGAGTACGTCGCGGGTACTGCTTTGGTGGTCTGACTGGTCACGTGCTTCAATTCCTAAAAGAAGGTTTAACCTAGAAATAAAGTGTATGTTAAAGAGTTTTCTCGTGGTCATCTCGTAGTGCAAGCAAGGTACGGTATCTCGTGTGGTATCCCGAGTTGCCATCTTAGTTTGTCCGTCCTTTGTGTCTAAGGGCGCCTGTGGACAGAAAAGCTGAGAGGTTATTTAATATATAGTAAGGTAAAGGGAGTAAAACGTAGTGTTATGGTATTTTGCCATCGCATTCCGTGATTTCCCGTGGTGTTCTTTACTTGTGTTCCTGTTAACGATCTCTAAGGGGTTATTGTGGACCTTTGTTGTAGGAGTCTGATTACATACCTGTTCTCTCTATGTTACTGTTTTCTTTGCGGTATAATGTGCAGTCAAGAGTTTGCGTTATTCCTTCTTCGTGTTTTTTGGACACTGCTTCCATGTATATGTTGACTATTACAGTGTTCAGAGTTTCTACCCTGTTAAACCCTGTTATCTGATTGTTAGGTATTAGTAATGTATAAAATATATGTTCTAGGTGTTTCAGAATAGTGCTACCATTCTGTGTTTCTCTTTTGTCTTCTGACTTACTTCGTTTAACATAACATGATCTAGGTCCATCCACGTTGCTGCAAAGTCTGTGATTGTATCATTTCTAACTGCCATGTAATATTCCATTGTGTATATGTACCACATCTTAATGATCCATTCATCTGTTGTTGGACATCTAGGTTGGTTCCAAGATTTGGCTATTATACTGAGTGCTGCGATAAATAGTGGGGTGCATACGTATTTTGGAATGAATGTCCTTCCATCTTGTGGGTATATGCCTAGGAGAGCAATTGCAGGGTCAAATGGCAGCTTGATTCTGAGTTCTTTGAGAACTCTCCAGACTTTCCTCCATAGGTGTTGGACTAGGGGGCATTCCCACCAGCAGTGGATGAGAGTTCCTTTCATACCGCATCCCCGCCAACAAAGGTTATTTCCGTCATTTTTGATGTGAGCCATCCTGACTGGTGTAAGGTGGTATCTCATTGTTGTCTTGATTTGGATCTCCCTGATGATGAGTGAAGGTGAGCATGTTTTCATGTGTTTGTTGGCCATCCTTCTGTCTTCCTCAGAGAAGTGTCTATTCATTTCATCTCCCCATTTTTCATAGCTTTGTTTGGTTTTGGGGGGCTCAGCTTTCTGAGTGCTTTGTATGTTCTAGATATTAGCCCTTTATCTGATATGTCGAGTGAAAAAATTTTTTCCCATTCTGTTAGCTGTCTTCTTGCGTTAAGTAGGGTTTCTTTTGCCATGCAGAAGCTTTTTAGTTTGATGTAGTCCCATTTGTTTATATTTGATGCTAACGTTCTTGCCATTGGTGCTCCATTCTCAAAGACCTTTTTGATATATAGGTCTTCGAGTGTTTTGCCTATTTTATTCTCGATAAACTTTATAGATTCGGGTCTGATTTCAAGGTCTTTGATCCATTTTGAGTTGATTTTTGTATAAGGAGTAAGGTATGGGTTGATTTTCACTTTCGTACATGTGGTTTTCCAGTTGTACCAACACCATTTGTTGAATAGGCTTTCTTTGTTCCACTTCAGATTCTTGCCTCTTTTATCAAATATTAGTTGGCTATATATCTGGGGGTTTATGTCTGGGAATTCTGTTCTGACCCACTGGTCTGAGGTCCTGTCTCTGTTCCAGTACCATGCTGTTTTGATTACTATGGCTTTATAATATAGTTTCAAGTTAGGTAAGGAGATGCCTCCCAGCTTCTTGTTTTTCAGTATTTGTTTGGCTATCCTGGGTCTTTTGTGGTTCCAGATGAATTTTGTGAATGATTGTTCTAATTCTTTGAAGAATTGTGTCTGGATTTGGATAGGGATTGCATTAAATCTATATAGGAGTTTGGGTAGGATAGTCATTTTGATTATGTTAATTCTACCTATCCATTAGCATGGGATGTTCTTCCATTTCATTAGATCGCCTTCAATTTCTTTCTGAAGTATTTTGAAATTTCTCTGGTATAGGTCTTTCACTTCTCTTGTAAGGTTGATTCCTAGATACTTGATATTTTTGATACTATCTTAAATGGAATTGTATTTTTAATCTCTCTCTCCTCAGCTTCATTTTTTGTATATAGAAACACTACTGTCTTTTGTGTATTGACCTTGTAACCAGCCACTTTGCTGTATTGGTTAATTGTTTCTAGGAGTTTTACTGTGGACTCTTTAGGGTTTTCGATGTATATCATCATATCATCGGCAAATAGAGATAGCTTGTGTTCCTCTTTCCCAATTTGAATTCCTTTGATTTCCTTCTCTTGTCGGATTGCTATTGCTAGGACTTCTAAGGTTATATTGAATAAGAGTGGAGAGAGTGGACAGCCTTGCCTAGTTCCTGATATTAGTGGGAATGCTTCTAGTTTCTCACCATTGAGTATAATGTTGGCTGTAGGCTTTTCATAAATAGCTGTAACTATCTTGAGGAAGGTTCCTTCTAATCCTATTTTGCTGAGTGTTTTTAACATGAAAGGATGTTGGATTTTGTCAAACGCCTACTCTGCATCGATTGATATGATCATGTGGTTTTTGTCTTTCATGTTGTTGATGTGGTGTATAATGTTGATTGATTTGCGTATGTTGAACCAACCTTGCATTCCTGGAATGAATCCCACTTGATCGTGATGTATGATCTTCTTGATAAAGTGCTGGATTCGGTTTGCTAAGATTTTATTGAGTATCTTTGCATCTATGTTCATTAGTGAGATTGGTCTGTCGTTTTCTTTTTTGGTAGTGTCTTTGCCTTCTTTGGGAATGAGTGTGATATTAGCCTCATAAAAGGAGTTGGGGAAGATTCCTGTTTTTTCTATGGTTTGGAAGAGCCTATGGAAAAGTGGTAGTAACTCTTCTTGAAATGTTTGATAGAATTCACCTGTAAATCCATCTGGGCCTGGGCTTTTGTTCTTAGGGAGTTTTTTAATTACATCTTCAATTTCCTCTGAGGTGATTGGTCTATTTAGGATCTCTAGATCTTCCTTTTCCAGTCTTGGAAGAGGGTGTTTTTCCAAGAATCTATCGATTTCTACTGTGTTCTCTAGCCTAGTTGAGTATAGTTGTTCATAGTATGATCTCATGATATGTTGTATTTCTTGGGGTTCTGTTGCAATATCTCCCCTTTCATTCGTGATCCTACTAATTTGGGTGTTTTCTCTCTTTTTTTTTTGGTGAGTTTTGCCAATGGTTTGTCTATCTTGTTTATTTTTTCGAAGAACCAACTCCTGGTCTCATTGATTTTTTGTATTGTTTTCTTAGTTTCTATGTTGTTTATTTCTGCTCTAGTTTTTATTATTTCTTGCCTTCTGGATGTGGTTGGATTTCTCTGTTGCTGTTGTTCCAATTCTTTGAGGTGATCTTTTAAACTGTTGGTTTTGTTATTTTCCTGTTTCTTGACATAGGCCTGTATTGCTATGAGTTTCCCCCTAATTACTGCTTTTGCTGAGTCCCATAAATTTTGACATGTTGTCTCTTCATTGTCATTTGTCTCAAGGAATCTTTTTATTTCTTCCTTGAGTTGTTCTTTGATCCAGCTGTTGTTGAGCAGCATGTTGTTTAATCTCCAGGTATTAGTTTTTCTCCATTGCTTCTTCTTGACATCGATTTTGAGCTCTGTTGCATAGTGATCTGAGAGGGTACTTCTAATGATCCTTACCTTTGTGGTCTTATATAGGTTGGCTTTGTATCCTAAGACATGGTCTATTCTGGAGAAGGTTCCATGTGGGCTTGAGAAGAATGTGTATTCTACTTTCTGGGGGTGGAGGGCTCTATATAAGTCTAGTAGCCCTAAATCTTCTAATTTTTCATTCAGAGCTCTTATTTCTTTGCTATTTTTCTGTTTGGTGGATCTGTCCAGTGGTGATAGTGGAGTGTTGAGGTCCCCTGCTATTATCACATTTCCCTTCATGTGTTTCTCCAGGTTTGCCAGCAGTTGTCTTACATATTTTGCTGATTCTACATTAGGTGCATAGATATTGACCAGGGTTAGTGTTTCTTGATCTAATGTTCCCCTGATCAGTAAGTAGTGACCCTCTTTGTCTCTGACCACTTTCTTGAGGTTGAATGCAATTTGGTCTGATATGAGAATGGCTGTCCCTGCTCTTTTTTGTTTTCCATTGGCCTGAATAATTACTTTCCATCCTTTGATTCTTAGCCTATGCTTATCCTGTAGCTGTAGGTGTGTTTCTTGTAGACAGCAGAAGTCCGGTTTATTTTTCCTAACCCAGTTCTCTACTATGTGTCTTTTAATTGGAGAGTTTAGTCCATTAACATTTAGGGAGATTATTGAGAGAGAGGACTGTTGTGTGGTTGTGTTGTGTAGGGTGGCTTTTGTTACAATCGGGGGTTTGGATTGTGTAATTCATCTCTGAGTAGGTCGTTTAGGATCGGTTTTGTTTGGACAAATAGTTCTAGTTCGGTCTTGTTTGAAAATGTTTTCAGTCTGTTCTCCCATATGAATGATAATTTTGCCGGATATTGGACTCTAGGTTGGAAGTTTCTTTCATTCAGTCGTTTAAATATGTCGTTCCACTGTCTCCTTGCTTGGATTATTTCGATTGGGAGATCTGGTTTGATTCTTATGTCCCTACCTTTGTACTTGAGGTTTTTTTTCTCTCTTATTGCCTTAAGAGGTTCCTCTTTCTCTTTGTTTTTTGCCATTTGGATTACTATATGTCTTGGTGTAGTTTTATTAGGATCTATTTTACCAGGAACTCTCTTGATTTCCTGTATTTGCCCTGAAGTTTCATTCCAAAGGGTGGGGAAGTTCTCTGCTATTATCTCTCTGACTACTTGTTCTTCTCCTTTCCCTATTTCCTTCCCTTCTGGTATACCCACGATTCTTAGATTGTTTCTTTTGTCCTTGTTCATTAGGTACTGGACTTTTCCTTCCAGTGCTTTGCCTTTTATTTCTTTGTTGGTTTCTTGGTCATTTTTTTTTGCAGTTTTCCTTCGAGTTTTCGATGTGCTTCTCCAACTCTGTGTTTCTGCTAGTAAGGCTTGTTACTTTGTCTGTTAATTCCTTCACTTCTTTTTGTATGGAATCTCTCATACTCTTTAACATTTCTTCTTTAATTTGGGTGATTTGTTCCTCCATAGCTGTTTTATACTCGGTAGCTAAAGTTTCTCTCATTTCTTTAATTAGTTCTTGCGTTTCCTTCTTCATTGCTGCTTTTAGGTCGCTTTCCCACAGATCTGTGCGTTTTGGCGGACTTGGAAACTTGTTAAGGTTTGTCTCTGTATCTTCAGATCTTAGGGTTCTCTTTGATTTACCCATATTTCCTTGTGTTTGTTGCTGTGCTTTAGAGTGCTGTTTCTTCCACTTTCAGCCTGTTTTGATCCCCTGTGGTGTGGGAATGGGTCCCCTCCCTGAGGGTGGATCTAGTGGTACTGTTGGGTGGGCTTGTTGCGGTTTGGCTCCTCTTGTGCTCCTTCTGTGGTCTGATTCGTTGCTTTGCCTTATTGTTGCCAGCTATTTCTGGGAGGTAGGAGATTCTCGACGGGGGGCGGGGCACGTTCACGCTGTCTGCGTGAGTGACCGTACCTTCTCTACCTTCCCGTGGGCAAAGGAGCCCCAGCAGGAGCAGGGCAGCCGTTCGCGGGGTCGTAGTGGGTGGGCGGCCCTTCCCTACCTTCCCGGGGACACGGGAACCCCAGCAGGAGTGAAGCAGCCCTTCGCGTGGTCGGGGCGCGCGGGCGGGGCTTCCTTACCTTCCCGGGGCCAAGGGGACCCCAGCCGGAGGAATGGAGCCGTTCGCGCGGTCGGGGCTGGCGGGCGGGACGTCCTTACCCTGCCGGGGGCTAGGGGACTCCAGCCGGAGAAATGGAGCCGTTCGCGCGGTCGGGGCTGGCGGGCGGGGCGTCCTTTCCCTGCCGGGGGCTAGGGGACTCCAGCCGGAGAAATGGAGCTGTTCGCGCGGTCGGGGCTGGCGGGCGGGGCGTCCTTACCCTGCCGGGGGCTAGGGGACTCCAGCCGGAGAAATGGAGCCATTCGCGCGGTCGGGGCTGGCGGGCGGGGCCTATTTTATTTCATTTTTATACTATCATTTAAACATTATAGTTGCCATTTTTTTTTTTTTTACAATTCGGGTTCCTTCCCTATAGATATAAAATTGTTTATTATTGAATTTAAGTCATACTATGTAAAACACCCTTTACCAATACACATATCCAGTCAATAATGCCCCCGGTTTCCCTACAGCTCTCCACTGAAATGGAAGAAGCTAATCAATACTCATCTGATAAGGGGTTACTAACTAGATAAACAAGACACTGTAGAGCTTAATAAGAAAAAACATCTCACCCCTTCAAAAATGAAGAAAAGAAATAGATATTCTCTAAGAAGAAATACGACTAGTTGAAAGGCACAGAAAAAAATACTTCTCATCATTAATTATCAGGGAGATGCGAATCAGAATAGCAACAATATATTATCTCACACCACAAAATTGGCAGGCATCACAAAGAACAATTAACACCCAGTGCTGGAATGCCAGGAGTAAGGGATTTTCATTCACCCCAGATGGTAATGTTGACTGGTCCAGTATTATGGATAACAATACATATATTTTTTAAAAATAAATATATATATATATTTTAGAAATTTAGAAATTTTAGTAGTTAGAAATTTAACTTCTAGTGATCCCACAATATCACTCATAGAAACATATCCTAGTAGCCCAAAATCACAATGGAGAGAAGCCCTTGACATCCCATGTTCATTGTGGTGTTAATAGCCGGAAAGGAAAAATAAGCCAAGTATCTTGAGAGAAAGGTGTGGATAAAGATACTACAGCACATATACAAGTGGAATACTATACAACTATTAGAAAAAATGAAAACATGAAATTTGCTAATGGATGGGTGAATATGGAAAGTGGTATGCTGAGTGAAATTAGTACAGGAATGGAAAAGACACAGAATGAGCACATTCATTTGGGGAAATATTAAAAAAAAATGACAGCATGGCAATACTATCCAGCGAAAATAAAGATGAGGGTCATGAAGACCAATCTATGGTAGGAAAATTTCCCAAAAATTGTATAGGAGTACAGTTAAGACAAAAAAAGGGACCACAATGACAATGATAGCTATTAATGATCACTCTGAACAAGAACTGGGTGTTGAAAGGGGCTAAACTAATATGAAGCATAACCTTTCAATAGCAAATTTGTAAACCATGTTGTTTAATAAAAAGAAAGATACATGGGGCCGGGAAGGTGGAACTAGAGGTAAGGTGTCTGCCTTGATAGCGTAGGATGGACCCTGGTTCAATTCTCCAGCGTCCCATATGGTCCTCCAAGCCAGGGGCGATTTCTGAGCGCATAGCCAGGAGTAACCCAATTATATACATATATTTTAGGGTGTTGCAATATACAACTGGTAGCCATTTCTCCTGCATGTGTCCAACCCATGTTAGATCCCGACCACCAATATGGTCCCTTGAGCTCACCAAAAGTGAATCCTGAGCGCAGAGCGGGGAGTAACCCAAGCACAGCCAAATGTGGCTCAAAAATATAACAAAAATATTATTTTATTTTAAAGGACCTCTCTTGAAATTCTCAGCGTGCCAGAGAATCACTGGTTTCTTAGCTCACCAGGAAATTTTCAGTGCAAGTGTAAGAGGAGGCAATGCTAGTTGCCTCTGTAGTGTTTGGGGATTCGTGTCAACCCAAACTTCTCAGGATCTCCAGGTTTGACCTGGTAGTTCTCAGAACTTCATGTAGTGCCAAGGATCACACTATGGTCAGTCACATACAAGGCATGCACCTTAACATCTGTATTATCTTTAAAACCCAGTTAGAGAACCTATTGTTTACTTCCTAAGTATATAACCAATAAACAATTCTAAGTAATAAATTCTTTGTTTAAATTTTTGTTTATTGATTGATTGGTTTGGGGGCCACAAATGGTGATGTTCAGGGATTAACCTTGACTCTGCACTCAGAAATCGCTCCAGGTAGGCTCAGGAGACCATATAGGATACCAGGAATAGAACTGAGTCTTTCCCAGGTCAGCTGCATGCAAGGCAAACACCTTATCGCTGTGCTATCTCTCTGGCCCCTAAGTAATATATTCTACATAATTTGAACAAGAAAATAATAACTCACAATAAAATATTACATAAATATATGCATATATAAATATGTAGAGAGATGTTTAGGTTATTTCCCGACGAATTGAATGAATTTGATAAATTTGTGACTATCAAAATATAAGTGATATGTCTGGGGATTGGAATTTTTATTTTCATTTTATAAGCTTTAGTAATAATTTTATAAACTTTAGTAACATTCCAGGACAATTTAAGGTAATAATCTAAAAGCTTATGTGTGACAATTTTTAAATAAAATATGTAACAGCTATTTTTAAGTCCATGATCCGAAAGTGACTTAAGCTGTTAATTTTCTGACTGTAATTCTTTGTAATTATTTTCCACATGACATTTTCTAGAATTTTTCTATATTATGCCAAATTTATTAATTCAAGTATTTATTGCTATGAACATACCCAGTTTAGCAGTTAATCATGCAGAGGATAAAAACCTTAAGTGAAGTACATTTAGGATATCTGAATGTATAGATAAATCAAGATGATACATATAGAGAGAGATTTTATCAATTTAAATTAAATTTTGTAAAGCAATGATCAATATTTTTGTTTAGACATCAATAAATAAAGTAACCAATTACCTAATCTAGTGATCTAAATTTTGTCTCTCCATAGAAAACCTCAGATGAAGATTTAAGTGAAAGTGATTTATTAGAAAAATAAATTGGTACTCAAATGGAAAAGTGAAACATGGAAATGTGTCAAATCATTTCCAAGATAGTAACATGGGCTCAAGTCCACAGAGAATTCCTAAATATAGTTTAGGTGATGCTGTTAATTTCTACAGCTCAGAATAAATGTATTGGTACCATATACTCCTGGACTAAAGCTTGTACAAAGAAGCAGATAAGTTACCAAATATTTCTCTTCATTATAAAGAATAGTATTCTGACAATTAAATGGGAACACCGATAGATAGAAGTGTGTGGCTTTTATTTATAGAATTATATGAGCAGTCAGTGTGTAAGACAATAATAAATCAATTTAATAGAATATTGACAAAACACATTTTTCCATTCCATGTTATGTAAACAATGTTAGTTTATAAGCCTAAGTTTTTTCTTAAAAATTAAAGGAACCTTTGATTTTATTTAGTGTTTTATTCAATTCATTAGTTATCTACTTGAGTATCAAAGCAGAAAATATATTTGAACAATGTCACAAATTATTTATGTATTTATTTATGTAAGTTTCTGAGTCATACCTGGCAGAGCTCAAGGTTGTGCTCAGGGAACCATTTGTGTTGCTGGTGATTGAACCTGTGTCTTCCTGTGCAAGGCAAATTCTCTGCTGTCTGTCCTATCACTTCTACCTAGTGTCATGAATTTAATGAAACATTTTGTGCTCTATTTAGTAACATTTTTTGTTATGTAGCAGTATAAAGTATAGACAAATTCAGCTTAAATATGCATATTCACGTACTTATGTGAATTTTTGACTAATCATTCCATGTCAATCTTCTTCAAGATCATTTAAATTTTCTCTGACAAAGGTGCCAAATAGGTGATGGATTACTAAAGTGTACTAATTCTAATTTTTCATCTTGTAAAGAGCCAAATAATTTGAGGTTGGCTTTTTTCCTAGATTTCTGAGCTGACTAAAAGCATTTTTCTCTGACCAACACACAAAAGACATTTAAATGCAAATTGTTTTGTTGACAACATAACTATCCAGTTTGATATGACATTGATGCAAATAAGAAGAAAAAAGCCCAAAATTCACTTAAATTGTTTTACAATATCTACCTTAAATCTCCAGTCTATTTTTCAAAATATTCCCAGTGCATTGTATAATTATGTATCATCTTGATTTAAAATATACAGTGATTTTAAAAATAAAGATAGATCATCCTTTGCTCATTGAAAGTTCTGGGCTTAAAAAAAATAGAAAGTTCTGGGCTTGTTTTTAAAATTAAATCTGAGTGATAGCACAGTCTATAGGGCATTTGCCTTGCAAGTGTCACCTTGGGTTTAATCCCCAGCATCCCATATGGTTCCTGAGACTGTATGGTCTCATTTCTAAGCACAAACAAGGAATAACCGCTATGTAACACTGGACATAAACCTCCTCCAAAATAAAATTAAATTAAAATTAACTGGCAATGTGTATTTTAATAGAAATAAGCAATTTGTCATAATCAAATAAAATAAATAATTTTCAAAAAGCACTTAAAGAAAATTGATAGTTCAACAAGTTAAATTATTAGGGAGTTATTCTTAATCATATCTATCTAACATTCATATTATAGATACCTTAATATTTCTCAATCAATAAAACTTACTTGGGTATATATGCAAGATGTATGTATGTTTGTATAAAATTTCTCACACAAAGAGTTATGCTTTGGGGAGAATAAAATAGTTCCAATCTATGCTACACTTATACTAAAAGTAAATATACTATCTTTAGTTGAGATGATAATAGTTTTCCAAATAATTTATATATTTATATATATTTACCTGTATTAAATAGTAATTAAGCTGTAAAACTTATCAAATCCTATGTTTGTTGGCATTGATATTGAAGCAATGCATTGGTACCATGCTTCATAAATTCCTGGATCTAAATTTAAAAATGAATAATAAAGTAGATTTTTGGAAAACAAACAGAAAGCCAGAGAAGTTTTATTAAATTTGAACCTATTAGTGGCTGAAGAGATAGCATGGAGGTAGGGCGTTTGCCTTGCACGCAGAAGAATGGTGTTTCTAATCTCAGCATCTCATCTGGTCCCCCAAACCTTCCAGGAGTGATTTCTGAGCATAGAGCCAGGTGTAGCCCCTGAGCGCTGCCAGGTGTGACCCCAAAACCAAAAATAAATAAATAAATAAATAAATAAATAAATAAATAAATAATAAAAATAAATTTGTACCTATCAGAATCCTTTTAAGTCACATGTTATGTGCTTTTTAGTTATTTTCTTTATTAATATTCTTACACTTTACATTAATCTATGATTATTTGACCGCTTCCATTCTCGTTGAAACATTCTTCATTATTAAAATGTTTTTATTCATTTTAAGATCTTTTGTTTTTGTTTTTCTTTTTGTTTTGGGGCACCCAGTGACTCTCAGGGGTTACTCCTGGCTATAAGCTCAGAAATCGCTCCTGGCTTGGGGAACCATATGGGACGCCGGGGGATGAACTGCCGGTCTGTTCTCTGTCAGCCGCATGTAAGGCATACGCTTTACTGATGTGCCATCGCTTGGGCCCTCATTTTAAGAATATTTATAAAATAAATATATCGAGGTGGAAGTTTGTATTTTACATGATATTTCTGAGAGACTGCTTCTTGCCCTGTGCTCAGTCATGATTCCTCATAACACTTAGGGGGCTGAGATTTAAAATATAAGTTGCAAGCTGGAGAGAGAATACAGTGTGTAAGTACCTTACTCTGCATTCAGCCAAACCATGTTTATTCCTTGGCATCTTATATAGTAATCTGAGATGTTCCAGGAATGAGGTAGTTGTGAGTTCAGAGTGTGTGGCTCGGCTGACTCAGAAAAAAAAAAAAATTGAGGATGCAAGGCAATTGCTTTAACACCTGTACTATCTTCCTGGCCCCCGTCGTTTATAGATAGATGGCATATGTTGTATTTTTTTTTTTTTTGGTTTTTGGGCCACACCCGTTTGACGCTCAAGGGTTACTCCTGGCTATGTGCTCAGAAATCGCCCCTGGCTTGGGGGGACCATATGGGACGCCGCGGGATCGAACCGCGGTCCGTTCCTTGGTAGCGCTTACAAGGCAGACACCTTATCTCTAGCGCCACCTTCCCGGCCCATATGTTGTATTTTTTACAAGAATGTATTAAATAGATATATTTAATGATCCAATTTTTAGTTTTCAACCTGATATAATTTAAGTTTATTTGTGTATGTAATATGTATATAGATCTATGTACCTTTTTGATTGACACATCTAAAATCACATTAGGGAATATGAATACATAACATTTTCAAATCAACTATAAAATTGATTTAATCTGTGTCTGGAGCAATAGTAGGGCATTTGCCTTGCACGAGGCTGATCCAGGATGGACCCAATTCGATCCCCGGAGTTCCATATGTTCCTCCGAGGCAGAAGCGATTTCTGAATGCATAGCCAGAAGTAAACCCTGAGCATCACCAGAAGGGGCGTAAAAACCTCCAAAACTTAATTTAATATGGCTTCATAAATAATACATTTTAATATTATGAAATTAAAAAATAATCAAATAATTGATATGGCTCTATGAACAGTTGTTATATATAAAACAAAATATGCAATAAATATTTTAATATTTTTATAAATCTATAAGGAAGAATTAAATGCCTATTGATGATGACCAAATAAAGAATAACATATAAACATACAATAAAATATTACTAGTTTTAATAAAATCATTTTAGTTTTTATAAAAAATTTGTTATTCACAACAGAATGTAACAGAATATCATTTAAAGTGAAATAATTCAGAAGACAGACTAAACTGTTTGAATCCACTAATATATGTTAAGTGGTATTCCATGAATATATGTTATATAATTTATAAAGAAACAAAAACAAATAAAGTCAAAACACAAATTTCAGAATATAAAAGCAAAATAGTAGTTATAGATCAAAAGGGGAAAATAACTTGGATATATTGAAAATTGGGTAAAATTTGTGGAAACTCTAATTTTTGTGATTAGCATAATGTGTAGCATAAAAATATGCTTATAAATACATATTTGTATTATGTACTTTTGCATGAACTTATATACAATTATGCATTTGAACATATTTTAAAAATCAATGCTATTACAATGATGACAATAAAATATGTAAAAATTAAAAGTGTATCATACTTAGTTATAATTTTGTAAATAAACTATATATTTTCCCTCTTTGTACATTATAATTTTTTTTTATTTTGCTTTTGTGCCTCTGCAGACAGTGCTCAGTGGTTACTCCTGGCTCTGCACTCAGAATTGCTTCTGACAGACTTCGGGGACCATATGGGACACCAAGGATCTAACTAGAGTCTATCCCGGGTTGGCAGCATGCAAGGCAAACTCCCTACCACTGTGTTAACACTCTGGCCCCACATTAAAGAAGTGTAACATTGACCCATTCAGTTATGAGATTAAATAGTTGTGGACTCTGTTTAATTTAATTGCCTGGAGAGCATGATTATGATTCTATCATTAAATGTTACCTTTTAAATAACTTTTAAAAATAAAACTCTTCCCTCTGATAGTACATGGAATCAATTTATTTTAAAAAATAATCTTGAGGTTTATATCTTCACAAAAGCCCATCCTTCCATGAATAATCCTTCTAACTCTCTCAATCTAAACCCCATCTTTGCTCCTATAAATTACTCCAGCTCTGAAAGTCTAACCTCTCACCCTGACCTGTCTTGAATAAGTGAAACACTTGACCTGTGAACTACATAGGCTAATTTAGATTTGTTATTCCACTGCTTTGGAAACACACCTTTATCATCACCTATTATTCACATTCAGTACCAGCTCCCCTCTTTTATTAGGCACCTTCGAACTACACTGACCACAAGCTCATACAATGACCCCAACTGGCATCAACTTCATTAGAGCGAGGGACTTATCTCCTCCAAGCTGGTGGTCTTTAGAAATCTTCTCAAAGTAACAATGAGTCCCCCAAAACAAAACAAACAGCAGCAACAACAAAAGTAAGTTCATTAACATTAGCATATACTGTGAATAGCAAAATTGGGTCATAGAATTCTGAGAGCCATTTAACATTACTGAATCAAAGGGAATCATGGGGAAAAATTGAGATTCAACTCTGTTTTGACTGAAAGAGATTCAATTGTTTCAAGAGAAAGGAACTGAAGTCCAAATAAGTTCTTAAGTACATCAAATGTTTTTTATTCTGTCCATGGATGAGTTCAGAGCAAAATTTTTAATAGTAACTGAATTGAGGAAATCATTTAAGTGGATAATGAAATGTAATGAAAGTGGGACCAAAATAAATAAAAAATGTCTCTAAATAGAATTGAATCAGCTAATACATAGTAGTGAGTTTCAGCAGCAGAATGTAATAAGTTGAAAATTTATTAATTGATCATATTAATGGAGAAGAATGAGAAAAAGAGGGAAAATGATTAGTGAGAAAAATAATAACTGAGAAGTTACCCAGTAAGGATAGTGTGACATGTACAGTTATAAAATGATTGACAAAAATAAGTTCAAACATAAAAAGATTCAACATAATCAAAATGACAATAACCAAAGAAAGAGATAGACTCTGTAAGGCAAAGAGAAGCAACGTTTAAGATAAAAGGAAAATAATCAAAATCACATAAAGTCTCTCAAATAAAATCCAAAATCAAGAAGGGAATAGAATATTATATATGAAGAATTGAAAAAATATCATCCAACCAAGAATCCCCAACTCTGCAAAGCTGCCAGTCACTGAGGGAGGGAATAAAAGAAATCTCAAACAGCAAATATTGGGATTTGTTTCATCCAAGTCATCCCTGAAAGAAATAATGAATGACCTCCTGTAAAATACAAATATCAAACTGCAAGAATAAAGTAAATCCTCAGAGAAAAATTTCAGAAAACTCCTTATATCAGTAATCTCCCAAAATGTCAATGGATTTAGCTCTCTTATTAAAAGGCAGAGAATGGCTGAATAAACCAGGAAACAAAATTTTATTTTCTGCTTACAGAAATCACTCTTGAATTTATATGATAAACAGAAGCATGGAGTAGAAACATGAAAGCAATCATATAAGCTAATAGTATCATTTAAAAGTAGATTCAACATAATGGTATCAGGCAAACTGGCATTCAAGATAAAAAAGAAATGAGATAGGAATGAGAGTACATTCTGATTATGAGAACAATATATTAAGATTCAATAAATCTTATCTTTAAACATACATAAATAAAGAGACAGAAATATTTATAAATAAACTTCTAAAAGGTTGATTAATATCTAGACAATTACACAATATTTGTGGGAGATTTAATACTCCATTTCTATCATTCCTAAATGAAGAATTAAATAAATGGAATTAACAAACATATATAGGAAGTTCAACCCTTAATAATTTAAATACATATTTTTCTCCAAGGAAAATTCTTCTGTATATATCATATACTAAGGCATTATTCAAGTATTGAAAAGATGTGTCAATAGAAAATTAATCAATAATTTTCAGAGACAATATGATATGCAGGTAGTAAATAAGAATAAAAATAAAGTGATGAGGGGTCAGGAGAATCTTCATTGAATGGAACACAAACATCATATTAATAAATATTTATTGATAAAAGAGGAAATCAGGAGCTAGAGAAATAGTACAGGTATAGGGCACCTGATTTGTATGTGGTCAATCAAGAATTAATGCCCAGGGGAGGGGACGAGAGGAGGTGGAAAGAACGGAGAGAGTTGGGGTGGGCAGAGAATAGGAAGGGATAGAAGAAGAGAGAAGAGAAAGAAGGAGGGGAGCAGGAGAGAGAGCATGAAGAGAAAAATTGAGGGAAAAGGAGAAAAAATAAAGGAAAAGAAAAGATTCCAGTCCCAGACAACCAGAGAGGTTAAGAATTCTACAAAATTTCACAGAGGCTTGGCTGGGCTCAGAACACTCCGCATGCCAGGATTTCTGGGGTGTTTGACTGGTATGTTGGGGGCTCTGGGCAGGACAGCTAGCCATAGGCCCCCTGGGCTGACCACTTAGTCCAGGGGAACAAGATCCCCCCCCACACCAGGCGGGTCTTCAGGGCCACGCCTGGTTAATCGGGCCCTGGGGGGAGGGGGTGAGAAATTCCTCCTTAGGCATCCAAAAACTACAGAACCGCGAGGGTAATTCATGTATTAAGAGTATTCCTTATTCTTATGTTATGTTTTGCGTATACAGAGTGTTCATTTTGTATTCTGCCCTTTCCCACATCCCTACAAAGCTTTTTTTACTCCTTTACTCTCTAACCCCCTCTCAAACATCACTAACCTACATTACTCTTTTTAACTTCAGTAGTGTACAATCCTAATCACAGTCCAAAGCTGTGCATTGTGTGTGACAACCCCAAACTGTTTCAAGATACATAAAATGGACACGTATTTCTTTAGAATATTTTGTGTTTTTTCTCTGACAACTATAATTCTTACTAAATGTTGTCTTATACAGTGATGATTCTAACCACTTTTTATCTTCTCTTTTTGAGATATTTAACAAGGAATTTTGTTGGAAGAGTCCCCCAGTTTAATGCTTATGATTGAACCATATCATGGGAATCATTGGAATTGTTCTTATGGCCCCCATATGCGCCAATAACACCACGTGGCATTGCTTCTTATTTGCATAGGCACATTAAAATGGGGAAATACTATACATACAAATAAGATCCTATCTAATAGAGATTGGAACACACAAATCTTGTAGTGCAAAGGGACCTTACACCCTGAACATTGACATAACGACCTGGCACAGACCTCAGAAGAAAGGGCATATTCCATTCTCCCCTGAACCAGGGAAGCCATCCACGAAACATCCAGGCTGGTCTATAACATCACCTTGAAGCAATCCTCTACCACAGAAGACCTACACTGCTCAGACTTCGACCTGCTCAAAAGAGACTTCCCTTAACACTGAGAAGACTTAACAACAACAACGACCTGCTTACAGAACAGGGCTCCCTGCATTGCCCTTTAATTGTGAGGTGAAAGGAGAGGATGCTCCACATCCTGACTTCAATGTAAGATATGCAGATTCCAGGATCTTTAATACAGAAACATGATACCAACAACAGAGACTGTGTGAAAAATAAAAGTGTGTTGGCACTACAGACAATGTATTGGATTGGACGATCTAGCTTGCCTGGAGCCTAGAGTTGGTCTTGTGCCAGGAAACTTCAGGGGTCGGGTCTCTTTGTATTTAGGCCAAGGTTATTTCTTTCCATGTCCCTCATATTTTGGTGGGCCTATGCAAACAACAATTGCCACTCTAACACCATTTTTACTGTGCTCCTTTGACTCTAATCCTTAAAAAGAACTCACTTAAAATTTGAGGTTAACTTAAGCTAATATGCATATATATGGAAATGTAAGAAAATACTATGCCTGTAATGTTTAAGGAGTTACGTAAGTTTTATGGCTTTAGATTGCCTTGTGTGCTGTTAAGAAATATTATAATGTGTTACAATCTGGGGACTTGAGGGACAAAGTAATTGTACATGGATTCTGTCTTATTTATCTTAATGTTCTTTGGCTGAAATTTCAAAGTTAAGATATCAGCAAGGGGACTTCTGAGAATTATGTTATGGGTGATTGTCCTTCCACTGTAACTTTACCTTGTCCTCTTTCTTTGCATCCTTGTTCTCATAATTAAAAATAAAAATTAAAAAAAATCAAAAAAGAGAAAGGAATATAGGAGATTAATAATAATAATAATAATAATAAAAGAATTCTACAAAATTTTTAGGGTAAATTTAGTGACCATATAACTTATTTTATACAAAGATTGACAAAACTGGAATATATATCATGAGGACCAAATTACCCTATTGCCAAAAGCAGTTATAAAATTCTTAAAAAAGACATAACAATCAATATAATTGATTCAAAGATACACATTTTATCAGTAATTTTCAAAACTAGATATAAAAAGGTAATCCTCCATTATCTTGTGGAATTCATCCACGACTGCAAGGATAATTCAGTATATGTAAATAAATTAACATCAAACCATATAAACTAAAAGTTCATTTGACCACAGACATTGATGTAAAAATGTTTTTGCCTAGTTTCAGCATCATGCTTGTGTAATAATCTTGCAGCTATTATTCAGAAAAATGTTTATTAACAGAATTAAGCTTTAGATTTATATTAATGCCTATTATTTTTGTAACAGTCTTTATTTACACTTGGTCTGATTATGTATTTTTTACAGAGGAAGATGTGAAAATATTTAGAAAAATAATAGTTAAGATTAATTAAAATTAAAAGCACTTAATCCCAGACAGCAAATACTATATCTATATTTATACTAATGGAAATATCAATGTGAAATATCATTATTCTATTTTGAAAATACTACCAAATTTAATGAATATGGCTTATTTTGGTAAGGAAAAACAATACCACATTAAATATGGTAATCTTTTATAGTAAATATCATGGCTATTTCCTTTCTTTAAATGTACATTTTATTCCTTTTATGTGTATATTCTCATTAGCTAAACACACACACACACTCATAGGTGGTTTTCAATCTCTTTTCATAGTCTTTTTTTTTTTCTTTTGGAATGAAGAAATTTAACAGCAATTTACTCATGCCCTCATTATTGGTTTGCTGTAGTCATTTTCTACTTTTCAATGACTTTGAAAATGATCTTGTACAGTAGTAGTTTCTTATTATCCAGAAAGGTACTAGAAATAAGTGTAATCTCATTATACCCACAACCACTCAGTAGAAAATATGTAATATTCATGTGAATATCTGTGAGGTACTAGGATATAGCTGAATAGCTTCATTTTCTCTGCTGCATGATGATACAATTACATTTATTTTTTTAAATGACAAACTCATAAAATTATACAGTGACAATCAGCACAAATGCAGAGTTGCCATTTGCATAGGAGAAATGGGTTATAGTATAAACCTCTAATTTAGCTAATGGAATTTTGAAATAGAGCTTATAACCAAAGTGAAATCAAACACAATGGTTTTAGCTGACTCTATTTTATAATCACTTACATTTTTATTGCTAATTCACCTAATTGAAGTCAGGAGTAAATACACCATTAGCTCCTGATAACTTAGGTTAGGATAAAACTTTACTGTTATGAAGGATATATAAATGTCCAAAAGAAAAATGCTTGAATATACTGAATAGTATTAGCAACACTAGCAAACAAATAAATGACCGAAACAATAAATTCTGATCCCTAGACCTAAGTAAAAATTATTTGAGATTGCTGTGACCTTTTATATTCTTTGGTTTAGTCTATATAGATATAGTTTATATAAGAAAATATAAAAAATAGATCCTTGTCATAATAATTTATAAACCATACATATTTATGAATTTATTTATTATACTAATTATAATAAAAATTCAAACTGCTATAGCTAAAATATTAAGTTTTTAAAGAGGCAGAGAATTAGTGCAGCAGGTAAAATATTTGCTTGATGTGGACAACCTGAGTTTGATTCCCAGCACCCATTTGAGACTAGCTAGGAAAGATGCCTGATCATAGAGTCAAGAGTAAATTCTACAACCATGCATGGTTGAGCAAACAAACAAACAAACAAACAAACAAAAAAACCCAATAAAACAAAAAGCAAAATGTCGAAAAGAAATAGTAGTTTGGATATTAGTGATAATATCAGTAAATAGAGTGAAGGAAATTTAATGATATTCCTACTAAAGGAAATATTTTATAATAGGTTAGTAGATAGAAAACATTTTATTTGTTTCAAATTATGGTTAGAAACAAGTGGAATGTTTTATAAAATGTAGCATTTCAGGGCAACAGACAATATGGTTGTCTGGGCACTTTCCCAGTGTATCAAGTTGTAATGAATATGGCTTACTTTGATAAGTGTATCAGCCATGGTTTGATTCACATATGCCCTACATTGTCCCAGAACCCTAGCAGAAACTATTCCTGAGCAACATTGAGTGTGGCCCCCACCAAAAAACCAAACAAACAAAAATCAAAAACAAAAACAAAAAAACAAGTTTTAGGTCTTATGAAAGTTAAACTATGGATTATACCTATCAGTTATATATTATTAGAATCTATTAATTGCTATTTTTAAAGACTAAGGAAAGTTTTTTCTTATCATTTTATATTATGACGGTGGTCCATCTCAGGACTTTCTAACAAATAATTAGATATGTAAATTTTAAAGTATTAGAATGCAGGTTTCTCCTCATTAAAAATCAAGAATAGGTTGACCTGGTTTTACTAGAAATTGTAATTTCTCGTGCTGTGTTCGCTATTTATAACTCCCATTATATTGATTGTCATTTTAAACTTTGTAGGTATTTATTTTTTTCATTATAGCATGCAATTAACATAAATTTTCCAGACTAAAGATTTTTATTTATTTTTAATAATAATTTTTTTATTTAAGCACCATGTTTACAAACATGTTTGTAATTGGGTTTCAGCCAAAAAACAAGAAAAATAAGGGACATGGAGAGACAGTACAATGTGTACGGCACTTGCTCCAAATCTGCCCTGTGTGATACCTAAGCAAAGAGTCAACAGTAAACATAAGGGGTGTGGCCCCCAAATATATAAAAAATATTAAAGGTGTCAAACAAGATTCTTTTACTTCTTGAAACCTGTCAATTATTACTTACTAAAGACTGAAGATAGTGAACAAATTTTAAAATTTATTTTAGAATTATATTTATCAAATTAAGTCTGTAATGTATTGAGCTTAATGAGAAAGCCCCTCATTTCTTTCTTTATGCTGTGATTATGATGACTGTGGATTATACAGAGAACTGGTGGTGGTGCTGGCTTGATGAAGAGGTCAGAGTCTTAGTTGAATCTTCATTGAAACTTGCACACTTCAGTTTTAGTGCTTGCATACATGATTACCGAGACAACAGTCTAGCTGTTGTAAATTCACATCTTCGTAGCTGTGAAATTCACCTTCTTATTCAGTGATAAAGTGAACCGATCTGTGTACTAGAGATTGTACATACAATGACAACATTTCTAGACATCTTACATTTATTAGCCTAAAGTAAATGAATTTATTGTTTTTATTTAAATTTATTTATTTGAGATAGCATTATAATATTACCTATTGAATTTCCTCAAATTCTCTCTTTTCTGATGATTACATGGATCTCTGGCATACCTGAAATATTAGCAATGTTTAATAAGTCATTCTATTGAAATTGATTTTTCAGCACAAATATGTTTTCAATTAAACCCAGACACTTATCATTATTAACAATAATTGTTTTTTTATAAAGTATCAACAACAATAAATTAAGGAATAATAAACCTTTGCTCTGATGGAAAATACAAGTTAAGTTTCTACAAATCTCTCATGACATTTTTATCAAGTGATCAATACATAATTTTGTATGTGTCTGTTTATTTTTAAAATATATTTTTAATTAATTAACATTGAACTCGTGACCAATCATACAATCATTCAGGTCTGAATAAATCTTATCTAATACACTTTTAATTCCCATAAAAGTACATTACTTTTCTTTGTTTCAAGGCAGCACTTTAATACTTTTGTTGAGAATCATTTTAAACAATGAAAACCATTAACAGAAAGCAAATAAATGTATAAAAATTACACTAGAAAGACAACACATACACATAACATATTTTCTGTATGAGTGCTGGAAAAAAGTCCAAACAGTGCTTTTACCCAACTATAGTAGAGAAATTGATGTGATTAGATATTTTTATTGTTCGATATTTTTTCCATTTATACAAAGAAATGATGTTGCTTTAATATTTCTGAACATCTAACTTCTATTCAAATGAGAATTATTTTGTATATCATGACTTGAATCCATCAACAAATTTGTATAAAAACAAGATTATAATCAGTACTTTGTAATATAACATTAAAATACTTTTTCCAGGATGGAATAAAAATAGTGATATCATCAGAAAAATAATTCTGATTGACATTTTTAATTTTATAGTAATGTAATCTCTGAAAGTGAATATAGCACATTTTGAAAATGTGTACATTAATTAGAAAGTATTCATATTAATTTGCCCTAAAATCAAGAATTGAGATTTTTGTCTCTTCCCTTTTTACAAATAATTTATTATATTTGCAACGTGAAGTTTGACAACTTTGAGATGTAATATTTACCTACAGTTAAGTAGTAAGAGTATATATTTTAACTCTGTATTTAGTTGTTTCACTTAAGGTGAAAAATAATTAGGATGGTAAGACAGGGCTGTATCTTCAGTTATAGTAAGATAAATATATGGCATATATCATTTATGCACCTACAAAAATTTGCTCGAAAAACCTCCATTATGTCTTAATGACAGTCATTCACTTTATAATAGACTATCAATAAAAATCTTCCTCTAGTAAAATAAGATTCTGGTGAGCTTAATAATATAGCCACACTATTAACTTTTAAACCAATTTAATATTACTTCACCTTATTAAGTATTACATACTGTCAGGACTCTGAATAAGTAATTAAGGCTTATAGAAAGGTTCTAATGAAGTTTTGGAATGGCAAAATGGCAATGTATTACTTACTTAAAACCAAAACATTCTAAAAAGAACAAATAAACTACTGAGCATGCTAAAAAACATAAAGATATAAAATGGCATCATTTATATGCTAACTTTAAAACATAAAAATAAAATGCTTTAAAACATGAGATATCAAATACCTAAAAAACTAATAAAAATTATAGTACTATGCTGAAAACCTACATTATTTATATCAAAAACCTAAATAAATTGGTATGTTGTAGCATTGAGTAATATGCAAAGTTTATACAAGCTGATATATACCCAATCAATACAAATGTGACCAAGCATTTACTTTGCAGAAAAGCATTCATTTAATTAAACATATAAAACTGGATCTATTTGATGATCTTTGTAAGATTTTTATATATCTTGGATATTAACCATTAGTCTAATGCATTGAGTGAAACTATTTCTACCACTCATTTGCTCTTTAAATTCACAGAAACTGCTTAGTTTGAGTAAACCTATTTGTTAAGATTTGATTTTCTAGTCTTTGCCAATGGAATTACATCATAGAAGAATCCACCGAGGTCTAGGGCTTGAAGTGATCATTCCTATATTTTTCTGTGTACTTTACAGATTCAGATCTAATTCCAAGATCTTTGATTCTAATTGAGTTGACTTTTGCATATGGTGTGAACTATGGACATTTTTAATATTTTATAAATGGGTATCCAATTCTCCCAACACCATTTGTTGAAGAAGCTATCTTTATTCTATCTCATGCTCTCTTCTCTTTTGTCAAAAATTAGATGGCCATATATATGGTTTTTCCTTAGATGTATATGAATACATGCACACTAAAAAGCATCTCATTGTCATATAGAACAGAAACAGATTGTGCATCAGGGGGCAAGAGGCAAATATTTGTTACTGCTTTACATTAAATATTCTAGATATTGGATTCAATCTGATTATTTTATTTTTAATATTTCAATAGTATTATTTATATAATTTTATTTGTTAATTATATTTATTTTAAGCATCATGATCACAAACATTTTGTAATTGGATTTTAGTCATAAAAAGTGCACTCTCCTTCAACTAGTACAACCTTCCCACCACCAAATTGTTCCCATGTCCCTCTTCTCCACCTCCCTGCCTTTTTTGAGACAGGCATTCTTCTCTCACTCACTGCAATTTTCATGATAGTTGTTAGTGTATTTATATTTCTAACTGTGCTTACCAATCTTTATGGTAATATATTTATATGTAATTTTAATTAAAGACTAAAGGTCTATTACATTCTATGTATCATACTAAAATATTAATGTCAATAACAAAATATCAAACAAATCATATACAAAACAATATATTATTTATAATTTCACTGATTTAAAGTTTAAGAATACCTGTATTATGTGTAAAAGAGTTTTTTAGTTAAATATTATCATTTTTTAAAATGCTGTTAGTTATCTATACACTATTATGATCAAATCACCAGTGTTAACATCTACTCACCACTGACCCAGGATTCCTCCCACCCACCAGTATATCTTCTCATTTTTGTTTGAAAATTTGTACTATTATAATTTGGAGCATATGTTTTCAATAATGTTTGTTCTTACATTTTGGATGTATATAACTTCCTCATCTCCAAATGTCCAAAGGTATCAAATCAATGCTATGGTATCATTAATTAGTCCATTTTTTCCTTCCTATCCACCACTTTCTTGGTATTCTCAAGTCTTGTCTAGTTTGCACAAATTGATAACTTATGTTTCTTTCATTCATTGCTATTTTGTATTCCATAGATAATTAAAAACCCTATCATTTATTCTTTTCCTTCTGACTTTGTATAGAGACACCCTTCACTTGAATCAATGATGCAAAGAAATTCATTATTTTATTCGTCTATGTGACTTCATAATATGCCACTGTGTATATTTACTAAAATGGTCTAAAATATTCATTTACCTTTGAACATAGAACTGTTTCCGAATCATCTCTAACATACTTAGCCTTTTATTAAATATATATAAGTATATATGTATTTTGGATTAGCATTTTTAAAAACATATTAAAGAAAACATTAAAAGTTTTAACTAGCTGCAAATAAGAACTTTTTCTAACAACATCCTTGCCAAAAGTGGTTGTTTCTTGTCTTTATGATGATAAATAGCATCTGTTATCTGAGATAATATCTGTCACCTTGATATAGATTTGTGTGATAGTAAATGAACCACACATTTTCATAATCTATTGGTCATCTCTCTGTGGAAATGAGTTTAATTTCAACTTCCTGTTTATTATGAAAATATTTTATAATTTGATATTTTACTATTTGATATTTGATAACTTGAATATATAGATATTTTCATATAACTATTGTAGTGATAAATATTTCTGGGCTTAAATTGATTAACTGAATGTACACGTTTGTTTTGTTTACTCTTCAAGTATTTGCTTTATTGCTCTCAAAATTATCAACTTGAAAAAAGTTTTTTTTTTTAAATTTGTTAGGTTTAAAAAAAATATTGTTACCTTTTCAGTTTTGTTTGAATTAGATTAGTTTTAAAAGTGAAAAAATAACTTTTGATAGTTCTTTATAACATTCTTAATTATACCTCAAGTACAAGTGATTTAACCTCTTTTAGTTTAATGTTATAGTTTAATAAATGAAATATGACAGAATCATCATCAGATTATTTTCTGATAGTGTTCTATCTACAGAATTTTTCTATAATAATGTCTATTTTTATGTTTATTTTAGAAAAGTTGCTATTTGATATGTTAAAATTACATTTGTTATTGGGTATGACATCATTAATCAGTAGTCAGTCATTCTTGACCTTGATGAATGTTCTCAAAAAATATTATCTAAGGAATAACACCTTTTATAATTGCCTAGACAAAACTGATTGTGTGGTAAAATCAAGGAATGTTTTAAAGCTGCTATTTCCCTGTTATAAGCATTAATTAAATTATTTCAAAATAGATTATTTTAATCCCCATTATAATAAGAAATGAGCAAAGCTATAACTAATCTTGATAAAAATATATATTTTAAATGTGTTTGTAATTATTAACACCTAAAATAATAAAGAAAGGATAGGAGACCTTATCCTAGGTAGAAAGTAGGCCAGTTGAGGTGGGGAGGATAGGTCAGTGAAGAAACCACTAAGATAATGATAGAGGAGAGTGGGCATTCTAGATCAGATCTAGGTTCTGAAAGGAGATAAAATGATATGCACCATTTTCTATCAGTACCAGTAATTTGAACTACAGTGCTTATAGCAAAAAAAAAAAAGAAAAGAAAAAGAAAAAGGAAAAAGTGACTGCCATAGAGGCAGCTCTGAACAATTAGGAAAATCTATATGGCATTGGTGGGGAAGTGGAAAATGGTGAAGGAATTGGTTTTTTAATATCTTGCCCCTAAAACTCAATTATAAATAACAATGTAATTTTCTAATCCATGATGATTTTATTAAAAAAAAAACAGTATGTGTTTAAGATGCAGAGACAGAGATGACTTTGATATTCAGCATAATAGTCTCAGAATAGACAAATGTAAAAATATTTAGTTAATCTAAAAATTCATCTCAACTGATGCATCTCAAAACCAATATATCATAATGTTCCCAAATATTTTATGTCTAATAAACAATATATCTAAACAGAATTTATATTATGAGGTCATATTGTTCTGGACATTTATTTAATATGTTAGTCTTATAAATAAAACCTGGGAAAAAATGGAAATATACAAATAAGTATTTTTTG
Organism: Suncus etruscus; assembly: GCF_024139225.1. Taxonomy (NCBI): domain Eukaryota; kingdom Metazoa; phylum Chordata; class Mammalia; order Eulipotyphla; family Soricidae; genus Suncus; species Suncus etruscus. The sequence goes on from NC_064855.1 coordinate 81,294,010, forward strand.
TGTGTGTTTCTCCTAAGTTCTACCAGGAATTACTAGGAATAAGTCTGAGCTCCAGGAGTAAGACCTGAGTGCTGCCAACTCTTGTCTAAAATTAATATATTTATATATTTTCCATTTAGAATTAAAAACATGAATAAATAAACTTACATATAGTTACCTAATTTTATTATAATAATTTAAATATCTAAAAGATTTTATATATAACCAAAGAACCAGAAAGTAATCTGCTTTATCAAGCTCAATAATTAACTAACTATAAAAATATAGGGGCCAGAGAGATAGCATGGAGGTAAGGCGTTTGCCTCTCATGCAGAAGGTCATCGGTTCGAATCCCGGCGTCCCATATAGTCCCCCATGCTTGCCAGGAGCGACTTCTGAGCGTGGAGCCAGGAGTAACCCCTGAGCACTGCCGGGTGAGACCCAAAAACCAAAAAAAAAAAAAAAAAATATTGTGGTATGTAATCTAACCAAAAATTAAATACATAATACACACACATATATATGTATATGTATGTTGTTCAAAGAACTTTATGTGTGTTCTAAAAAGTACCATGTGAGGCAAGCATAACAACAAAAAATTCAATTTCTACTGTAAAAATAACAATTTAGTTTTTTTAAATGTTTGGGATGTTAGTATATAGGTCAAAACAACAATATATATTTCTTAAAACATTATTATCTTTCTTCTTCCAATGTTTCCAAACATTGCTCTGCATGGAATCAAGGGCATATACTAAAGAAACCAAAAACATTTTTTGGGGGGCCACACTCGTTTGATGCTCAGGGGATACTCCTGGCTAAGCGCTCAGAAATTGGCCCTGGCTTGGGGGGACCACTGGGACACCAGGGGACTGAACCGCGGTCCTTCCTTGGCTAGCGCTTGCAAGGCAGATACCTTATGTCTAGCGCCATCTCTTGGGCCCCGAAACCAAAAATTTTTAAGATTTGAAATTACTATATCAATGTCAATGTTGCTGAAAATTCATAGCATATCCCATTACTCCTAATTCCATTAGAAAAGAAAGGGAACTGCAGGTATTAAAGTAACTTATCTCAATAAATTATCCCAGAATTCTTGGTAATGTGGATATGTGGTGAATGCTCATTGCTATCAGCCTGTAGTTTGAACAACAAAGTTACTATTGGTTGCAGATTAATAACAGATGCCCAAGATGAGCAAAGAACAGCTCCATACTGTCAGTGTCATATTCAAGGGTAAAATATAATTCTTTTCCACCCTTCAACCTACAAGGACTTAAATCATCCACAAAGAGAAAGTAATAGGAATGGAAAGGGATGAAGTTAAACATAGAAAAAACTCATATTTATAAGATGTGACTACTTGAAACAAATGTAAAATTAAAATATTACTATAGGAAAATGGAATATGTATTTATAACTTCTGACTTAATATACATATGACTATGTATATTAATATACATATATGTATACATTATTTCGTTTTTCTTCTTTAATATATTTATTTAAGCACCATGATTACAAATATGTTTGTAGTTGTTTGTAGTTGGGTACAATTTCAATTCCAATTGACTTGTGCCCTAAGTCAAGTTAGTTGTAGACAGGTATACATTTTCATAGCCTAGAAATATTTTGCCTAAACTAAATTCTGGAAAATAAGTTCTGTACTCAAGGAGAAATAAGTCACATTTGTTTTGGTGAAAATTGATTCTTTAGGTAACAAGAGAGAGTTTTTTTTACACTTATAGGTATCACTACTGTGAATTTGTTTAAATAAGTGATAAGGAGTGAAAATGGATGTGGATTGAAAAGTGCAAGAAATAAGAAAAAGGGAGTGTATATATATATATATATATACACCACACTTTTAAACCTAAGTGTCAAGAAACAGTGTGACTAGCAGTAAGAAATGTGAGGATGAGGTTGATTTTTTTCATTATAATATCTATAATCAGCATTTTTATTTTTAGAGTTTAAGAACATGAGAGAGACTATACAGTTAAGATTATAAAGGCAAATAATTTGAATAAAAATAATCAACATTATTGGGGCCTGAGAGATAGCATGGAGGTAGGGTGTTTACCTTGCGTGCAAGACAGTGGTTTGAATCCGGGCATCCCAGATGGTCCTCCGTGCCTGCTAGGAGCAATTTCTGAGCGTAGAACCAGGAGTAGCCTCTGAGTGCTGCCGCGTGTGACCCAAAAACCCAAACCCCCCCCCCAAAAAAAGAAAAGAAATCAACATTAGAAATTTTATGGAGAAGTTAGAGGGTCCATTAAAAATGAATCCATTAATATACATGCTACAGAACTTTTACAAAATATTTTGTTATGTAACATAAATACTAAATATTTCACAGCTTTCAAGAAGAAGGAAAAATATGGTCATCTAAACAGTATATTTTCAGTTATTGGTGGACTTTTAGTTATGTGTTACATATCGATTAGAATTATTCAAAAGTGAGAAAATCTGAGATGGAAGAGATCACAGGCTTGAAAAGAGAGAGCTAATGAGAGTTTTAGTGGCAGGGTAAAGCCCATACTTGAATCTTTTCATTTTTGTCTCTTCCAGTGCCAAGAAAAGACATCTGACTTAATTAACAAAGGAGTCCCTGAACTTGCAGTGCAGTGATAATAGACAAGTTAAGAAAAATCAGAGCACAGTGAAAATAAAATTGATCAAAATGCAATTTAAAAAAGGAAGGCAGTCTTGTCTTTAGTTAGAAGAGTAAAAGGCACTTTTCTTTATGTCCAGAGCTATATATATTTATATGGCAGAGTACATCTGATCACCTCATCATGTATGGAAGAATTGGATAAGACTGGGAAAGTGTATATTTTTTGTTTGTTAGTTTGTTTGTCTTTTAAAAATGCTTAACAGTATCCAGTGCTTGTTTCTTCTTCTGAAATTATTCTATTCTTGTTCATTACTGGAAGCACTTGGAAAAACCATACTATGCCAGGGCTCTAACCCAGGTAATTTCCATGCAAGCCAAACACCTTACACTCTATATTATCTCTTAGATACCAAGAACTTCGTTTATAGCTCAGATGCCTTCATGGCTTGATTACGAAGGCTTGGTTACTGGTTTCTATTTTGTCAGATATTTAATCCTCTGTGGTACCTTTTCCCCTACCGTTAATCTCAGAATTTTTTAGAACTCTTTGCCTGTATATTTTCAGCATTGGGCCACAAAAAAATAATACAAAAAGTAAGGTTTCTTGCTTTTCATGTGAACAGCAGGAGTACAATCCCTGGTGTGACATGATCTTCTGAACACTGACAGGTATAAGCCCTGAGTCCTGCCAGGTGTGGCCCAAAAAGCCATATTGTATTCTAACTTCAGCCTTTTAAACAAACATTTTAAACAAACAGTTTAAAATGTGTTTTAGGGAAATGTGGTTGAATTGTTAAATGATTTTAGATTAATTTTTCAGTTCACACTTTTTTTTAAGTATTCACAATGAAAGTAGTAGTTTTCCTGGGGTTATGTTTGTACCAAACTGTTGTAAAGAGATAAAGAGAAGCAAACAAACTCTAGAATGTTATAATAATACTGCCTATAAAAACTAGCATGTATAGGGGCCGGCGAGGTGGCGCTAGAGGTAAGGTGTCTGCCTTACAAGCACTAGCCAAGGAAAGGACCACGGTTCGATCCCCCGGTGTCCCATATGGTCCCCCCAAGCCAGGGGCAATTTCTGAGCGCGTAGCCAGGAGTAACCCCTGAGCATCTAACGGGTGTGGCCCGAAAAACCAAAAAAAAAAAAAAAACTAGCATGTATAGACAGAAATAGCAAATAAGGTATTTTGATAGTTACAAATAGTCTTGTTAATAATAGAAAATCAAATAAAATTTACCATATTTGCCGGCATATAAAACGACCCTTCACCCATGAAAAACTTCCTAAAAGTCGGGAGTCATATTATATGCTGGTATACGGCATGCTGAAACTTGTTCCAGCTTCAGTGATTCGCACCTCTCTTACTTTTAAGAAGTAACTTACTTTTAAGACTTTTAGAAAGTTTTTTATGGGTTGAAGGGTCATCTTATATGCTGACAAATATGGTAGTTTTAACTAGAATGTGTCAAATAATCTAACAACAGCAAAAATATTGGAATTATTTTATGTCCAATGGACACAATATAACATTGATATGAAAACTCCATGGTTTATTTTCAAAGTTGAATTAACGAGGTTTAATGGCATAGGAGATCACTACAAAAGATTTTTTATCTTGCAATTAAATCACTGGTAGTTTAATTATTGATAACTAGGGTTGGATGAAAAAACGTTTAATAAAATTATAAATTTAGATACTTCCAAGATGAAAACTGAAAAAAATCATTCAAATTTGCTGTTGGTGGTAGAGGAAGATCATACATGGAAGATATGGATCCCACCTCACTAAGAAAAAAACACTTTTACTGGATTTTTCTACAGGAATATACATGGAATTGCCAATAATAACAGTAACTAACTTCAACAATGACCCGATCTCTTTCCAATTAATTTGTGAGTAAAGAACAATAGGCACAGATACACAGAAAATAATTCCTTCAGAAAAAATGATTTTATTTAATTCAATATTACTGTCACAAATAAATTTGACTGTACGAAATTTTGAATACTAACTGTATATGAGAAATTAAAAAAGTTTACAGAGGTAAGAACATTTAGCATCTTATTAATACATACTTAAGTCCTAATTATATCATTACAGATACAGTAAACTGACATGCTTAGTCATAAATATAAAATGGATTTAGTCTTCTTTTTGCTCAAATATTCTGTGAGTGATTAAATTAGGGTTTAAAATATTATAACTGACTAGGATCACTAATAGTACAAAATTTTGGTATACAAAATAATGAGATTAATAATAAATAGTCTTAAAATAAATCTAATACTTAAAGAAATTTTAGCTTAGATATAGAGTCAAGTAAATAATATTGGTCAAGCAAATAATCAAGATAAATTGTACTGCAATAAAATCAAAGTGAATAAGCCTTTACCTCTGTTGATTCAAAAGAAGCATGGGAAATTCAAGGGTCAAAATTTTTAAGAACATACAAGTACCATCTGTTGGTATTTATATCAATATTTTGTTGGGTAAGTGGTATATTAGGAAACTACTAATAGATTCAACTGCTCTGAAGAAAGAAATATCCCCTTACACATTATAGATGTTTAGAAATGATGCCTAGAGAGAAGATTTCGAATTACATTTTCAGAATAATTTATGAAAAGACAACATGCTAATCATTTTAACTCAGATTCATATGCTCTGGGATGATGATTTTGGTCTATTTTAAATAAAAAGTAAGAAACATTACTGAATATTTGATTCAGTAAAATGGTTTTGTAATGCTTTAACAGAAATTATCTTCTAATCTTATTTAAATTTTCTGGATATGGAAACTCTGATGGGTATTTGGTTGATGAGGTCTTATTTGTTTAGAAATGAGCAATGGCACCCCCACCGGGTCACGTAGAAGCTTTTATCAGGAACAGCCTTTAGGCCACAGTTTGCAATCAGTGAATATTTATATTAGTAGCAATTGCACCAGACAGTAATTATCTTATCACAGAGGAAAAGGTTAAAAAGAAGCTTCTCCATTGGACACCTACTGTGTGGATAATTAAGTATCTCCATGGCTTCTTTCATTACTGCATTCAATAATAGTTAAATACTAGGGAATCTAGCTATAATCAGACATGATTTGATGAGACATAGAGAAAGACAGGAACAAACAGTTTTTATTTCTAGTTTTACTTGCTGAACTCCTTAATTTGATAGACAATTCTAAACATTTTTGTAATATCCTCTAGCTACCCACTGTTCTTCAATGAACACATTTATTAAGTATATATACTTTCTTGCATCTTTTGACACTTTAAAAATCAAGTTATCATACTTAAAACAACTTTTTTTTAAAAGTGTGTTAAAAAAACTGTGAAAACAATTCTTAAAGCAATGTGTTTCTGGTATACTTAGACAATATTTAGATTATGTCATTAGAATGGAGTAATATATTTCTCTGTATTAAACATACCTTAAAGCTAATAAAATTTTTTCAAATAGAATTACATGCATTTCCTATTGAAAATGGTTAGAATGAAGTAATTTCCTCAAATATTAATACAGTCTATTAAATTTCAAACTAAATTCACTGAAAATAATGCATTTTGGGGAACTGAAATTAAATGAAATCCCAGTAGCTTATCGTGTTGTAGGGTTGCTTTAATTTAAGCCTCAATACATAGATTACATCAGTTCTGCCCTATCTCTTCCTGAACTCTTAAGTTAGAGTTTATATTCTATAATCAGAGGGCATTAAGAGGTATAGACAGTGTTTGTTCATGCATTTGTTCATAAGTTGGCAGAACTTAGCTGTAAATTATTCCAGATGTTATTCAAATCACCAGATCACCAGTGGAGATTTAAAAAATGTATATTTGACTAAAAGAAATGAAATATATATAGTGCTGCTTACAAAAAATACTTAAAATTTTATCCACAGGATTATTTTTCCACAAGCATTTATAATATTAGTAGTCTAGCTTCTTTTCTTGGGGTAATGACTTGGGGGTCCTAAGCCCTGTTTGTGACTTTGGTCAAACAAGCCAGACCAATGTGAAAGCCCCAAGGATGCTGCTAATTATACTCTGCATTCCACATACACAGCAATCAGGAGCCTTCAGGGGTATGCTAGTCAATGCTTCTAGAACCTCACATGTACACCCTGAGATGCTCAGGTGCCAGTCATCAAATTGAATCAGCTTTATACAATACATGTGTTTAACTCTTTAGCCATCTCTCCAGCCTTAAATGTTTAACTTTTTTCTTGGTTGTTGTTGTTGTTGTTGTTGTTGTTGTTGTTGTTGTTGTGTGTGTGTGTGTGTGTGTGTGGTTTTGTGGGCCACACCCGGTGACGCTCAGGGGTTTACTCCTGGTTATGTGCTCAGAAATAGCTCTTGGCTTGGGGGGACCATATAGGACGCCGGAGGATCGAACCGCAGTTCGTCCTAGGCGAGTGCTGGCAAGGCTTAGCTAGCTTTACTGCTAGGCCACAACTCAGGCCCCAATGTTTAACTTTCTAAACTGTAATTTGTGATCCGTATTTGATCAAGAAACTGAAAATTGGAGCAATGTGTGCTTTGTGTTCACTTCTAGTGATGCACAGAGACCATAAACAATGCTAGGGATAGAACTAGGGTTGGTCTCATAGAAGGAAAGTACCTTAACTTTTTTACTATGTCTCATGCCTTGTAAAAGCTTTCTGAATCTTCAGTGACGGATAGTCAGTTCAAATCAGCTCATTAATGAATCTGAGGTTTTTCTTGCAGCAGACATGTGTCCTGTTATTCTACAAAAAAGGGCTGCAAATAGGAAAAAATTAAATAGCTCTGTTCTAAAGTGCATAATTTGTCAAGTCACAATATTGAATTTAGTGAACAATTTTCAGACTAGACTCCTATCTCTATTTCTAAAACAATATTTTACATAGTAAATTCATAAGGTTCTCTAGAATGTTGTCACTTCATGTTACTCATGTCAAGTAAAAAATTCAAAACAAAGTTCTGCTTTCTTTTCAATAGTCTTTGGCAATGTGTGAAGAGATAGAAATCAAAAGAGAAGAATATAAACATGAAACATTTATGTTTATTCTAAACTGAGTCAGAATTGGAAATGATTTTACCATGAATCTAATTTATTTCCTATGTGGATGCTTGAATTTTATATGTTAACTTAGCATACAAAAATAAAGATGGTTGTCAGCTACAGATATTTATTTAATACAATATCTTTAAGAATATAATTTGAAGGACTAGATAATATAAATGTTAAGGTTGTGGCTACCCCTAATTTAATTCCAATTCAAGAATCAGAGCTGCTCTCTCCAAGCACTGGCAGCAGTGAAAACTGAACACTGAGCCAGGAGTAAGCACTAAGAACTACTAGTTGTGATACAAAAACGAAAGAAAAATATTGAAAATAAAGCAAAGTAGTTTCAAGTTTACAAGTTGCTTTATCCAGGCTTCTTGCTTTTACCACTCAAGTTTGTCACATTATCTTACCCTTGAAGTTCATAGGTGTTGTGTTCTCGGCTGAATTGACCCCTTGTTCACAAGCATCTAACCCTGATCCTTTGTAGCCCGTATCTACTTGCTGTTGCTCATTGGTTTTGTTTTGTTTGTTTGTTTGTTTTTTGTCCTTTTGATTTTCTTTTGTTCTCTGTTCATATGCATGTGAGTAAGATTTACTTTTTCTGTCATTTCCTGATGGCAGAGGAATGAAGGAAAACATTTCATCACCGGATGTCCTTTTTATATGTTTGCTTTCGTCTTTATGTTCATTTCCATTATCTATTTGACTAGCTATTCCTTAGGTAAGAATTAAAGTGACTGACTGTAGATACAGCGACCAATGTAATCATAGAAGAAAAATGCAGGTCATATATATATCACTATATTATATCAGCTTCTTGTCCTGCCTTTGGTTCATCGCTTCGGCCCAATCTTCTTCTTCTTTTTCTTTTTCTTTTTCTTCTTTGCTTCTTTTTATTATTATTATTATTATTATTATTATTATTTTCTTTGATTCTCATGATTTTTATATGATGGTAGTAATTGGGTGCTTTTTGTTGTAGTTGCTTTTTTTTAGTTATTTTGTTTTTTTTTTTTGCTTTGATTTTCTTCCTTTTTTTACCTTTCTTCTTTTAAATTGATATTTATAACCTCTAGATGGAATCCCCCAAATTTTTTTTCCAGTAGAACCACATAACTTTTTTTAACATAATTTTTATTTTAATTGTAGTGGCTTACGTATCGTTCACAGTAATATTCCAGGTACATATTTACATTGAATCAGGGGAATTCCCACCACCAAATTGTCCTCCCACAACAGCTCCCATTCTGCCTCCCATATCCTCCACTCTTCCCCCCAGGGGCTATTAGAATGTGTGGTCCCCTCTGTGTCTAGTTAATTACTTAGTGGGCTTATAACTGTTTGGTCTTGGTGCCTCCATTATTAGAACCACATAACTTTAATCATCTTGTTCTGCCTCATGAATTGAGGGGGAGAAAAATGAAGGGTACCAGGACCAAACAATCGTATGAACATTGAATGGAAATAAAAAATGATCAGACTTGTGGGGTGGGATGGAGGGAGATTTGGGACATTGGTGGTGGGAAAGTTGCACTGGTGAAGGGTGGTGTTCTTTACATGACTGAAACCTAATCACAATCATATTTGAAATCAACATGTTTAAATAAAGAAAAAAAAGAAAAACATGATCAGACTTAAACAACAAACCCAAAGTCAACGACAACAGAATAGATACCCAATCTACAACAAGCTATACAGAGAGGGGAGCAGTTATACTAGCAGTTTGGGGATGGGAGGGGAGGGAGGAAGATGTGGGATGCTTGCTGGGAACAGGGATGGAAGGAAGACAACACTGGTTGTAGGAATTCAGCTGATTCATTGTCACTATGTACCTTAAGTATTACTGTGAAAGTTTCATAATTCACTTTGGTCACAATAAAATTTATTAAAAAAACTCAATTAAAAGTGGTTTTTCATTCTCTATCCATTTCCATGAATATATCTGTCCAATTTTATTGAATGCTCAAATTCTGTACATACATCAATACTATTTAATAGGCTAGAGTTTGTGTGGTTGTTGCGATCATTATGAGAACGTTTTGTGTAACCTTTTATAGCTACAATGATCATTTTAAGCACTTATTTTTATATACATATAAATGTATCAAGTATGGAAAATATTCATAAAATATTGTGAGATAAGTGCTATTAAGTGAACCTAATTATATCAACTTTAGAAAATTGTATGGGGAACACAGAAAGTAAAAATAAAAATAAAATAAATTTATGACACAATAAAATTAAGGTATTGAAATAGTAAAATAAAGAAAACATTTTTATAAAATATATTGCTAACTTTTTAAAATAACTTATCTAAAATTAAATTTTTCTGTAACAAGTAAACTATAATACAATAAATAAAAATTGCTATATGTATGCTTATTATATATGGTTTTCATTTATATACCATGTAAAGATATATGGAATTGTTTTATATATTATTTTTTCTAAAATAATCTTTTAAATAAGACTTTAATAATACAAGTTAACATTAAGAAGTAATACAAGTGCTGAGTCTTAGGCATTTACCTTACTATATAAAACCTAAAATTATCTTTTAATAGAGTTAATGAGAGTTTTCACTATTTATAAGCTTTAGCCATTCAATGGCAATTAACATGAAAGTGTTATTCACTCTTATCCTAATACAGGTTTTCTTTTAACCTTTCAAAGAGGTCCTGCTATTTTTTGCTTCATTGCTTTGCTTTATTGAACATTATACAACATGCTAAGCAATTAAGTGTGATTGTGTTGGAAATTAAAACAGCAAAAGTGCATTAATGGTCAGATTTAAATACATAAAAGCAACACAATTGATGGAAAGGTTGCAATTCTATATTTACCATATACAATAGAGTCTAAACATCATAGAAAGCAAGATATGCTAAATCCCATGTACTTTTTGAGGCATATAATACTTCTTAACAAGGGATTTATTTGATAGAATTTTAAAAGTACTATCATAAACTAGCATAATTATTTTTAATAACATACTCATATTAGTTTTTATTTTCTATCTAGTTTTGTAGAATGGGAATAAAATTTAAACAGAAAAATAACTTAAAATGATGTGATATATTGAGTTAATTATTTATCATTAGTACTTAAATAAATAAATATTATATGTGTTATGTGTCTTAGTATTTTTTACTTCATTTCATATTGGGCTATTCAAAGCAACCCAGAAAATATGTCCGTAAGAAATTAAATCTTTCATTAATTTTAATTATAAACTATTCCCTACATGTAAATTAATGATAACTTTCAAAATATCAGTCATTATAATATATTCATAAAAATGTTAGTATAAAATTAAATTTAAAAATTGATAAAATACTATGCCCACAACTAACTCAGCGCAGATGTTTGTTTTGATGTTTGTTTTCAACTTTTAATGATAGAAAAATCCCCAGTTTTTAAGTAATCTTGATGCAGAAGAAGGAAAACCCGCACCCCAGGGTTTACCGCAGAGCTCACCACAAAGAGAGCAGAGCCTCTTCAGTGACACAGATTAAAAAACAAGTGCCATTCAACATTGACCAACACCAGAGCAGCCAGGACCTTATCCTGCTACAAAGAAGTGGCAGGACCAGAACAACTCAACAATAACAATAACAAAAAGAAACAGTGGTAAATCTGCACATTGTAATACTATGCAACTGGTAGGAAAAATAAGTCATGAAATTTGCTTGTGCATGAATGGATATGTAGATAATGATGTTGAATAAAATGAGTCATAGAGAGAAGGACAGATTCTCAATAATTTGTGGGATATATAAAAAATACAAATTAGTCTGCTTATAATATCTACAGACAGTATAGATTAGGGCCAGTAGGACAAGTTCATGGTAGGAAACTTGCCACAAGGAGCAATGAGTGCAGTTAGAGTAAAGAAGGGTCCTACAACAAGAAGAGTTGAAACTTATCACTCAGTACAAGAACTGGATACGGAAAGGGGATAAAGTGATATGTGTGGTACCCCTTTAGTAACAACATTTCAAGCCTCAGTGTCTTAAAGAAAAAAAAATGAAGAAAAAGAGAGTAAGCAAGTGAGCAAGAGAAGAGAGAGAGCAAGTAAAATGTCTGCTTCAGAGCTGGCAGTGAATGAGTTGGGTGGGAGAAAAACTGAGGATATTGATAATGGGAAAAGTGACGTAAATTCTATGACAAAAATTCAATCTTCAATCATGAACTATTCTGTAGCCATGGTGCTTCAATAAATTAATTATAAAAATGTCAGTCTAGAACATCTATCAAATGTAAAATAATCAAATTAGTGTCATATTTGCACCTGATTTAAAAACCAAGTAATTCAAGTAAACTGATTAATTATAATACTGATCATATTTTGTTATATTTATGTACATGCCACTTGTATTCGGTTTACTCTTGATCCTGTGCTCAGAGAATACTCCTGGTGGTGCTCCTAGGTACCATATTGGGTACTTGGAATTTTAACCAACACCTGCATGGAAGAAAAGTAAGTGACATATTTGCTGTCCTATCTCTCTGGCTATTTGACATTTTAATTTTTCTCCATTACAAAATAAATTTGCACATTTTTAAGAATAAGCATCATACTTATAATTACATAGAATATTGTTGGTGTCAGAGTGATAGCCAGTGTGACTATCTTATAGAGAATTTTCTCTTGTGTTGCTGTCATATTCAGAATTTTATTAACAAGTACATTTAACACCAATTTAATATTGTTTGTTTTTAATTCTTATTTTTAACATATTAAGCTGCATAATTCTTCTAAAAGTAAACCATTTTGAAGAAACTATGTTATAGAATTAAAACTGGATACGATTTTATTAATGCTTGCATAGCAATGAATACTAAATAATATCTGAATATCTTAAGCAGTATTGGGAATTGCCTATGAGAACTGAAGAAAAAGATAAACTGTCTATTTCTCTTCCTTTTAATGAAAATATATAACTAGAAGAAAATAGCTTTCTCTGAGTTTCATATTCAATTTGAAAATTGTTTCTATGATAAGAAAGAAAATGTTTGTGTGATATAAAATATCTGTATATGTTACTTTTACACAGAGCTAATGAGTGTTTGATTCTTATACACTACTTATTAGATAGAAACCTAATAATAAGCCTTATTTACCTCCAGGTATGCAATAATATTAAGATAAAAAAGGAGAAAAAAGCAAAAGAGAGAAAAGCAGAAGAAAAATAAAAGGAATAGCTATTCAGTAAAAGTTAAATATAAAGCTGTCTACATAAAGAGATGTTTCTGGTGGGGGAGGATCTCATGCTATTAAAAAAGTTAAAAAAAAACAGTTTTCAGTACCCCCATTCGAGAATTTTTGGGGATGCATACCCCTGTGACATTCAATGGTTACTCATGGCTAGACACTCAGAAATAAATCCTAACTTGGGGATCATATGGGAAGCCAGGGGATCGAACTGAGATCTGTCCTATATCAGATACGTGCAATGGAAATGCCCTACTGTTGTGCTATCACTCAGGCTTCCATTTGTGAATATTTTAATGTTTTTCTCTTTTGTTATTGCCACAAGAAAAAATAGAGTGAGAGAAGAAAAAAAGAAAGAAAGAAAGAAAGAAAGAAAGAAAGAAAGAAAGAAAGAAAGAAAGAAAGAAAGAAAGAAAGAAAGAAAGAAAGGAAGGAAGGAAGGAAGGAAGGAAGGAAGGAAGGAAGGAAGGAAGGAAGGAAGGAAGGAAGGAAGGAAGGAAGGAAGGAAGGAAGGAAGGAAGGAAGGAAGGAAGAAGAAAGAAAGAAAAAATGGAAGGAAGGAAGGAAGAAAGAAAGAAAGAAAGAAAGAAAGAAAAAAAGAAAGAAAGAAAGAAAGAAGGAAGGAAGGAAGGAAGGAAGGAAGGAAGGAAGGAAGGAAGGAAGGAAGGAATAAAGGAAGGAAGGAAGGAAGGAAGGAAGAAAAAGAGTTAAAGAGAAAGAGATGAAGGAAGAAAGAAGGAAGGAAAATTGGAAGGAAGGAAGAAAGGAAAATAGGGAAAAAGCCGGCTCCCTGTGTGTGACACCAGGCGGGGAAAATCCGCGAAAGTAAACCGGCCCAGTGGGGCCCAACTGTGAAAAACTGTGAGTGTGACCTGTCTATGTCTGTCTACTGCCTCTTGCGTGAAACTCTTGCGAGTGGGGCAAAAAGAGGCTCCAGCAGAGCACTGCTGCTCTGCTTCGCTACGTAGCTGTGCACTCTTTCTAAGGAAAGAACTCCATTGCAACAAGAAGTAAAAATCACACTAAGAACGGCGCTATATCACAGAAGCAAACATTTCTCTCGGGACTGTCTTCTCTGTTGCATGCTCGGGCATAAGATTTGACCCAGTGTGAGGCTTCATCCACAGAGGACTCCCCTCCCTTAGAGGCAAGTCAGCCCATCCAGAAAGGGAGGAGCCAGAGGAGTGTGCTGACTGCATCATATAGACAATGAATACCACCACAACACGTAGAAAAACCCACAATACAAGTGTGACAATGGGGAAACAACGCAGGCCAGCATCAGACATAGAGAATGAAGATGACAATTCTGAGGACCAGATAATGACCAACCAACTAATCAACCTCTCAGATAAGGACTTTAGACTAGCAATATGGAAGATGCTCAACGGACTCCAAGAAACCATGGATCGAGTTGAACAGAACACTAATAAGAACCAAGAAAATATGAAGACAGAAATCACAAAACTCCAAACTGAAATAACATGTCAACTAACAGGACTGAAAAAGTCAGTAAACGAAGTGAATGACAAAATGGATAAGCTCTGGGACAGGGTATCAGAAGCTGAGAATAGACTTGGTGCTGTGGAAGATGAGATACATAACAATTCCATACAGCAGGAGAGATTGGAAAAAAAGCTTAAAGCAAATGAGCAGACAATGGAAAAATTAGTCAAAGAATGGGAACAGATGAAAATAGAAGTCTATGATAAGATCAACAGAAACAACTTAAGAATCATTGGAGTCCCAGAGACCCAGGAAGAAAATTTCCAGGAAGAATCAACGGTCAAGAACATCATTAAAGAGAAACTTCCAGAGCTAAAGAATATAGGTGATCAAATCCTGCATGCCCGAAGAGTACCAACCAAAAGAGACCCCAGAAAAAACACCCCAAGACACATCCTAGTCACAATGACAAATCCCACAGATAGAGACAGAATTCTGAAAACAGCAAGATCAAAAGGGGAAATCACGTTCAAGCAAGCTTCCCTGAGATTTACAGCAGACCTGTCACCAGAAACACTCAATGCCAGAAAGCAGTGGTGGGATATTGTGACAAGACTGAATGAAATGTATGCTTCACCCAGAATACTATACCCAGCAAAACTCACTTTCCGGTTTGACGGAAGAATACATGGCCTCACAGACAAAAAACAGCTCAGAAACTTCACAGACACAAAACCAGTCTTAAGAGAAAAACTGAAAGACCTAATCTAAGACAAGACTACCCAAAAGACATACCAAATTTTGAAATAAAGATGGCATTAAATCCCAGGACAATTCTTTCTCTCAACGTCAATGGACTAAATGCACCAGTTAAGAGACACAGAGTGGCTAAATGGATCAAAAAACTCAATCCAACCTTCTGCTGCCTACAAGAAACGCACCTGAATAGTCAGAACAAACATAGACTCAAAATAAAAGGCTGGAGAAAAATTATCCAAGCAAACAACACCCGTAAAAAAGCTGGAGTGGCCATACTAATATCAGATAATGCAAACTTTATACTCAGGAAGGTTGTAAGGGACAAAGATGGACATTTTATATTAATCAAGGTGTATGTAGAGCAGGAAGGATTCACTCTCCTAAACATATATGCACCGAATGAGGGGCCAGCAAAATATTTAATACAACTGTTGACAAATCTGAAAAATAATATCAACAACAACACAATAATTGTGGGGGACCTTAACACGGCTTTGTCAACACTGGATAGGTCAACGAGACTGAAACCTAACAAGAATATACTAGACCTGAGGAGAGAAATGGAAGAAAGAGGCCTAGTGGATATATATAGGACACTCCATCCCCAGAAACCTGGATACACATTCTTCTCCAATGTACATGGGACATTCTCCAGGATAGACTACATGCTGGCACATAAAACATACCTCCATAATATCAAGAGGATAGAAATTTTGCAGACTACCTTCGCTGACCACAAGGCTCTGAAATTATTTGTGAACTCCAAAGGGACTCAGAAGAAACACTTTAACACTTGGAAGTTAAACAGCCTCATGCTCAATAACCAGTGGGTCCGAGATGAAATCAAGGAGGAAATCAAAAGGTTCCTGGAAACAAATGACAATAAAGACACAAACTATCAGAACTTATGGGACACAGCAAAAGCAGTACTGAGAGGAAAATTTATAGCTTTGCAAGCACACATCAGGAACGAAGAAGGAGCTTACCTGAGTAGCTTAATGACACAGCTAATAGAACTAGAAAATGCTCAACAAAAGGACCCAAGAGTAGGAAGACAGAAGGAAATAACAAAGCTGAGAGCAGAAATCAACGAAGTGGAAACTCAAAAAACAATCTGAAAGATCAACGAAAGCAGAAGTTGGTTCTTTGAAAAAATAAACGAGATTGATAGACCACTGGCAAACCTAACAAAGAAAGAGAGAGAGAGAGAAACTTGATAACTCGTATCAGGAATGAAAAAGGAGAGATCACTACTGATATGACAGAGATTCAAAGGGTAATCAGAAACTACTTTGAAAAACTCTACGCCACTAAAAATGAGAACCTGGAAGAAATGGATAAATTCTTGGACTCTTATAATCTTCCACGGTTGAAGGAAGAAGATGTAGCATATCTAAACACCCCCATCACCATTGATGAAATTAAAACAGTAATCAAATGTCTGCCGAAAAACAAAAGCCCAGGTCCAGATGGATTCACTAATGAATTCTATCAAACTTTCCAAGAGGAACTACTGCCAATTTTGGCAAGACTCTTTCATGAAATTGAACAAATAGAAACACTTCCAAATAGCTTTTATACAGCCAGCATCACCTTGATAGCTAAACCAGACAGAGACGCTACCAAAAAAGAAAATTACAGACCAATATCACTGATGAATGCAGATGCAAAGATCCTCAACAAAATCCTGGCAAATAGGATTCAATGCCTCGTTAAAAAGATCATCCACTACGATCAAATAGGTTTCATCCCAGGAATGCAAGGCTGGTTTAACATCCATAAATCTATCAACATAATACACAACATCAATAACAAGAAAAATAAAAACCACATGATCATATCAGTAGATGCAGAGAAAGCATTTGATAAGGTCCAACACCCATTCTTGATCAAAACTCTCAGCAAGATGGGAATGGAGGGATCCTTTCTCAATATAGTGAAGGCCATCTACCACAAGCCAGTGGCAAATATTATCCTCAATGGAGAAAAACTGAAAGCCTTCCCTCTAAATTCTGGCACAAGACAAGGCTGTCCTCTCTCACCACTCCTATTCAACATAGCACTGGAAGTACTTGCTATAGCAATTAGGCAAGAAAAGGATATCAAGGCAATCCAGATAGGAAAGGAAGAAGTCAAGCTCTCACTGTTTGCAGATGACATGATACTCTAGTTAGAAAACCCTAAAGACTCTATCCAAAAGCTTCTAGAAACAATAGACTCATATAGCAAGGTGGCAGGCTACAAAATTAACACACAAAAATCAATGGCCTTTCTATACACCAATAGTAAAAAGGAAGAAATGGACATTAAGAAAACAACCCCATTCACAATAGTGCCACACAAACTCAAATATCTTGGAATCAACTTGACTAAATATGTGAAGGACCTATACAAAGAAAACTATAAAACTCCGCTCCAAGAAATAAGAGTGGACACACGGAAATGGAAACACATACCCTGCTCATGGATTGGCAGGATTAACATCATCAAAATGGCAATACTCCCCAAGGCATTATACAGATTTAATGCCATCCCTCTAAAGATACCCATGACATTCTTCAAAGAAGTGGATCAGACACTTTTGAAATTCATTTGGAACAATAAACACCCTCGAATAGCTAAAGCAATCATTGGGAAAAAGAATATGGGAGGAATTACTTTCCCCAACTTTAAACTGTACTACAAAGCAACAGTTATCAAAACAGCATGGTATTGAAATAAGGATAGGTCCTCAGATCAGTGGAATAGGCTTGAATACTCAGAAAATGTTCCCCAGACATACAACCACCTAATTTTTGAGAAAGGAGCAGGAAATCCTAAATGGAGCAGGGAAAGCCTCTTCAACAAGTGGTGTTGGCACAATTGGATAGCCACTTGCAAAAAATTGAACTTAGACCCCCAGATAACATCATGTACAATGGTAAAATCCAAATGGATTAAAGACCTCGATATCAGCCCCAGAACCATAAGATATATAGAACAGCACATAGGCAAAACACTCCAGGACCTTACAGGCATCTTCAAGGAGGAAACTGCACACTCCAAGCAAGTGAAAGCAGAGATTAACAGATGGGAATATATTAAACTGAGAAGCTTCTGCACCTCAAAGAAAATAGTGCCCAGGATACAAGAGCCCCCACTGAGTGGGAGAAACTATTCACCCAATACCCATCAGATAAGGGGCTAATCTCCAAAATATACAAGGCACTGACAGAACTTTACAAGAAAAAAACATCTAACCCCATCAAAAAATGGGGAGAAAAAATGAACAGATACTTTGACAAAGAAGAAATACATATGGCCAAAAGACACATGAAAAAATGTTCCACATCACTAATCATCAGGGAGATGCAAATCAAAACAACGATGAGATACCACCTCAAACCCCAGAGAATGGCACACATCACAAAGAATGAGAATAAACTGTGTTGGCGGGGATGTGGAGAGAAAGGAACTCTTATCCACTGCTGGTGGGAATGCCGTCTAGTTCAACCTTTATGGAAAGCGATATGGAGATTCCTCCAAAAACTGGAAATCGAGCTCCCATACGATCCAGCTATTCCACTCCTAGGAATATATCCTAGGAACACAAAAATACAATACAAAAACCCCTTCCTTACACCTATATTCATTGCAGCACTATTTACCATAGCAAGACTCTGGAAACAACCAAGATGCCCTTCAACAGACGAATGGCTAAAGAAACTGTGGTACATATACACAATGGAATATTATGCAGCTGTCAGGAGAGATGAAGTCATGAAATTTTCCTATACATGGATGTACACGGAATCTATTATGCTGAGTGAAATAAGTCAGAGAGAGAGAGAGAAAGAAACGCAGAATGGTCTCACTCATCTATGGGTTTTAAGAAAAATGAAAGACACCCTTGTAATAATAATTTTCAGACACAAAAGAGAAAAGAGCTGGAAGTTCCAGCTCACCTCAGGAAGCTCACCACAAAGAGTGATGAGTTTAGTTAGGGAAATAACTACATTTTGAACTGTCCTAATAATGAGAATGTATGAGGAAAATGGAGAGCCTGTCTAGAGTACAGGCGGGGGTCGGGTGGGGCGAAGGGATACTTGGGACATTGGTGATGGGAATGTTGTACTGGTGATGGGTGGTGTTCTTTACATGACTGAAACCCAAACACAATCATGTATGTAATTAAGGTGTTTAAATAAATTTAAAAAAAAGAAATTTAGTCATTTATGTACTGTATTTTCTGGTGTATAAGACAACTTTTAAACAAAAAAAGTCAACCAAAAATCGGGGGGTCGTCTTATACACCGAGTATATCCCGAAAAGTATATCAATATGCCGCTAAATGAAAATTGTCTGAATATTGCCACAAAACGAATTTTCCAACTCGATCCTGCACCAATCACTGCCAGGCTGCTTGGACCGCTTCTCTAACTCAGCCAATCCAAGCAGGCTTTTTATGCATGCAAATTATTCAGTGTTCTGTACCCAAATCTACAGTGTAAAATGCCTGCTCAGATTGGCCAGAGTCAGAGAGGACGTCTATTACAGTATAACCTTTGGACTTTTGCTTGTTGTGATTGGCTCACTTTGGAAGATACAGTTGCAGCACAGGAACATTCTGTCTTATACAGCAAATATAGACCTAAACCCATGTTTTACCTGTAAAATTAGGGGGTCATCTTATATGCCCAGTCGTCTTATAGGCCGGAAAATACGGTATTTCTAACATATTATGGCAGAAATGCTCTCTCTAAGACCAAGGTAATTTAATAAAACATTACATTAATGTCACCACAATATTTACAAAAATGTTTAGGATATGTTAAGACAACCATTAAAATAATAATAAAAAAAAGAAAGGAAAATAGGAAGGAAGGAAGGATGGAAGGAAGGAAGAAAGGAGAAAGTGAAAGAAACCTTAATTTCAATGCTAAAATTATATTTGGAACCTAATAATGTTTAAGTTAAACCTGAGTTCTTTCATGTTACCAGCAAGCACCTACTTTCTAAAGATAATTTAAAGAATTTAAAAATTCCTTATAAAACTTATTTTTCACACATACAGCTCCATAAAATATCAAAAAATCAGTATATATTCAACTTTACTTCATATTGTTTTTTGGGTTTACGACAAAGAAAAACAATTGGAAATTCTACCGAAATTTGTAATTTAATCTTTTCTAGTTGATGAATGAACTCAGTGACAGTAATGTCAATGATGCTTATAAATCTATAGTCATATTAGTAACAGTATATTTGTTGCTTAAATGAACACTGGAGCAAGTTTTATTTTAGTAACATTTGTGGTAGTTATTTTCCATTATCTAATTCCTTTCCAGAATTGTAATATGGTGAAAACCCAATACTTCTTTATATTGTTAACAATAGATTTTCTTAAAGTTCTTAAAAAAAAAAAAGCAAAATCCTAAGAGATTGACTTTTTTGTTTGTTTTTGTTTTTGGGTCACACCCAGTAGTGCTCAGGGGTTATTTCTAGCTCTATAATCAGAAATCACTCCTGGCAGGCTCGAGGGACCTTATGGGATGCCAAGATTCGAACCACCATCTTTCTGCATCAAGGCAAACACTCTATCTCCATGCTATCTCTTTGGTCCTAGAGATCGATTTTTAAAGAGTGAGAGAAGTATATGAATAATCATAAATACAAATAAAAGTTAGCCAAAAATAACATATCAGGTAACAATTTTACAACTGATACTTAGGAACCTAGAAGACTATTATTTTCTGATCTTGGATCAACAGAGAGTATCTTGCAAAATGAAAATATATAATCAAAAAAATTTCCTGTGGAATAGTTTACATATTTTGATTGACATAATAATATATCACATAAATTGATTTATGTGAATGATATTTTGACCACTGTTAAATCACCCCTGATTTGGGGGACCATATGGGACGCTGGGGGATTGAACCACGGTCCATCCTAGGCTAGGGCTTGCAAGGAAGACGCCTTACCTCTAGTGCCATCTCTCTGCCCCCTTCTTGTCCATCTTTAATGTGTACTAATGTTTTGATGTTGGTTGGTGAGTGCAGATTGTGCATCTAATTTTTGATAATAAAAAGAAAATTTCCGTGTCATTTACAATGTTCAGTTTAATAAAATTTTAGTAGTATTATGGGTGAAAGATTCTGTGTACATCTCCCAATATTAATTATTGGATAGAATCTAGTCTATGATTTGCTGAGTTGGGAAATTGCTGGTGAAAAAGTCTATATGAGATAATTATAGGTATTTGTTGTCAGAGTTTTTAGCAGCCTGTTATTTTCAGTACATTTAATATTGACGTTCTTTTTTATTTATTTTAATAAGACTGAAGATTAAACTTGTTTTACTAATTTTCATGTGATTTGATTTATTCATTTTAAATTTTTATTTCTAATTTAATTTATTATGCTAATTATTAAAAATCCCATTTTAATTAATTTATTATTGGTTTTCAATGTTATGTAAATTTTACTAAATATTACTTTGCTCATATGTAACTTTAATTCCGTAAAGTACAAATTTGCTGCTTATTTTTGCTTGCTTCTTTTTTACTTTGTCTTTTTGTTTACTTGTTTGTTTTTACAGTGCTAGTGATAGAACTGAGGACTTCAAACAGGTAAAGCAAGGGCATTTCCAATAAGCTAAATTCCCAATCCTACAAATTGGCAAATTCCGGAAGTTTAGCAAGCCACAAAATGTAGGAGAAATAGTACATAATTCACTTCACTTATAGTCCCATAAGCACCAGCAGTAGTTAATCCTGATTAAAGTTGAGTAGCCCAAAAAACTGTGGTTGAATCTAGTAAAGGCATAACCTCATGAGAATGGCCAATTAAGCTAACAGGATGCCCCCGCTTTCCACCAGAGAGGCCTTGAAAACACCAAAATGGCCTTGGCAGGCCCTGCAAGGAGCAGTGGGCACCTGAATGCTGACATCTGGTCCCTCCAATGAGGGACTTAACCTGGACTTTCGCTTCCAGTCACGTCCCACTAATATAGAGTAACCCAGTTATAGCCTGCTTGAAGAAAACATGCTCATAATTCAGAACACTTTCTGCAGAGAAACCCCTTACCCTCATGTGGATGGAAGCAATGCCCATATTCCCCCTTTTCTTCTTTCAGGCGCGCTTGCTTTTCCTGTAATATGAGTGTACACAGAATCGAATAAACATATATGCTTTCTGAAATAAAGTTCAGTTGTAACACTAAATTGCTCCGAAGGATTTCTCATGTCACCGCACCCATTCTCTGCTTTTTGCCCAACGCAGCTGTTCTCCCTCCACCACTAACCAATAAGAAGTAAACAGAGTAAATAAATACAGTATAAACAAGTGGCTTGCAAGTATTTCAACTATTACGGTTTCAGACTCTACAGCTTATCCCTAGAAAATGCATAATTCTCTTTTTTTTATAGCAGATGTAGACCCCAAACATAAGTTACAAAACAAACATCTTTAATATATAAAATCTTCCGAATTTCAAAACAAAATGTGTGCTAGGATAACAAAAGTGTGCAAATACCACAACTTAAGATACGTGGGATCTGAATTTAAAAAAAAAAAAAGGAAAAAAAGGGGAAAAATTTTAAAACATATTAATTAGACATGCTGCTGTTTAAAAACTTAGTTCGTTGCAAAATATAATTGCAAACGATTGCTAACAGGCAAAAAAAAAAGCAAACAACAAAAACAAAACAAATAAAACAAGCAAACAATAATATTAAATGCTGAGAGCCCCCAAACTGATATATTCAAATGTTTAAGTAATAGTGTTCCTAGAATAATAATCTTTATTTTTAAATAATTTTACCTTCAAATTTTAAGAAAAATATTAGTTTAAAGAAAATTTGGTGACATTTTTGGTAAAGTAGCTTTTGATTATTTGGGGATGTAATAAATCAAGACAAAGCAGACACACATGTTGATTTCAAGGATTCACTTTTAAAAACTATTAGAATACATTATGATGCATTATATAATAGATAAAGTATATATGTATATACAATTATATATAATACATTATAAAACATTTTAAAACTATATTAGAATACATTATACTTCAACAATTACAAAATATTTTTATAAAATGTTTATATTAATAAAGCAAGGTATAAACTATTCTAGCATCAACCAATTTTCAAGTTGAAGGTGTAATCTTTCTCCTTTTATATGCACACTCCCTATAGAAGTCACCCATATTCTTCTACTTAGGGTGTGCAGCACATTAGTGAACTTATAGACATATTCCATTCAGATATGACTAACATCAAAACTCTGTGAATAGACTCATTTATTTTAACATGACATACTGAAATTGCCTATATCCTTTGTAAGAGCATAGGTTTTCTTTATTATGTTTTCTTCTATGTTTTCTTCCCCTTGGCCCCCCTCCTTCTCTCTATCTCTCATCATATTTACCTACAGGGGTCTCAAACTCAATTTACCTGGGGCCGCAGGAGGCAAAGTCGGGGTGATCTTTGAGTGCAAAGTCAGTAATATGCCTTGAACATTGGGGGGTGTGACCCAAACAACTAAAACAAAACAAAACAAAAAAAGATTCCTCTAGAGCAGGGCCACAAAATGTTGTACGGAGGGCCAGAAACGGCCCGCAGGCCGCGAGTTTGAGACCCCTGCTTAAGATTAGTATATTCCGTCAATAAAACAATTTTGCTTTTAATAAAAATAAAATAATTCTAATAACAAGCACAACTTTATATTATGTGATTTCCTTTTGATGTTTAGAAAGCTTTAAGTTGCATCTAAATTAAGCAATTTTAATTACTTATTTCTTGAATTTATGTATTAAGCAAATAATTTTCTAAGTCTTTAAGCAGATATATGATACCACACTTATAAAGTAGATGTTGGAATGAGAGTTAGATATTAAGTTACTAGAACTATAATCAAAATTTTAATGAGTTGATAATAAGGTGACAAAGATAACATAAAACAGAAATATTTGATATAGGTTGATAAGCTCTGCTCAAAAATCTAATTAACATGCCACATAAATTGCTTCAGATAATACAAAAATAAAATGTGTATTTTGACAAAATTACTTATTTTAAGAAGTGTATATATTTACATGTTAAATAATTTAAATCAGTAATTATGTGAATAGAATTTTTTTTCCTTTTTTCTTTTCTATATTGTCGTCTCTCCTAGTTTTTTTAATATAATATTTATTTTGATCATAGTGGCTTACATATTGTTGACAATAATATTTTAGGTACATATTTACATAAAATCAGGGGGGATTTCCATCACCAAATTGTCCTCCCTACACCTCCATTTTTGTCCTACTTCCCATATCCTCTTCCCTCACCCCCCGGGTTGCTAGAATATGTGGTCCCCTCTGTATCTAGCCTACTACTTAGTAGTCTTGCGCCTGTTTGGTCCTGGTGCCTCCCTTATTTCCCCCTCTAACTGGGGGGCAGGACTAGCTAGTTCAAGTTATGTGGTTTTGTTTGAAGAAGAGAAAAGTAATAAACTGGGGTAAATGTCTAATACGCCGAAAATAAGCGGAATTTTCTAGAGGCTCTCATCATCGGTTTGAGAGGCGAAGGAGAAAAAGAAGGTGAAACACTCCACCAATACAAAAAGAAGTGTCAAATATCCAGTGAGGACTTCAACAATAACGATAAGCACCACAAACACACACACACACACACACACACACACACACACACACACACACAAAATGTTTCTTGATAAAAGAAACATGGCATAGCATATAAAGAAAGGACAGAAAGGAAGAGAAAAAATAAGTATAACTGGTCTCCCCTAGTTTTTATGGGTGCCAATATGAAGAAGAAAATGAGAAAGGGAAGAGGAAGGCTTCAGGTGCCAGGACTAATTCCCAGACTATGCCCAGATTGCATTCCAGCCTTGTACAATGTATGCATTCTAGCTCTTTGAGCTCTTTTCAATATAAACTGCAATAAAATAGCTGTATACACTAATATTATTGTGAGTGCTGCTTTATGTAAATACTCATTAAATAATGTTGTTCTTAAATTCTGTACTAAAGGAGGAGAAACAAAAATATGAAAGGATGGGAGATAGGCACCAAGAGGTAACACGTGCATTGGTGTCAAGAAATGTCATAAATAAATATCCAAGTCAATGTCAACAGCAATGAAAGCATGAAATCCAAACTTAAACAATCAAAATAAAATGGACTTGTTATGTTGGCAAGTTAGGAGGCAGTGGGTGGTGGCATTGGTTGCACTCTGGAAATATTGGTGGAGTGAGGATGATGTCGGTGGTGGAACTGTCCCTGAAACATTGTATGTCTGAAACCCAACTATGAAGAACTTTGTAAATTACAATGGTTTTAAATAAATAAACAAATAAATAAATAAATATAAGGCAAGAGTGACACCATCATGGTAGGGCATTTGCCTTGCACACTGCTGACCCAGTACCAACATGGGTTCCATCCCCGGAGTCCTATATTGTCCCACTAGCCAGGAGAAATTTCTGAGCTCATAGTCAGGAATAACCCTGAGCATCACTGTGTGTTGTCCCAAAATAAAAAATACATAAATAAAGATGATACCTTGGAGCTTGATAATTTTATGCCAATGGCAAACTCGTTTTAAACACATCTCATGTAAACTTAATAATAGCATAACATATAAAGTCAATTTCCTATACATAATAAAAAATAAACTTTGGGGGAGACTTTTCTAGATGTGCAAATTTGTTCATCTTAGTTTGACTAGATTCTGCTCATTTCAGATTGTTATCATTTGGAAAAATCTTCAGAGAGAACAGTTGATTTATTAGTTCTTTGTGATATCACAACTATATGTTAATTTATTGTAGACTTTACTCACTACCCGTGTCATGTGTAGAGAACAAAGTATTGGCAAACTGGACAAGAGTGAAAGCACAGCAGGTAGGGCATTTGCCTTACAAAAGTCTCTGAGGATTTGATCCCCGGTATCCCATATAGTCCTCCAATCCTGCCAGTAGTAATTTCTGAACACTATGCTAGGAGTAACCCCAAAGAGCTTCTGGGGATAGCTCCAAAAACATAGTGTTGGTGAACAATTGCTTTAGCAGATATTTTCTAGTTTGTTTATTTAATAATCTTTTTTTTTTAAACTACAGTGAGCTCTGCTCAGGGGTTACTCCTGGCTCTGCACTTAGAAATAATTTCTTGTTGAGTATTATAAATGCAAAAAGACCAGGTTATGTCACAGAAATTGCTGGGAGTAGTCCTCAAAGACTACCAGGGTGGATTCCAAAACTCCTCCAAATATAATTTTAAAATTTAATAGTTTAGTTTTTTAAAAAAATAAAAGAATAAAATAATTAAAAATAAGGACATTGCTTGCTAAGAAAATCAATTGTAATGCTTCGTCATCCTCCTTGATACACTTAGTCTACAAAACAAGTTTATAATCTTTAAATTTTCCTCTAATTCTTATATATTTTGAACATAGATATGAATAAAATGTCATGATTTAACCTTATGAAATAAGATTTTGATACAAAACTCTTCTAGTAATGAATTTCTAAGTGTATTGTTAATTTTTGTTATACATCATTAGCTTTCTTCATTTTATATGCTTAGAAGAAAGCAAGCAAGTAAGAGACAAGAACCAG
Source organism: Suncus etruscus (assembly GCF_024139225.1). Classification (NCBI taxonomy): domain Eukaryota; kingdom Metazoa; phylum Chordata; class Mammalia; order Eulipotyphla; family Soricidae; genus Suncus; species Suncus etruscus. Next base: position 81,320,692 of record NC_064855.1, read on the forward strand.
ACTACATTGCTCTACTTTCTAAGTATATAAATAATTATTCATAGTGACAGACTTCTCATGGGGACTCTGTCTGCAAGACTTACTAATCATTCTTGTACAAAACCTTCACTGCTTAATTTGTCCAATTCAATGTCAAAAAGATGAGAGAGGAGAGTTTTAATATCTTCTTAAAAGTCATTTAGTATGCCAAAATAGTTTTTGTCCAGCTTGTAAAAACTTATATTAATATACAGCAATAAATATACAAGCCACAGTTAACTCATTAATTAGTAAGTATAGTCTATACTTTGATTTTATATTTATCATTATGGAAGTGTTCTTTTAGTCAATTGTAAGATCAAAAGAGTCCTACAAGAATTCATAATTGTGTTAAAGGTTACTCATTATATTTGGAACTAAATTATCTTGTATGTATGTATGAGTGGCTCAATATAATGTTTTAAAGTTTTAACTGCATGAGTATACTGACATTTACACAGATTTTATCTTCCTGTCAGATTTCTAATAAGTTTAAGAGCCTTTTATTTGTCTGAAACAAAATTTTTATATAAAAACGTACTTTCTTCTGTTTCAATCAGTTAAAATTCTTCAGGGATTTTTCCAAATTAAATAGCTTAGAGTAAGGATGAGTGCTAATACACTTTGAGCTTTAAAGACAAATGAGACATATTAGCACTCTATTTTATTGAGTAATGATGATATGATATAAGAAAACTAACTTATCAAAACTGATATAGTTTCTAGGCCTATAAAGAAAATTATACAAAATATCTACTTTGATTTTATTATAATTAAAGTTAGCTTTATTAAGGCACCATCCAACCATAAATGTAAAAATAAACCTTAGAAGAAAATATTCATAGAATAGTTGTATTTTACATTGGACTGTGTTTAAAAATTTGCTTTTATAAATACCATTTATGATATATTTTAAATAAAGCACTGCTGACATTTGCAATTAATGTGTCCCTGCTGAAAATTAATGACTGAAAACATTTGTGATGATGGACATTATTGCCATATTGTCTTTTATCTTGTCCATATCTTATCTATATCTTGCAGATAAGTGAGATTATCCAATGTCTATTCCTCTTTCTTTGGCTCATTTCAGTCAGCATGATTGCCTCCTTTTCCATTCATGTATAGGACAATTTTATGACTTTATTATTTCTAAGAGCTGCAGAGTATCCCATTGTGTTAATGTAGGAGAGTTTCTTTAGCCACTCATCTGTTGTTGCACATGCACACTGTTTTTTTTCCCCTAGATTCTGGCTATTGTAAATCGTGCTGCAATAAACAGGAGTGTAGATGACATTGATATATTATATTTTAGTATTCCTATGATATGACCCTAGAAGTGGACATATTTGGATCATATTTGAGCTCAATTTCCAGCTTTTTCAGGCATATACATATTGTTTCAGAAATGTTGGACTAGATAGCATTTCCACCCATAGTGAATGAAAGATCCTTTCTTCCAGCATCCTCTCCAGTTCTGGTTTTCTTCTTCGTTGTGATGTGTTCCAATCTCTGATGCATGAGATGATACTTCATTGTTGTTTTGATTTGCATTCAATTGAAAGAACACACACCCAGGAATTGCTAAAACAAACCTTAGAAAAAAGATGGAAGGCATAACTTTCCCAATTTTAAATTGTATTACAAAGCAATAGTCATCAGAACAGCATAATATTGGAATTAAGACAGACATTCAGATCAATGCAATAGACTTGAGTATTCAGAAAATGAACCCCAGATATACAATCAATTAATATTTGGTAAAGGGGCAAAAACACAAAAAAGTAAGAAAACCATTTACAGTGTTGTTGGGACAACTGGTCAACCACATGCAAAAAAGTGAACTCAGACCTCTATCTAATACTATGCAAAAAGGTTCAAATAGAAATAAATTAAAGAGCCTGATATTATATCTGAAACTGTAAGGTATATAGAAAAAAACTTGGGCAAAATACTCCATGGCAGGGTCTGGAGCAGTGGCATGTAAGGCCTTGTGCGTGCTAGCCTAGACCAAGGTTCAATACCCTGGATTCCCATATGGTCCCCCACACCAGCAGTAATTTCTGAGCACATAGCTAGGAGTAACCCCTGAGTGTCACCAGATGCGGCTGACCCCCCCCCCCAATAATACTTTATGGCATTGAGAATAATGACATCTTCAAGGAAGAACTTCCACTGTCCATACAAGTGGAAGCAGTGATAAACTAATGGACAATATTAAATATTAAACTGAGAAGCTTCTACACTTCGAAGAACAGACTGATTAGGATACAAACACAACCCACACAGTGGGAGAAACCCACCTGATAATGGGCTAATACTCAATATATACAATGTACTAACAGAACTTAAAAAGAAAATAAAATCCAATCCCATCAAAAACTATGGAGAAAAATTAAGAAACATTTTCTCAAAGGAAAAATGCAGATGGCCAAAAGGCACATGAAAAAATGTTCTATATTGCAAATATCTCTTTTGGTGTTGTGCCAGAGTATGTTATCATTACAATTTAACTATATCTTCTTTCTAGTATTTTTCTAGTATTTTTCCTATCTTCCTGATATCTGATTGAGTCTTCAAATTTCATTTCTAATTTTAATGTATTTAATGTATATTTCATTTCAGCTATCCAATTCCTTATTTGTGTACTAGTAAATATTTCTCGTGTTTACCTATCCATGTTTATGCTCTCATTCATTTATCTATATTTTTTTATCATTTGGTGAGTATTAGTGTATCAGTTTCTGATAAATTCTATTTGGGTAGTTAAATAAATTTATTTTTCCCAATTTTTTGTATTGATTAACCAGTTAGGATAAATTCCTCTCTCTCTTATTAACCTAGTATCTCTATAATTATTACTGTGGAAAAAAGTGACCTCTCTTTGTTGCATTACTGTACTCTTACTTTCATGTTGAGGACAACTTAGTATTGACCTAAGGGTTCTGACATGTAGTATAGATTTCAATGATATAATAAAAATTTAAATATGATCACCATACTGATTATTGGGAGTCAAAAGTTCACATGGAATTTTGGCCTCATAACCCATCCTTTGGGATTATTTCATGTTAATCAGAAAAAAATAAACTTGCTGCTGTAGAGTGCTATCAGCAGAAAACTTTCCCAAGTAAGTACATGTTGAGATGAGAGAAGATATATTACCATTTCCTGGTCAAGAAGAATTTGGCTCAGATTCATGAATCTTAACCAAGAGTTTTGCTAAGACATGAAGCCTCGAACAGCAGCTGACTTGTCGTGTGTTGTATGACTGATATTACTAAGACTTGAAACAGATATTTTTCTTCAAGTTGAGGATTATAAATTCAGGTCACAGGTAGGTAGTGTGTATATTTGACATTTTAGTATGAAAGAGGCTGCTCAGAATAGCACAATACCCAAGTAGAGAAATGGACAGATATTCTACAGAACTATAGGAGCTGGTAGATAGCATGTAACCAATTTAAATTATGGTCATTTATTACCAAACATTTTCACAGAATTTTGTTAGTATACTCTTGCTTTTAATTTTACTATGAGTGAAAATTTTATGGAATGCCTCAACTGCACTAACAGAACAGTGCAGGAAATATTTTGTGAGACTATTCAGGACAAGTAAGAGAATTTCTAGATGGGTATTACATCTTCTGGCACTTCAAATAAACTTTATAGAACAAATCATCTCTGAATCATGACCAAATATGGAATTTCAAATGATGATTGGGAAAATATTCTGACTTCCAAAAAGTTACTTGCAAAGTTTTTCTGGAAATGTCCATGCTTCTTATGGTAAAAGGAACCATGATTTAGTCTCCAAAACTGATATTTATTTAATTGTAATTAGGATGCAATCTTTTAGAGGTAATGTTAGCCAGGAAATAAAAAAAAATGTACAGTGAGACCTAGAATAAAAGGGTGCAATTCTCTCACCAAAGTCTTCTTAGTAATAAAATATCATTGTAAGTGTCTTGTATTCGTTCTCAATCTCTTCACCCTTTAGTCCTATTCTTCACCAAAGAAATTGTCTCCCTTTTCCTTACCTAGATGAGGAGACACATATTTCTGCATCACAGTTCTATGTGTTGGGACACAGTTGTGTATAGAAGCCTTCGTTCCTCAAGAAAAAACTAGGTTTTGACACTATCCTGGACTTGGACCCATATACTTCAAAACTAAGCTCTGGTTTTCACACTTTTTCTAATAGTAGAAAGGCAGTTTTTGTTGTAGAGATGGTGACCTTTAAATCCCAGTCCTTTCTCAAAGGGAACTTCCAGAAAATAGATTCAGATTTGTTGTGACTATGAAAGAAGGGTAATGACGTTGCCAGTACCCTGCTTATATGTACCCTGCTTAATATGTTTCAGATTATATGAAACAGATGCAGTGAGGGAAACAAAAAAGATGATGAACCCAATGTTCATGTGTCTTCTTTTTACCTCTTTATTGAATATAGTTTTAAACAACTAGGAACATAAAACAATATTACTCAGACAATAAGCAATATGATGGCATTTCTTGAGGAAGCTAAATTTTAGCAATTTCAATACCTTCATTTTAATAATGAAGTGGCTAGCTATAGCTGTTTAAAGGAATTTAAATAGTGTCATATATGACCTTTTTGTCATTCTCAATATTTTCTTTCCAATTAACATTTTTGGTATTATCTTTTCCATTATTAACGTCTATGTATGCAGTATCATTTCTTCATATGCTTTGACTTTCAACACAACTGGGCTCAGACTACTATCTGTGATTTAGCACTGCTATAGATATTGGTACTAAACCAGAACTTACAAAACCAATATCATAGAAGTATGCACTATTTGTAAATGTCCATTATTAATAGAAAATTCAAAACAACCTAGAGTAAAATTTTAAAAAAATTATAAATCGACTCTTCCATGTCTGATTGCTTTATTCACAGATATAAACATAGCTCTTCTCTGGCAGTGTTCTGCATAACATCGATCACTTGTGTTCTGATACTGTAATAAATATTTTATGTTTACTAGCTTTCTTTATTTAACTTTTGCTTTCTTGGATTACTCACAATAAAAGACGCAAAGACCACATGTAAACTGATTTTTATCAAGAACATGTCTATTTTTTTTCATTATGAATAATGAAGAAAAGGGAATTCTGTACAATACAAGATTTATCATTTCCTCGATTTAAAAATAATAATAAAAATCTATTTCGGTAGTATTTTAATTTTGGATTTGTTAAGTTTATTAAAAGCTTATTCCTTAAATTTATGGAAGTACACAACCATATCTTCAGAATAAGCATTACAGAGAGAGACAACAAAACAGTAATCCGATAGCTGTACAAACAACTATGAATTATAATCTCTTAAATCTAAGTAAACTCAATTCAAAATAGTTTGTGTTTGCATTCTGAAAGTTAACAATATGATAATAAGGAGGCCTTGCAGTGAAGAATAAGCTATCACTTTTAGATATAATTTACAATTCTGTTTAAACAGTGGAATTTTAAATTGCCCTTTGAGTACTGTGAAATTGCCTCATATAACTTGGCAACCCTGTTACTTCATTTCCCAGTTAACTGGATAATGCATTTTGTGCTCAGAAATCCCAGCTAAAATTCAGTATAACACATAATTTCAGATTTTATACTACTATTCTTTAGTGTGCGTGACTAACACTGAGTTTCAGAATTAGAATGTGTAAATTATATCATTAGTTGAAACTGAAGTCCCAATATACTAACCTAGTCAGCTTTTGTAATGGTTCAAAAATTTAAATGTAGGATATGAAGTCAAAATTCTGTAAATGAAAATAAGAAAAGTGTCCAGAGTATTAATTAATTTTCTATGTTGCAGGTCTAAATGTCAAAAGATAAAATTTTATTTAAGACTGTGAATTTTGCTATATTTAGTGCATTAAAATATGATTTTCACACAAAATTATTATACAAAGATATATTCTACATAAATATCAAAGTTTTGTTATTTGAAAATAATAATATATACTCCCTAATACAATTTCTCAGTAATTCTTTTTTTTTCTTTTACAAATATATGAACATTTCCTTACTCCTAGCATCTCTCTAATTTTTTTACACAGGAATAACAATCTCAAGGTATCTGAGATCAATTTCTTCACAATGCATCAGTGGCATTGAGTCATTATCTAGGATCCTAAATTCAATAAGTAGCCTTAAAAACACAGAAATATAGCCTATCAAATCTAGTATTCTCACTAGTTACTCATTTTTTTTATTTTTATTGTGACCAATATGAATAACATGTCTTTCACAGTTATATTTATAGTACATAGTGATTCCAGTTTTTAAAAGCCCTCCAGGATCATTAAATATTACTAGGCATAAAAATAATATTGTTATTTTTAACAATATGGAAAGTATTATGATAAATAAAATTAGCCAATAGGAAAACAGAATTTTATAAATGTAGTTGTATGTGGTTAAAATACAGTCTAATGACAACATAAAGAGTTCTTTACAAAGGTATATAATCTCAAGGTAACTTGTCAAGTAATCTTGTATTTTTAATAATAGATAAATATAGCAATAGATCTAGTTTAATTTGAGATATATAATTAATTTCTTACCTTTCAATCTGATTACTCAGAAGTTTCATGTTGCTCTTCCTTCCTTCCACCTGGTTCAATAAAATTGTATCAAATTCTCAAATGAATTATAGTTACAAAGTTACTCAAATATATTTTATTGGAGGTCAAATTTTGAGATATGAGATTATTTCTCCTCGTAAAGTTGCACAAAAGGAGAAATTATGCATGTGAATAAAAATAATGTGAATTTTATAAAGTAACAACACAACATAAACACTTTCTAAAACTTCCTAAAACATATTACATAATTTTTGACTTCATGTGTAAGCTGGTTAATAAAAATATAATGCTAAAACATGTATTTGATTTGTATTGCATTAAAATAGCTATGTAAGGGCCTGGAGAGATAACATGGAGGTAGGGCATTTGCCTTGCATGCAAAAGGATGGTGGTTCGAATCCCGGGATTCCATATTGTCCCCTGAGCCTGCCAGGACCGATTTCTGAGCTCGGAGCCAGTAGTAATCCCTGAGCACTGCCGGGTGTGACTCCCATCTCAAAATAATTGGCTATGTATGCAATATATATTAAATCTTTTGTTATATCTATAAAGAAGATAATGAGATATAGCTTTTTATGGAATAGGCAACATGATTTGCAAACAAGAATCCTGATATTTTATTCCTGGTACTACGCGGTTCCCTAACATTATTGGATGTGTCAGAGGTGAGCTGTTATGATCATCTTAATGGTGATCTTCAGAACTTTGCCACCAAACTAAGTATTTAAGGGAGTGGTCCGTATAAAATCAAATTAATATAAGTAAGATAGATTAGTATACATAAATATAGATTATTCTCTATTTAGATTACATTTACATGACACTCAGATTATTGCAAAAATATACCTGAAAAATGGAAGGCAATGATCTCAGGTTGTCAAATTGTAAAAAGGTCATTTTGAGTAAAAAATAATAACTTTCTTTTTCTGATTGCTTAAACTTTTTTTCAATAGTCAATTTAAAATAAGAAAAATTTTCCTAAAGGAAGAATGAATATCAAATTTTAGAAAAATGCTTTAAAATTTTTGTAAATATATTTTTTAATTTATAATTTTAAATTATTTTATACTATTTCCTTATAAGACACAATTTGTATATTTGAAACCAGGATATAATATTTTTAATGTTTATTGATCACAGTTATTGAGGAAAATAAAAACATAAAATGCTATGTAGATATATTTTCATTTTATTTTGCTCACAGATTTAGAAATAAATTCATTGTTTTGTCTGCCCTTAATAATATTCTACATATTTTTTCAAAACCAAATATACTCTATTCTGTAGTATGTTGCAAAGTGTTACATATATAATATTGAGGGGCTGGACCAATAGCACAAGCAGTAAGGAGTCTGCCTTGTTTGCACTAGACTAGGACAGACAGCGGTTCGATTCCCTCATCTTCCATATGGTCCCCCAAGTCAGGAGAGATATCTGAGCTCATAGCCAGGAGTAACCCGTGAGCATCACGGAGTGTGGTCCAAAAACAAACAAAAAAAATTGCATATATGATATTGAATATCTTTAAAATTCTCTTAGCTATCCAAAAGATCAAATACTTTCAGATTAAGGTATCACACTTCTGATTTTATTTTTATAAGCCTCTTGAATAATTTTTTACTATTTAATTGAGATCATTGTGAATTAAAAGTCTTTCACAGTTGTATTTCAGGCATATAGTGACAGTGAATTGGGGCTATTCCCTTCACCAGTATTCACCTCCCTACACCAGAGTTCCCAGCATGCATCCCATACCTCCACCCATTGCCCCCTGGACTGCTAGTGTAACAGGTCCTTTTTGTATTTAGCTTGTAATAGTTTGGGTCTCTTGATTTTCTTGTCATTGATTTAGGCTTGGATATTTAGTTCTGACCTTTGCTTTCTACTCAATGCTCCTGAGATTTCTTGGCCCCTGGTCCCATCCACATTTTTTTTTCTTTTCTCAAATGGTAGAAAGACATAGGGATATGAGTCAAAACAAAATGATTCATGTTCTAAGGTTCTATGAAAAAGATCAGAGCCCATATCTAAAAAATATAAATAAAATAAAAAAGGGAGCAGATGTGGCATTTTTTTTTTGCATAGATGCAGTAAACATTGGGGGAATTAGAAAGGAAATTTCTTTGGCCAAACAGATACAGGGTGTCTTTATCCACGAAGCATATTGTCATAAGACCAACTACAGGTTCTAGGCATACTAATTGTTCAACATCTGGAGCAATCTTTAGAATAGCAATTATTTGCTGTAAATGAATTGATGGAATTAAGGGGAGCTTAATAAAGAAAAATATCAATGTATCATGAACATCTATTGTTACAATTAGCACTATAAAAGTATTTTATTGATGAATATATTTCAATTTTAAGCACATTTAAATAATTGAAATTTGCATATTGTTTACTTTTACAATATTTTGACATTTATTATAATTACTCATATATTATTTAACACAAATTTTTATGTCATTCCAAATATTTTACTTGGTTGTTTTTCTCCTAATAATTTATTGTTTATTTATGTATATTACAGATATGTCTAAGAAGACTTAAGTTTTTAAATGTGATTGCTTTAATTATATATTAGATTAGAACATGATAGAACTGATATAAAATCATTTATTATTTGGAGAGGGACAAAGAGCTCCCAGGAGATGCTGGGGAGACCTGAGAAATCCCAAGCTCAATTTGCAGCTAACCTCACCTGAATTACTGTAAGTGCATTGGATGCAATGCTGTTCAGGTTCTTCCTGTGCTGAGGTACCTAGGCTACAGGCAGCAGTGCACAGAAGTCCAACAGGCCCTTCAGTGATGCTAGGAGAGCCATGAGGATTTGAAACTACCCACATTTGGAAAGATCACTACATAACCCTTCTTTTTTACATTATTTTTTTGTTTGGTTTGGTTTGGTTTGCTTGGTTTTTGGTTTTGGGGCCACATCTGGTGACGTCAGGGGTTACTCCTGACTATGCACTTAGAAATCACTCCTGGCTTGGGGGTGGGGCATATGGGACGCCAGGGGATGGATCCGCAGTCCCTCCTAGGCTAGAATGGACAAGGCTCCAGCTCCTCTTTTAGCATTGTTTTAAGCATACAATGGACAAGTATAATATTTCATCCATAAAAACAGAAACATACCAGTAAATTTTAGGGCAAAGTCATGTCATGGTCAAAATTATTCTAGCTATATAAGTAAATATTTTCTCTTTTCTCTTTTCTCACATGTGACAGGGTCAAAAATCTTATAACAGCTGTTCTTAATGCATTTGCCTCTTGCCTATAGTAAAATTGCCTTTAATAAATATTTAATTTTCATTTAGAATTTACTTTTTAACTCATAAACCTTCTAGGCATCTATTATAATTGAAAAAGAGCAATTTTAAGTTTATTTCTTAACAAAATAAATACTTACAAAGTAGGATAGAAGATAAAAGTTACACTGAAAAAACTTGGAGAAAATATAAGCAAACTATATAATGATGAGGAAAGTATCTAAAACATAACTCTCCCTCCCTCAAATAACTTAAAGTCTCAGTTGTAAAAAACTGTAATCAAGAAGGCCACTAATAAATTCCAAAAAAAATATAAAATGAATGTAAGTAAAACTGTGAAGCATATTTTGCTTTAAATACACAATAAAATTATGAAGCATTGTGCTTATTTGCACATGGATGGCTCATGCTCAATTCAGGAGTAATTCCTGAGTAAAAACCAAGGACTAATCTCTGGGAATAGTTAAGTGTGGTCAAACATTCCCCTCCCCCCACAAAAAATAAGCCATTTCTCTACCTTCAGATATCATACTGTAAATAACACATCATTCCTTAAAAGAAATGTTTTTTAAAAATATGTATACCTGGTCTAGAGTGGTGGTATAAGTGATAGGGTGTCTGCCTTGCACGCACTGGCCTAGGCAGAGCTCAGTTCGATCCCCAGGGGTCCCATATGGTCCCCCAAGCCAGGAGTGATTTCTGAGCACATAGCCAGGAGCAACCCAAGTGTCACAAGATGTGGTCCAAAAACAAAAACAAAAAAAAGTTGGACACCAAATAACACGCTATTGGAAAGCTATTGATCATTAAGAAACCAGAGGATTTTTTTTAAGTTTAAAAACAAGAATAAACAAAAGAACTTAGAATATATGTGAAACAGAAATGCTCTAGAAAGAGGTAGTTTTATTATACAAATTAAATTTAATATCTTTCTTCAAATAGGGGGAACAAACAGAAGCAGGACTCACAATAACTTTCAAAAATTTGCTTCTCAATGTACAATTTTTCTTTGTGTTTTTCCTCTTTATTTTGGGGGGGGGTCATACCCGGCAGCACTCAGGGGTTACTCCTGGTTCTACACTCAGAAATTGCTTCTGGCAAGCTCGGGGGACCATATGGGATTGTGGGTTTCGAACTACCATCCTTCTGCATGCAAAGCAAATGTCCTACCTCCATGCTATCTCTCCGGCCTAAAAAAATCAACCCCGTCATGCCTTTCCGCAGTGCTGGGGATTGAACCCAGGCCTCATGCATGTAAGACAAGCACACTATCCCTGAGCCACATTCCAAACTGTGTTTCTTCTTTAAATAAAATAAATTAAAAACTAAAATAAATACATTGAAATACATTAAATCGCTGATATTTATAGATATAATACCATTTTAAATATTAGTATACATCACAATGCATTTCATAATAATTTATGTAGACAACATGCCTTACAATATTATAAAAATTGGGAAGTATTTTTAATTTACTTTATTAAAATTATTACATAATTGACATAGTTTTTCATAATACATTCGCTTCCAGGTAAATGGGAACAAAATCAACTTTATAAATGGAAAAAGAAAGAGGAGGGAATAAAGAAAGAAAAAAAGTACATTGATAAGCAAAGGCACATTGAAATTCTTAAACTTAGTGCATTATTGTATTTTTATTTAGGACTACACACAGTGATGCTTGGAGTATACTCCCAGCTCTGCCCTGTACTTTTAGTGAATTACAACTCACTGTGTTACTCAGGCTGTCTTCATCTAAAGCAAGTACTCAGCCTATAGAATTATATCCATCCCGGGGCCGGAGAGATAGCATGGAGGTAAGGCGTTTGCCTTTCATGCAGAAGGTCATTGGTTCAAATCCTGGCGTCCCATATGGTCCCCCGTGCCTGCCAGGAGCAATTTCTGAGCATGGAGCCAGGAGTAACCCCTGAGCACTGCCGGGTGTGACCCAAAAACCACAAAAAAAAAAAAAAAGAATTATATCCATCCCTGGAATTATTGAATATTTAACACATGTAAAAATTTAAGTAAGATCTGCATGACATGAGGTTAGAATTAATTTTAGTATTAATATTAATAACAAAATATTAATATTAATTCTACATTAAGAGGGAATATACATTTATTTATTTTATTTATTTATTTTTTGTTTGTTTTTTGGCCACACCCGGTGACATTCAGCGTTTACTCCTGGCTATGAGCTCAGAAATTGCACCTGGCTTGGGGGACCATATGGGACACCTAGGGATCGAACCGCAGTCCGTCCAAGGCTAGCGCAGGCAAGGCAGGCACCTTTCCTCTAGTGCCACTGCCCAGCCCTCACATTTACATTTTAATAAAAAACTAAAACTATAGCTACTCATTTCTTGCATTACATTAGGTTCTACATGTATCTTATTTATCATGTATATTATTAAAGAAAATGAACACAGACATCTTGTAGAAAAACTATAGCATGATATTTTATAATATAAGTATGGTCTTTCCACTTGGCTATATAGCTTAAAGTGTCACAATATTTTTGTAAGTAAATATATGATAATGCAATTTCACTCCTAACTATAACACAATGGATAATAAGCCGTAATTTTCTACAGTTGCCTACAGTTATCATCAGAGATAATCATGGTATATAGGTTTGGTACATATTCATTCAACAGGAATTAAGTTGAGTAAACATGAACCAAAAGCTAGAAAGTTATTTGAAAGTTATTGTAGGTGGGAAAAGAAAATGATGGAGGCTCAACAATCACTAGACATCAGCTGGGGGAAAAAAAGGCAAGTCACAATTATTCCCATTCCATTAGTGAAATCAATCGTCCAAGAACACTCTGTATATGGGGAACAGTTATAACTCATTGTGTCACAGCTATTTCACATCAAGGAGAGGCTTTGTGTTGAAATAGGGGTATAGCTGGTCAATTTACACTACAATTGACATTATCAGCATCAATAGTGCTGATGATCAAAGATCTCTTTTACTTTTACTTTCATAATGAGTATCCCCAGCCCCATGGAAAGCAATATAAATAGCCTTCATTTATGACATTAAATGAAAGACCTGAAAAAAAAAAGAGAAAAATAAATAAATTAAAGACCCGAATCTCAGAAACAATGTCTTAATTTTTATTTTATGTGTTCTCATTTCAGTGAGTTATACCATTTCTTATTTCCATTATACCTTATTTTTTATTGTTTTTGTTGTATTTTGTCAACTAAGCAGGGGAAAATTTGTATTTTACATATTTTTCTCCTTAGCAACATATTAAGTTAGTAAAGTGAGCCTTGTGAGGGGCCATATATTTCTTCAATAAGCTTCTAACCCTAATAAATATAGTTTTTAAAATTTTTTTTAATGAATCAACGTTTAATTTTTGGCTAGAAAATAAGACATGTCACTGTCATTTCCATCCCCAACCATTCTTTTCTGACAGGGCATATATAATTTTGAATTATATGTTAGATACTTTATTTTATGTAACCAACAAAAACAGTATTTTATATATATATATATATATGGTTAATCTTTCTTTAAAATATATTTAATTGTTACTAATAATGGGTAGGTAATCCCTGATACAACAAAATATAATTCTATTCATTTTATTTACAACAATGTAATATAATCATCTATTTTTTATATGCCATTCTATTGAAAACATGTTTTTCTCAGAAAAATATATAGGGTCTCCACTCATCCTTAAAAAAAATGCATTGTTTTATATTGTCTTAGTCTTCTTTGCCTTCCAATTCTTCTCAAATAATATCAGGAAAGACAATTACTTCTAAGGTGAATAAATAGACTAATTTTTTTTAATTCAAGAGAAATACAAATATAAAGATTTTGTCACAAATAATCATGTCACCCCCCCAGATACAATTGGTGTTTAGTATATAATTTAGATTATCATATATATATATGGATTTATATATATGTATATATTTATATTTATATATATATTGGATTTTGGGCCACACCTAGTGACGCTCAGGGGTTACTCCAGGCCATGCCCCTTACCCCTTGTGCCACTGCTCTGGCCCCAAGGCTGTCATATTTTTTAATGACAGTTGAACTTAACCCTTAATAGAGTCTGAGTAATCAATCAGCATCTTTTGAAAAATTAAAAAAAAATTGTTAAAGGATGACCAAATGCAACAAGGCATGAGTGCTTCTATGTAAAACAAAGCTAATCAAGTAGCTGATTATTTATTTTGGTGATTGTTATTTATCTAAACACAGATATTTGAAGAAATGGTGGAATAGAGTGATAAAAAATGGACACTTGAAGAAAATGAATTCAAAGGAAGATTCAAATTCAAATTCAGCAAATTCAAGGCAAGACTTGCTCAGAATTTTGAAGGAGAAACATGAAAGGTTTGGTGAGAAGAATATTGGAAGGGATTAATTGGGTTTAAATTATTGAACCTCATAGGATATTTTAGAATTTGGTAAATGAATTCTCAAGTTATCAGATGATTTAAGCAAAAACATTGGCTCTTATAAAATGATAACCCAATGATCTGTAAACATCTTTTATTATTTTCTTAATATTTTATATTAAGTAAAATAGTTTATATTTAGCAAAAAGGTAACTCATTTCATTGACAAATTATCAATAACTAATTCACATACCTCAATAAAATGTTACCAATTATTCTGATACTGTCTGTTTCAATCTGGTCTGTGGACCTAAAAAAGGATTATACATTGCTCATGTCCATCTGTTTAAGTCTCTTTCAATCAGGAAGAGTTCTTTAATTTCTCTTATATTTCAAATCTTTGAAATGTTTCAAATAATAGTTGACTATTTTATAGAATTTCCCTTGATCTAGATCTAAGTGATGGCTCCTCATTTTGAGAATTTTTGGCAGAGATATAAGAGAACTGAAGTTCTTTTTTTCCCCCAAAGCTTGCTAATTATATCAGGAAGTAAAACTTTGACATGTCTTCTGGCTAGCAATATTAAAGTAGAGCTTGGTAGGAAAGGAGGAGTGCTAAGTAATTTAGTTACAGTTGATCATTTTCAGTTCTTTCCTTTAAATCTGAATAGCCTGAGATGCAGTCAGAAACTAGAAGACTACTTAAAAGATATAGGGCAGGTTAAGTCTTACCTAACCTTTCACCTTTGCCTGAGAGATAGCAGAAAGCAACAGTTTTAACTCAAGTGGCCTGAATACAAAGACAATTTAAAGGGAAAATGCCTGAAACTAAAGGTCTTAGCAGGCAAGCCAAGGACCCCTAGCAACACAAAACAGAGCAACATGCACCAGCCTGGAAAAATAGACAAAGAAGTGTCCAGCACCCAGCAGGAAGAAAGAGGTGGACTCTGAAAAATAAAGACAGTACATTTCACAGTGGACCAAGGATAGTGTACATGGGAACCAAGTAGAAACCACTGAGAAATCATTTGAAGACTGGTATGCTTGGGATTGAGCCTGGATTCTGTCAGCCCCACACTTATTCTTAGAGCATTATTGATATTTTGGATCCGAATTATATTTTTAGGGTAATATATTACTTTTGATTTTTTTCAATAATCCTGGCTTCCAAAGATTTATTTAAGAACTATTTTTGTTTGTTTTATTATAAAATAGAATTTAAGGAGAATTACTTCTAAGTTTTAGAATTGGATAGAATTTAAAAATAATCCCCTTCATGGACAGCAATTCAACTATACAGATCACCAATTAAGTCATACATGTACAAAGTGATTTCATTAAAATATTTATTTTTAAAAAATAAAGGCCAATATGAATTGTATATTATATCTATACACAAGAGTATAACAAAAATAGAATAAATGGGGGGTAAAAATAAAATAAACATACTTATGTCTAGGAAAGCTTATTCTGTATCCCATAGCGTGTATATATATATATTATTTTTATAAGCGTATTCTGTTTATAAATTTCTATAGTTATTTTTTTTGATCAGGCATCAAACTAGCTAAACAAACATGGTAGACTACATGGTGTATAAGAGGTCAAACCCAGGTCTACAGCCACAAATTAATTAAAAGTTATTAAACATATTTATATACAACTGTAGTTTATGATGTGGTTCATAATCTTAAAATGTTCACTGCAATTAAGAGTATTTCAATTAGCATTTACTAACTTTTAAGACTTTAAGAAAATAAAACATGAAGACTTATTTGAGAAGATAAGACATGAAGAAAATGAATGAGAACAACAACACAAACTAAAGAAAGGATTGAGCTAGTTACTTTCCTTTAAAATCTACATTAGCATTATGTGTGACTCTTTGCTTTTTTTTTCTGCTGGATATTGATGCAGTAAAAATAAGTTTAGAACAGATACAATTTAACCTGAAATTTAAGTGCCAAAGTAATTTTATTTATTAATTTGGGGGGAAGTGAAAAAAAGATTCATTACTGACCTGATTCAGAAAAAATAGTTCAAATGTCTTACACTGAATAAATTAGAAGTGACTCTGTGGGGTAAAGACTAGTTTGGGGTGATAGAGGGCTTTAAATCAAATTACAACCTAGAAAACATCTGAGACAAGTGCTATGAATCATGACTGTTCACTGTCCCAGCTGGGACCTCTATTTGAGATCCAGGACATTAAGAAAATATAGAAAACAAGATACTAACACAAACAACTCAAAAGATTATTTGAGCATTTATTAATAGTCTCAGTGTAGATAAAATACAATCAATTTATTATTCTTTTAAATATATCATGAGCTTGTAAAATATAAATGACACACAAAATTCATAACTACTTAAAAGCAGATAATATGAAAAGAAAATAAGATAAAAAAACAAAAATATATTCAAAGAAAATATAAACTCCATGGACTATGTCTCCAAAACACATAATTTTCTAAATAAAATGAATGTTTGGCAAATTTACAAATAAAAAGCAGACACATACATAATGTTAATTTAATTTTATTTTTTATAATAATGCATTTTGAAATTAATGTTTTAGCAATGTTATTTATAGATTTGCTAATTATTTTGAACCATTTTCCTATAAAAATTTTAAGAGAATTTCTTACAGTGGTCAGCAAAGTTATATAACGATATTTGTATTTCTTTGCACTGCATTTTATATCAGGAGATTTTGTGTCAAGCTAAATTCTGAAAGTTTAGAATAAAATAATTATAATGTGTTGTAGGTAAATTGTGGATTACTATGCCACATATATTTACACACAAACCAGTTAAATTTAGGTACACATGAAAACTTACTTAGGACTATGGTAGTCATCAGATGAAACTTAAAAATTATCTATAAAATACCATTAAAATATTTAAATTTAATAATTTAAACAATGCATGCACGTGCATTTCTTGACTATAAAGACTGCCATGGAAGCAGTCTTGGAGGGGAGCCCAGAAGGGAAACAGGACATTTTTAGTAGGGGGAAATTTTATCTTATGGTGATTCAGTTAAAACTTCTTAAAAATAAACTTTAAAATAATCAGAATAAGAGTGAAAAAATGTTAGTAAATGTTAATAGAAAACAGCTGAAAATTAAACCAGTTTTAAAATAGTTTGATTTTTATTAATCACTAGGATGATTGTGCTGTGATTTTTAGTTTATTTACGACTTTATGTACCTATACAATTTTATGTACCTAATATTTAACAATTAAAGAGAGTAGAGATAACTATATTGTGAATGTCATGTTCAGTGAAGTAATTTCTGTATCTCTATGTGCATACTGAACAAAAGGAATGTTTATCTCCAACTTCAACTTCTCTGTCTCTTCTTTTCCTTTCCCTCTATCCCTTCTCTGTGACTCCTCTTTCTCTGTTTTCTTATTTCTTGCCATCTCATAATATCACAACTCAATAAAAAAATTGTAAACAAGACCAAGAAATAAAAAGCTCTCATAAGTGTTTTTTTTTTCACTCATGAGAATTTTTCATAATAATGTTTGTCCATAATCAATGGTTAGTAACTGCTAAGACATTGCAGATTACCTTTCTTTTAATTCTAAAGATTATTTTATTTTTTGCAAGATGAATTGAGTGACAGAGAATCTGATAAATTGTTTAACAATTTTGTCACTTGTGTTACAATAATTTAAATAATTTTAGCTTATGATTTGCTTTAGTATGTCTTAATGTTACTTGAAAATTAGTAATTATTAAATTATTAATTTCATGTTATTTCAAAAGAACAAAAATGTGAAGTCTCAATAGCCACAGACTAGGCATATTTTTTCCCTTACATTTGCAATTGGTTTATTTATTTAATATTATTCTCATAGTTATACAAATATTTCACTTTCACTTTGTTTAGTTAATTGACACATGGCCTAGTATCACTAAACTACTAAATGATTAAACCAACGAAAATTTACTTTCAAACTTCAAACTTTCTTCTCTTTTTTCTTTGTCATTTCCCTACTCTAGCTTTCAGAAATCTCTATTTATGTGTTTATGCATTTAGCCACTCCTAGACACTACAAATATGTGCAATGTGAACAAATACATATGTTCTTTCAAATATATCTGGAGTACTAAAGGTACTACTTTAAAAATAAATGAAGATATTCCCACTTAAAATGAAATAATTAGAATCTTACGAATAAAGACATTAATATCTGAAAAGTGTTTTGCATACCTATTTACAAAAATGCTTATTTCTCTCCTTCCTTTTATAAATCAGTCTTAATCTTATACTGCAAAGCATTTTGGATTTAACTTTTCTAATCATGTTTTCTGGAAATGTATCAATGACAGATAAAGTAGCCATATTCCATGACATTTCCCTTGAGAGAAATACTTTCATTGAGATATTGAACTTTGGCATTAGCAGCAGATTACTTCCTGCGCATAATGATAATATTTGACTTACTAAAATGTTTTAGAATAAGTGTTATTTTATCTTACTATGAAAATTCTTTATCTTAGAAAAAGCAATGAGTTTTAAACTCCAAAATGTATGATTAGCATAATACCCTTCATATCCTGGGTCATTTACACAAGTTTCCTCAAAATGTATCTTAACTAATTAACTCCTACATATTCTATATTGCAGACCACAAACTGTAATATGGAAGAAATAAAAATATGAATCTGCTAAAGACCAAGAGATTATATTGAAGGAATGATTCAGGAGTAACACAAATTTGAAAGATAAATGTGTGTTTAGCAGCCACTGAGAGCAGTCACTCAAAGACCTATCTAAACACATAGTTTGATATGCTTACAAAATTAGAGATTCATATCTGACCTGTTAAAATTATGGTGCCTGAGGACTTCTCAATTACTGAAGTAAACGTGGAATTTAATCTGGCTGTCTATGTATTTATTACTTACACATTATTCAATAAGATAAAGAATATTTACAATAGTTTGTGTCAACTATAAAAGATGCATCATTGCATTTTAAATGATATTTGAGAAATGATCTATTGCAATTTAAATTCATCATGTGTAAGGAAAATAATGATAACTTTCTAATAATGTATATTTAGAAAATCAAGAAATTGACATTTTGAATGATAACGGTGGCATTTGTAAAAACATTCCTCAACAGTAAGGAGTTTTATTAATAAAAATGTAGGAATAAAGATGCTATTATGTTAATTAAATTGAAAAATGTAATATTTTTAGTAGTATCAGTAATGGACTAGATTATGTAATATAATAAAGAAAGTATTTCTATAAGACATCAATTTTTTTATTTATTAGTCGAAATATGTCAGTTGTTTGAATAATAACATTTTTGTTTTTATCATTATTTTATATATATATGTATCATTATTATATGTCTGTGACTCAGCTCTTTAAATATTCCTAATATAACCATGCAGTTTAAAAAGCAATCACACGAGGGAGGGACTACAGAGCATGAAAACCTGCAAGACTTTCCAAAAGCCGGCTCCCTGTGTGTGACACCAGGTGGGGAAAATCCATGAAAGTACACCGGCCCAGTGGGGCCCAAATGTGAAAAACTGTGAGCTGACCTGTATGTGTCTGTCTACTGTCCTCTTGCGTGAAACTCTTGCGAGTGGGGCAAAAAGAGGCTCCAGAAAACTCGCTCGCCCAGAGGCCATTTTCAGGGAGGGACTACAGAGCATGAAAACCGGCAAGATTTTGCAAAAGCCGGCTCCCTGTGTGTGACACCAGGCAGGGAAAATCCACGAAAGGACACCAGCCCAGTGGGGCCCAACTGTGAAAAACTGTGAGTGTGACCTTTATATGTCTGTCTACGGTCCCTTTGCGTGAAACTCTTGCGAGTGGGGCAAAAAGAGGCTCCAGAGGAGCACGGCTGCTCCGCTTCGCTACGCGGCCATGCACTCTTTCTAAGGAAAGAACACCATTGCAACAAAAAGGAAAAATTACACTAAGAACGGTGCTATATCACAGAAGCAAACATTTCTCTCCGGACTGTCTTCTCTGTTGCATGCTCAAGCCTAAGATTTGACCCAGTGTGAGGCTTCATCCACAGAGGACTCCCCTCCCTTAGAGGCAAGTCAGCCCATCCAGAAAGGGAGGAGCCAGAGGAGTGTGCTGCCTGCATCATATAGAAAATGAATACCACCACAACACGTAGAAAAACCCACAATACAAGTGTGACAATGGGGAAACAACGCAGGCTAGCATCAGACATAGAGAATGAAGATAACAATTCTGAGGACCAGATAATGACCAACTAACTAATCAACTTCTCAGATAAGGACTTTAGACTAGCAATATGGAAGATGCTCAAAGACCTCCAAGAAACCATGGATTGAGTTGAACAGAACACTAATAAGAACCAAGAAAATATGAAGACAGAAATCACAAAACTCCAAATTGAAATAACATGTCAACTAACAGGTCTGAAAAAGTCAGTAAACGAAGTGAATGACAAAATGGATAAACTCTGGGACAGGGTATCAGAAGCTGAGAATAAACATGGTGCTGTGGAAGATGAGATACATAACAATTCCATACAGCAGGAGAGATTGGACAAAAAGCTTAAAGCAAATGAGCAGACAATGGAAAAATTAGTCAAACAATGGGAACAGATGAAAATAGAAGTCTATGATAAGATCAACAGAAACAACTTAAGAATCATTGGAGTCCCAGAGACCCAGGAAGAGAATTTCCAAGAAGAATCAACGGTCAAGAACATCATTAAGAGAAACTTCCAGAGCTAAAGAATATATGTGACCAAATCCTGCATGCCCAAAGAGTACCAACCAAAAGAGACCCCAGAAAAAACACCCCAAGGCACATCCTAGTCACAATGACAAATCCCACAGATAGAGACAGAATTCTGAAAACAGCAAGATCAAAAGGGGAAATCACGTTCAAGCAAGCTTCCCTGAGATTTACAGCAGACCTGTCACCAGAAACACTCAATGCCAGAAAGCAGTGGTGGGATATTGTGACAAGACTGAATGAAATGAATGCTTCACCCAGAATACTATACCCAGCAAAACTCACTTTCCGGTTTGACGGAAGAATACATGGTTTCACAGACAAAAAAAGCTCAGAAACTTTACAGACACAAAACCAGTCTTAAGAGAAAAATTGAAAGACCTAATCTAAGACAAGACTACCCAAAAGACACACCAAATTTTGAAATAAAGATGGCATTAAATCCCAGGACAATTCTTTCTCTCAACGTCAATGGACTAAATGCACCAGTTAAGAGACACAGAGTGGCTAAATGGATCAAAAAACTCAATCCAACCTTCTGCTGCCTACAAGAAACGCACCTGAATAGTCAGAATAAAAATAGACTCAAAATAAAAGGCTGGAGAAAAATTATCCAAGCAAACAACACCCATAAAAAAGCTGGAGTGGCCATACTAATATCAGATAATGCAAACTTTATACTCAGGAAAGTTGTAAAGGACAAAGACGGACATTTTATATTAATCAAGGGGTACGTAGAGCAGGAAGAATTCACTCTCCTAAACATATATGCACCGAATGAGGGGAAAGCAAACTATTTAATACAACTGTTGACAAATCTGGAAAAATAATATCAAAAACAACACAATAATTGTGGGGGACCTTAACACGGCTTTGTCAACACTGGATAGGTCAACCAGACTGAAACCCAACAAGAATATACTAGACCTGAGAAGAGAAATGGAAGAAAGAGGCCTAGTGGATATATATAGGACACTCCATCCCCAGAAAACTGGATACACATTCTTCTCCAATGTACATGGGACATTCTCCAGGATAGACTACATGCTGCACATAAAATATACCTCCATAAGATCAAGAGGATAGAAATTTTGCAGACTACCTTCGCTGACCACAAGGCTCTGAAATTATTTGTGAACTCCAAAGGGACTCAGAAGAAACACTTTAACACCTGGAAGTTAAACAGCCTCATGCTCAATAACCAGTAGGTCCGAGATGAAATCAAGGAGGAAATAAAAAGTTTCCTGGAAACAAATGACAATAAAGACACAAACTATCAGAACTTATTGGACACAGCACAAGCAGTACTGAGAGGAAAATTTATAGCTTTGCAAGCACACATCAGGAAGGAAGAAGGAGCCTACCTGAGTAGCTTAATGACACAGCTAATAGAACTTGAAAATGCTCAACAAAAGGACCCAAGAATAGGAAGACAGAAGGAAATAACAAAGCTGAGAGCAGAAATCAACGAAGTGGAAACTCAATAAACAATCCGAAAGATCAACGAAAGCAGAAGTTGGTTCTTTGAAAAAATAAACAAGATTGATAGACCACTGGCAAACCTAACAAAGAAAGAGAGAGAGAGAAACTTGATAACTCGTATCAGGAATGAAAAAGGAGAGATCACTACTGATATGACAGAGATTCAAAGGGTAATCAGAAACTACTTTGAAAAACTCTATGACACTAAAAATGAGAACCTGGAAGAAATGGATAAATTCTTGGACTCTTATAATCTTCCACGGTTGAACGAAGAGGATGTAGCATATCTAAACACCCACATCACCATTGATGAAATTAAAACAGTAATCAAATGTCTGCCGAAAAACAAAAGCCCAGGTCCAGATGGATTTACTAATGAATTCTATCAAACTTTCCAAGAGGAACTACTGCCAATCTTGGCAAGACTCTTTCATGAAATTGAACAAACAGAAACACTTCCAAATAGCTTTTATGAAGCCAACATCACCTTGATACCTAAAGCAGACAGAGATGCTACCAAAAAAGAAAATTACAGACCAATATCACTGATGAATGCAGATGCAAAGATCCTCAACAAAATCCTGGCAAATAGGATTCAATGCCTCGTTAAGAAGATCATCCACTACGATCAAGTAGGTTTCATCCCAGGAATGCAAGGCTGGTTTAACATCCGTAAGTCTGGGGCCGGGCAGTGGCGCTGGAGGTAAGTGACTGCCTTGCCTGCGCTAGCCTAGGACGGACCGCGGTTCGATCCCCCGGCGTCCCATATGGTCCCCCAAGAAGCCAGGAGCAACTTCTGAGCGCATAGCCAGGAGTAACCCCTGAGCATCACAGGGTGTGGCCCAAAAACCAAAAAAAAAAAATCCGTAAGTCTATCAACATAATACACAACATCAATAACAAGAAAAATAAAAACCACATGATCATATCAATAGATGCAGAGAAAGCATTTGATAAGGTCCAACACCCATTCTTGATCAAAACTCTCAGCAAGATGGGAATGGAGGGAACCTTTCTCAATATAGTGAAGGCCATCTACCACAAGCCAGTGGCAAATATTATCCTCAATGGAGAAAAACTAAATGCCTTCCCTCTAAATTCTGGCACAAGACAAGGCTGTCCTCTCTCACCACTCCTATTCAACATAGCACTGGAAGTACTTGCTATAGCGATTAGGCAAGAAAAGGATATCAAGGGAATCCAGATAGGAAAGGAAAAAGTCAAGCTCTCACTGTTTGCAGATGACATGATACTCTACTTAGAAAACCTTAAAGATTATATCAAAAAGCTTCTAGAAACAATAGACTCATATAGCAAGGTGGCAGGCTACAAAATTAACACACAAAAATCAATGGCCTTTCTATACACCAATAGTAATAAGGATGAAATGGACATTAAGAAAACAATCCCATTCACAATAGTGCCACACAAACTCAAATATCTTGGAATCAACTTGACAAAATATGTGAAGGACCTATACAAGGAAAACTATAAAACTCTGCTCCAAGAAATAAGAGAGGACACACGGAAATGGAAATGCATACCCTGCTCATGGATTGGCAGGATTAACATCATCAAAATGGCAATACTCCCCAAGGCATTATACAGATTTAATGCCATCCCTCTAAAGATACCCATGACATTCTTCAAAGAAGTGGATCAGACACTTTTGAAATTCATTTGGAACAATAAACACCCTCGAATAGCTAAAGCCATCATTGGGAAAAAGAATATGGGAGGAATTACTTTCCCCAACTTTAAACTGTACTACAAAGCAATAGTTATCAAAAAAGCATGGTATTGGAATAAGGACAGGTCCTCAGATCAGTGGAATAGGCTTGAATACTCAGAAAATGTTCCCCAGACATACAATCACCTAATTTTTGATAAAGGAGCAGGAAATCCTAAATGGAGCAGGGAAAGCCTCTTCAACAAGTGGTGTTGGCACAATTGGATAGCCACTTGCAAAAAATTGAACTTAGACCCCCAGCTAACATCATGTACGAAGGTAAAATCCAAATGGATTAAAGACCTCGATATCAGCCCCAAAACCATAAGATATATAGAACAGCACATAGGCAAAACAGTCCAGGACATTACAGGCATCTTCAAGGAGGAAACTGCACTCTCCAAGCAAGTGAAAGCAGAGATTAACAGATGGAAATATATTAAGCTGAGAAGCTTCTGCACCTCAAAGGAAATAGTGCCCAGGATACAGGAGCCACCCACTGAGTGGGAGAAACTATTCACCCAATACCCATCAGATAAGGGGCTAATCTCCAAAATATACAAGGCACTGACAGAACTTTACAAGAAAAAAACATCTAACCCCATCAAAAAATGGGGAGAAGAAATGAACAGACACTTTGACAAAGAAGAAATACACATGACCAAAAGACACATGAAAAAGTGCTCCACATCACTAATCATCAGGGAGATGCAAATCAAAACAATGATGAGATACCACCTCACACCCCAGAGAATGGCACACATCACAAAGAATGAGAATAAACAGTGTTGGCGGGGATGTGGAGAGAAAGGAACTCTTATCCACTGCTGGTGGGAATGCCGTCTAGTTCAACCTTTATGGAAAGCGATATGGAGATTCCTCCAAAAACTGGAAATCGAGCTCCCATACGATCCAGCTATACCACTCCTAGGAATATACCCTAGGAACACAAAAATACAATACAAAAACCCCTTCCTTACACCTATTCATTGCAGCACTATTTACCATAGCAAGACTCTGGAAACAACCAAGATGCCCTTCAACAGACGAATGGCTAAAGAAACTGTGGTACATATACACAGTGGAATATTATGCAGCTGTCAGGAGAGATGAAGTCATGAAATTTTCCTATACATGATGTACACGGAATCTATTATGCTGAGTGAAATAAGTCAGAGAGAGAGAGAAAAACGCAGAATGGTCTCACTCATCTATGGGTTTTAAGAAAAATGAAAGACACCCTTGTAATAATAATTTTCAGACACAAAAGAGAAAAGAGCTGGAAGTTCCAGCTCACCTCAGGAAGCTCACCACAAAGTGTGATGAGTTTAGTTAGGGAAATAACTACATTTTGAACTGTCCTAATAACGAGAATGTATGAGGAAAATGGAGAGCCTGTCTAGAATACAGGCGGGGGTCGGGTGGGGAGGAGGGAGACTTGGGACATTGGTGATGGGAATGTTGCACTGGTGATGGGTGGTGTTCTTTACATGACTGAAACCCAAACACAATCATGTATGTAATTAAGGTGTTTAAATAAATTAAAAAAAAAGCAATCACACAATTTTAGATACCTCTTTTATGTTCAAATACATGTTAGCATTTTAATAAATATACTTTGAAGATTAAATTTGGGCTTTTAATTTATTTGGGAAGTTCTTATTGATTGAAACATTTAAATAAAATATCCTCGATTTCATATGTAGCTCACTAAACCATGAAATGCTAAATTGTATCAAAATATATTTATTTAAGGGTAGACAATCTGGTTTGGATCACTGGCATCTGATATGGTCTTCAGAGCCCAGGAGGGGTGATTCCTGAGTGCAGAGCCAGGAGTAATCCAGCACACCTCTAGGATTGGCCCCAAAGTAAACTAAACTGAAAAAATAATAAAACATATTCATTTAAAAATACTTATAAAATACAATCTCCGAGTGATAATCCAAAATAATAATGGTAGAGTTGTTAGATGTCATTTTTCTTAGTATTCTTTTTTCTTACTTTGTACAGGCAGATCTCACCCCAAAATATATTTGGGGTTAGTCATATTCAATTCATAAATTGAAATTTATGAATTCAAGTTACTATCTATTTAGGTGGTTACTATTAATCAACACCATGCTTGTTATGTGCCAGTGGTGTCCGAAGAAAGTTTCCTAATATCATAGAGGCTATGTTGTGTTCAGAACGCATCTGGGAGACAAGCAGTAATGGAACATATTTAAAAATCCACTGCATGTACTGAACAGATTTCAATGTCTGCTGTGTTTAAGGTCCACTGACTTGTGAAATGGCTGCTTTATTCACACAGATGTTTGTATCTCCAGGCTCTTCTCTAGCTCTGTAGCTTCTCATTTACATATCTGCAGTAAGTTTGGTGTTCCTGAAGTGAGATACAGCTACTCGTCACTCTTCTTTGTTACAATAAAGCATGTTTGAGACAAAATATGAGTGACGGTAATTACAGCTCATTAAGGCTTAAGAAGAAAAATCATAAGGAACATAGCAATAGGTGTTCAGTCACCAGTGCTTCATTAGTTCTTTTTACTGTTTAAATACCTGAAGGTTATGAATATAAATTACTCATAAAAATGTGTTCTGAAAGTTTTATGCTCTTTTTTCACTCTGTGTAAACAGTATCGCATGATGTTACTTTTAAAAAATATGTTGATCATTTTTCAATGCTTAACACTTTTTTCATATGCAGAAATATGTGGAAGAATTCCCTAGCTTTGGAAATACCATTTGACCCAATATAGTAGTTAAAACATGAATTCTAGATTAGGGACTACAATGATAATATAGCTAATTTTATTTCAAATTGGGGGACTCTGCCTGTGTGGTTGAGTTTGAATATAACTGTGTGTGTGCATATGAAGGGGAAAGAATGTTAAAAAGGAGAAAGAGAGAGAGAAAGAGAGATAGAGAAAGAGAGAGAGAAGGAGGGGGGAAGAGAAGGAGGGGGAAAAGAAGAAGGGAAAGAAAGGAAAGGGAGAGGAAGAAAGGGAAGGGAGGGGATCTGGAGGAAAAGGAAAGGAAACATTTAAAAAAAAATCTTCCCAAACTGCTTTTAAATTAAGTAGGCTTTCAAATTTTTATGTTTCTGAATCGTTACTATTTTAGACTAGCTCATTAATAAAATTAAACAAAATAATATATACCAAAGGTATATAATAGTAATAATGATATGCAATAACCATGTAATGAAATAAAATTCATTTTTATATATCTTAAATTTCTGTCTTCTGTGATGGATGCAGTTATTGGGTAATATTATGCACCATATATTGTATAGAATTGTTTGCATATATTATCTCTAACCTTCAAAACTTATGTTACTTTCTCGTCTATATATTCAGGAACAATGAATTTCAGTGATACTAAATTATTTTCCAAATGCCAATTAACATTTACACAAAGAATTCCAGCTTCTTTGCATTAAAATTATATTATCCAATAAAACATATGTGTATAGAAACCAACTGGAGTTTATTTCTCGGATAAGGTTATTGCTTTATTTCTCTTCATGGAAATTAGAAGGAAATGTTATATTTATATTTATTACTGAACTTCTTAGTTCTTAACATTTAAATGTTGCTTTTAACTGTTCCTTTCAATCTGTGGTTTCTTCTTTGCATCACTTCGATAAATTTAAATTTAGTTTCTATAAGAACTAAACTTACAATTAAGTGTCAAGCAAATGTTACTTTAGAAGATAACAAAAATAGTGGGTGGCCTCAAATCTCTATATGATTGGTTTCTTTTTATATGAGTATTTAATCTAGATTAGTGTTTACCTGAAATATTGTCTTCAGTCCAAACATTTGTAGAAGTATCAAATTGTTTTAAAATTGTATCTAGGCAGAATCAAAATGATAGAAGAACATTATTGAAACATTGTCATCTTTGTTTAGAATCCAGATTTGATATATTAACACTGAGGAACTTAAGCTATCAATCTTAATTACTGAGATAAAAGTGATTCTCCTATATGTAATATTATAAATTTAAGAAAATCAAGATTTTTAAAAATCGTGTTATCATGAATTTACAAAAGTATATATATATATTTTTTTCTAATTTTAAGGGACAACGTTACCTAATCACACAACCAAATTCCAAATATCCCTTCATTAATTTTTCAATCTTTATGTTACAATAATTAAAAATAAACATATGATTAAATTATGATATATATCATAAAAGAAAATTTTTATTTGTCAATTAATTCACTATAACTGGAATAAATATTATTAATAAATATTCTGATACTATTTGATATCAAGTGGAGATATAAAAATTAACTAAAATGTTACTAAATGTATGTTGTAACTTGATGCTAAAGTATTATAAAATATTTTACATTGTATATTTCTAAAAATATAATCAATAAAAATTACTATTTATATATTAAATTAATGTAATTAATTATTGTGTTAGATATATTTGCAAAATAAAAACATTTGTTAGAATACTTCTTCCACTGTAAAGACTAATATTCATTTCAGCAAAAAATTTTTTCTTGGTCATCCAAGGTAAAGTTGACTGCCTGGCCTATACTATTCTTTCCAACATTTAAGTAAAATTCTTTTGTATATTGTAACTCAAACTAAAAATGACAAATCTGTTATCAGTGAACACTGAAAAGGTAATGAACCTGATGACAACCTTGCTAATTAATGTCTATGAATAGACTTTGTAAAGACCTTGAAGGTCTACATTAAAGTTGCAAAACTATGTTCTAAATTATCCTTCTATTGATGACTTGCTGTTAATGTAGATAAGTATGAGACTTTTATATATACTTTCTACAAATATATATTTTAAGTCTTCTCTTGCAGACTACTTGTATTACTACATGAGTATAAAGATGTATGACAAATAGTAATCTTATAAAACTTGTCAGATTCTGTTAAATATCTTATTTTCATTCTTTCTTAGAAGGTTTATGTACCTGTTTTAGGATACATGGATTTGAAGTACCTTTAATTTTTACAATTTTATCTTTATCTACTTTGTTACTTAACAAAGCTCAGAAAACTTCCCTGGATATTTTGTAGTACTAAAATTCTATAAATTTCTAGGTCCCTCTTTGAACTTTACCATAGTATGGGCTGGTCCATGAGTAGTATAGATTATGGTCTTGATGTGTCTAACTGGAAATTATTCAGCTTTATCTATCTATGTTGAATACATGAAAAACTATATGACAAATTAATCTTCATTGATCTAGGAGTAAAAGTTTATGCTTTTCAAATGTCAAAACAAAAATGATGTGTGTTGCAGCTTATTGATTATTCTGAGCAAATACACTGAAAAAATAGTCTTTTGAATGTGCTACAAGCAGCTTATTATGATTGAAACAGGATGTCTTCTGTTCATGAATTTTGAACATAGAGAATGCCTTTATAGTCTCCTTCAACTAAAATGATGTACCAACCTTTTACATTCCCTATCCATCATAAGAAGAAGCTCCATTAAGAAAGTTCAGATCTTAATTTGTCCGTATCAATGCTAATTTGTCACAAATGATTCTCTGATCTATCAAGTGAAATAATAAAGAAGTATATAAAGAGAGGCGTTTGTGGATTATACTTAAATAAATAGTACAATTTTGATAAGTTTTATAGGGTCACCATTATTGAAGAAATATTTTATAGTATCTAATATAGAACACAATCAAAATATTAAAATTATAAACATAATTTTAATATTCAGACATGTATTCCTTTTTCACACTGATGAGCAGTACAACACAAATTATACATTCTTGTATAGAAAATTATTATTGATATTTATTTATTTTCTTCATATTTCACTTATTTCTTAATGCATTTATTGGAATTGGAAATCAATTTTTTTTACAAGCAATCAGCAAGAGATGCTCCTAAAAGAGCAAATTTATACATTTATACATTGTGCTGAGAATTGGAGATTTTCCAGTTTTTTGTTTTTGTTTTTTAACATATCAGAAGAACCTGACAAAGTATAACTGGCAGATGGAAGTTAGAGTCTTGGAGGGTAAGGCCTATTTCCATTTAATTTGATCCTATACAGAACCAAGCAAAATGCCAAGAATAATGCTTTCTGATGGATTTTGATTAGCTGTGCTTGGCTGGTTTCTCTTTACATTACTTCAGTTCACACTCATTTGAGAGACTAGATGGAATTTCTTCATGGCAGTGGCACATCCATTTTGTACTAAAGATAATCAGGTCCAGCCACTATTTCCTTGCTTACTCACATACACAACAATGAGCTTTCCCCTGCTGCTTCACACAAATTATTGAGACATTTTCCCTATTGCCAGTTGTATCAGTCACCCTAATTTCCTTGGTTTGGATTCTAAATACTATTCCAGTAATAAATGTATTGTTACTTAGAATACAAAACAGGAAGGAAGTCACCTTGAACTTCACTTCATGTTTCTCTTGTCTTCAGTAAAAGCTCATCGGTTTCTTTTTTGAGAATGAGACTATATTGTAACAACTGCAATAAAAAAAAAAAAAGAATCCACCATCTTTTTGAAATACTATCTTCTATTTATCAAGCAGCAGTATTGACTTTTCAAAACTTGATTTTGGAGAATAGAATTGTTTTACCCTGTTTTTATTTTTTTTCATCAGTGAAGTTAGGATATATTTGTGCCTACAGATTTATTTATCAAATAAATGTGATTTTATTATTATTTATCTGACCAGCATTTTAAGCTCAGGAATATGAAGATATTTATTTTGGGGGAAAAAGTGCTTTATGAAGAAGTTCATATGAAAAGTGAAAAAAAAAACCTGTCAAGATAAGTAATACAATGAGGGTGAGCTATTGGCACTCTCTGGGGTTGGCTTGGTACATACAGTAATTTAATTTGTGTAAAGAATGCACATTTTTAGTATTGTAAATAATAAGAACTTTCTTTCAATGTCTTTAATCTTATTCTAGGAATTATTTAAAATAGAGTTTAATTCTTGTTTTTAATTTTGGGGCCACAACCGGTGATGCTCAGGGGATACTCCTGGCTATGCACTCAGAAATTGCTCCTGGCTTGGGGGACCAAGGTTGCGAGGCCACACTGCTGTGCCATCACTCCAACCCCATAATTCTTAATATATATTCCAAATGTATGATTTCTTTTTTTATAATAAAAGAAATAGCACAACAAGGCTAAATCAGAATACTCAGCTTGTGTATTTTTTATGTTAAATAATGTACAAAATAGCATATATAGACCAATTGGAGTAAAATGTGAGTCTACCACTAAAACTTGCTAATTCTTGATTAATTCTTCAAACCTCATCAGTACTAGATAAGGCAAAGTTGATAATTATACCAAGTTGTTTTTCCTCTGGGAATTCCTACGTGGATTTTACAGTTACTTTTTTACTCATTCAATACATTTTTATTCAGAGCACATAGGTATTTTTGAATACTGAGATAATTTAAAAATTCAGAGAATGATTTTAGAAGGGAATTTTAGGTACTTAGCAGTGCTCAGGGTTTACTCATGACTCTGTGCTCAAAGATTGCTCCTGATGAACTTGAGGGAGAACATGTGCCAGGAAACAAACACATATAGGGCAAGTTCCCTACACATTGTATTAACTTTCCAGCTTCTTAATTAAATAAATCTTGGCAAAAATTATATTTATGCTGTTAAATTACATGAATACTTAAACAATCCCAACACATTATGAAAAAAACTAAGACTTGAAACTTCTTTATTTGGTGCTCATATCTTTATTTTAAAATATTCTTGTTATGTGATATATAAGAAGCCATTTGTTTCAGTAAAGTAGCTCACTGTTACTGTGATATATAATTTAGTTTTAAAATTTTTATATCTCTTTTTGGGGGAGGGCACACCAGGAAATATTCAGAGCTTACGCCTGGATATACACACAAGAATTATTCCTGGAGGGCTTTCTGGATGAAAATTTATGCCAAGGATTGAACATAGATTTCCTTTCAGGTGTCCTCCTGCTATTCTACTGCTCCCAAATTGATATTAAATGAATAGATAATAAATAGTAAATAAATCATCTCCTAAATTTCTATTTTCATTTTGAATTTTAAAAAATCATAAAAACATACACAAAATTAGTTGGTAATAGGGGCCTGTGCAATATTATAGTATGTAAGTTATTTGCCTTATAGGCTCCCAATTGAGGTTGAACCTCTGGGACCACATACATTCCTTATTTCTACCAGGAAGAATCACTGTGTGGGGAGCCTCGAGTAAGACCGGCACACAGCTGGATGTGGCCAAACAAACAAACAAAAAATAATTGATAACAGTATTTTGGAAAAATTAGTCTGTGGCAAAAGGAATTGTAAAGTCAATAGTGCAGGTTTGTTCTCCTTAGCATAGAAGTTAAGTAATTATGGAAAGGGATAAGATTGTGATTTATCAATGAAAATTAATGGCCAGTGATCTTACTGGAAAATGAAACATCCTTGACTCTATTCCCTAAATACATTTCTCACACTCTTCCCTTTCTTTTGGTCTCCTCTACCCTCTCTTGCTATCTATGTCACTCACAGTCATATTTTTATACACACATAATTAGCTTGCACTTTGTAAAGGACCATTGGGGTTTTAAGCCATCTGTCTGAATACATCTTTTTTATGAAAACTTAAGTTTGCATGCAGCAGCTTATTGCTATTTTGTATAGTGTGACTTCTTGTTCTCAACACTTGCTTCTTCAAGAATGGATAAAATATGGGATTATTTTCCCTTTGCTACAAATGCCATACCAAATTACCATCACACAACAAAGACATAGTAATTCTCATCCTGTCTTGTTATTCTACCAATGACTTACATACATAAGTTTATTTTTTAATTTTATTATTAGCTTAATAATTAAAATAATACCAATGTTATTTCTAGAAAAGACCGTATCATTACAATCGCCTTTGATTTAGAATAGATTTACTAATATTTTACTAATATACTAATTTTACATAATATTTAAAAATATTTTAATTACTATTTTTATTACTTTAAATTCTTTGTATTTGCTGGTGATCTTAGTTTAACTTTTATTAGGTCTTTTTTTAATATTTTGTTTTTTATATTCATAACTTTTATTTTCTATTCTCTCTGATTAAAATGTGAATCTCTTTGGGGACCGGTGAGATCGTTTAGCATGTAAGTTGCTTGTCTAGTACACAGTCAACCTTGGTTTTACCTCCAGTGTCCAATATATATAGTCCACTGGTCACGTCAGGAGTTACTCCTAAATGAACCAACAGGACTATTCCCTAAGCACTTTCAGGTGTAGCACAAAAAACAATAAAGAAAACAAAATAAAGATACTTTATTTTTTGTTGTTTAAAGAAAAGTTTTATTACCTGGAAGATTAGTTATGTGCTTCACTCCATACTGTTAAATTAAGCAAACTCATTTCATGTACAATAAGGTTATAAGTTAAGTTGCTAACAAATATATGTTTGCCTCTTTGTTTTCAGAAAGATTTTCAGGCAAAATTATAATGAGAAATAAATAATCTGACCACCATTTTGTACACATATAAATAACTAATGTAGCAAAACAAAAATTACTCTGACTTGCAATATTAAACTCAGATAAATAATTCATTATGGTGACAGAAACAGAAAAATGTAGAAATTATTTCTGTCTAGCTTAAAAATGAAATGTATTTAAATGTATTTAAATATTTATAAAATATACCTTTTAAAAAAGAATTTTTTCTTGCCAGAGTTATAACCTGCATATATGTCCTCCCTCGTGTCAATATTCTTAATTTATACTATCATAAGATCTATTACAAATTTTTATTTTTAAATTTAAGGCATCCAATATCCCTGTGAATGCAGTTGTATTATCTTATTGAATATAGAAACTTAAATCCATACATTTATGTCAAAAATGCAAAAATAGTAAAATAAAAGGAAATATTAAGTTGTTTCAGTACTTGTTAAACATATTTTATCACAGGTGAAGGACAAAAACATAAAATTAATAATGCAGGGGCTGGAGCAAAAGTGCACTAGTAGGGTGTTTGTCTTTCACACTGCTGATCCAGGACGCACCTCGGTTCATGCCCCCCCCCAGGGTTTCCAAATGGTCCCCCAAGCCAGGAGTGATTGCTAAGCACATAGCCAGGTGTAACTCCTGAGCATCCATGGGTGTGGCACAAAAACCAAACCAAACCAAAAAAAAAATACAGTCTAATTGTTTTATTGTACACATTATAAGTGAAAAACAATTTCTCACAATTTTTCTTGGCTTTAAGTACTCATGATACCAATTTCACACATAAATTGATATAATAATAAAAATGAGGGGCCAGAGCCATCGCGCAGAGTTGGGCGTTTGCCTTGCCCGTGGCTGACCCAGAGCCGACCTGGGTTCAATTCCCCCACTGTCCCATATGGTTCCTCAAGCCAGGAGTGATTTCTGAGAGCATAGTCAGGAGTAACCCCTGAGCATCACCAGGTGTGCCCCTCCAAAAAAAAAAAAAACAAATAAAAATACCTGATAAAGATAAAAAAAAATATAAAAAACTTGATTTAGTGATATGGTGAATATATGAGGAATAAAAATGAACTGCCAGTCTGCCTTCTTTACTCTTATGGTCATACTGACTACTAGATTAGAATAAATTGGAAAATAAATAGGAAAAATAATTAAGCTATATTTAAACATAGGCAGATGATTAAAGTCAGTGAACTAATTGTGATTGGACTGCTATAAAGTGGTCAAATTTTGCATATTATTCTAAGACAAAACCTTAAGAATATGGGGATTAATTATATGTTTTTTGGGAGAAAAAGCACATATACGTATTTATTTATAGAGAATGCCATTAACATGTAATAAATCACAAGTCTGGTTTTGTCAATAACTTTCATATCCTATATTTCTTGGAAAAATAATATTTACAGAATAGGGAAATGAGAGATGAATTATAGTATTGGAAAATTAACATAATGAGGCCAGAGATAGCATGGAAGTAAGGCATTTGCCTTTCATGCAGAAGGTCATTGGTACAAATCTCTGCGTCCCATATGGTCTCCCGAGCCTGCCAGGAGCGATTTCTGAGCATGCAGCCAGGAGTAACCCCTGAGCACTGTGAGCACTGCCGGTATGACCCAAAAAAACAAAAACAAGAAAAAACAAAAAAAAATAAAGAAAATTAACATAAGAAAGTCATTATTTTAAATAATTATCAACAAATTTGAAGTAGTTCATAGCAGAAGGAAATACAATACTTTGTATTAATCTTCTTCATCAAGCAAATATTATTTAAAAATATGACAGATATAACTACACTGTTAACAGTGGAAAATGAGGGATGAAGATGAACTAACTTTTACTGATCTTAGTCAAAGGTATATAAGGAAATCATGTGCATCCAAAGCCATGGACAAAAGCATAGTCTTAGGAAGAGGAAATGACCAAAGAGAAAAATGGTAATGGCAGAAAATGTACTGATACTTATGATATCATGGAAAAAAATAGAAATACCAAGAATTGCAAATGCGTGCTTGATTTTATTATATACATATATATGCAACATAGATTTTAAAAACACACATTTTAATATTATAATAAGAAAATTGGCTTAAATACTATTATTTTTTGAAAATATTTAACAGAGATAGAAGGCTTTATACTCTTGGGAGTTAATAATATCATTACAAGAAATCTTTGAGTAGCATCTTAAATTATCAATAGCAAATGGGATAAAAATATGTAATTGGGGCCCGGAGAGATAGCACAGTGGCGTTTGCCTTGCAAGCAGCCGATCCAGGACCAAAGGTGGTTGGTTCGAATCCCGGTGTCCCATATGGTCCCCCGTGCCTGCCAGGAGCTATTTCTGAGCAGACAGCCAGGAGTAACCCCTGAGCACTGCCGGGTGTGACCCCCCCCCAAAAAAAAAAACAAAAAAAAATATGTAATTGCCTGTTGCTAAATACCTGAAAATTAAATTTTAGTGATAGCAATAAAAGCAGATATGGGGATATGGTAGTAAGGACATTTGGAGTTCTTTTTAGCTTGCTTTGATTTTTGTAATAAAACTTGCATAATGGTTATTTTCTGAAATTGAGATGAAAGTTTTAGAAGTTTAAAATTGAGGGTCCATTTTATCATGCTCTCCTGAATGTTAGTCTACAAATTTGAAGGGAGACTAATGAGCATTAGTATATGTTTTTCTTCAGCAATATTGTATAGATAAACCTATAGGAAGGGATTTGTCAAAAATCTGTCTCAAATCAGTGCTAAGATATAGCCTACAAAATATGATAGAGTGGGGAAGTCTAGGAGTCATAAAAATGTTTTACAGAAAAAGTAATTAAATAAGTCTACAGAGGGAACTATGTACATGATATAGCTTAAGAGAATGTAAAGTTAGTAGGATCAATTTATATATATATATATATAAAATGTGTAGTGTGATAAAAATGTTATTAAAGTTAAATTTGTCTTTCAACTAATTTAAACAAACTTTATATAGAAAAAAATGACATGTTTTGTATTCATTATTTTAGGTGATTACATATGAATACAAACAATAAATAAGCACATCATGCAACTATGTAAAATACATTTTACTGTATCTCAATTCAGAATTGTTTATGAATCATTGATAGAGAATACATGACATAAGTATTTAACATTAGTTTTACTGGAACTGTGTAATAGAAACAAAAGTTAAATAAAAATCAATTTTTCTTTAACTATTATTCATGAGACATAAATATTTGGTAATAAATTCTCAGAGCAACTGTTTAATATTTTATATTTTCTACTTATAGTTGCCAAAGACAGAAATGTTGTCTTCAATATTATCTCTTTTAGAGAAAATAATTGTTTTTCACAACACATTATATCTTAAGTTATGACTAATTTATGGTTTGTGGATCCTGGATTAATTTTTATACTATAGACGACCACTTTTTCTTGATAAGGAATATTCAGGGCAGAACAATTCTTCATTGTGTAGGGTATTCTCCCTGTACATGGTTGATCCTGGTTCAATTCCTGTTCATGTATTTAAGGGAATTTATGTACCTTCCAGGGGGTGATGAACTCCCACTGTAATGGCAGTTGAACTAGGACAAATATTCTGTAACTGATAACTGCCCTGAAATATAAAAAGGGAGTTGGCAATTATTGAGGTGCCCAGGGGAAAAACAGAGCATGGCCTGCCAGTCCCCTGGTAGCCAGAGATAAATTATTGACAAGATGCTACCTTCTTATCATCTCCCTTTCCTCCCTCTCCCTCCCTCTCCCTCCCCACCCTTCCTCTCACTCCTCTCTCTTTCCTTTTCCCCCCTCTCCCTCTCTCTTTTCCTTTCCCCCTCTCCCTTTCTCTCACCCTCCTCTCTCTTTCTCTCTCATCTGGCACTGGGTGTTTGCAGATCCACAGCATCTATAATCTATGTTCCACAACATGCCAAGACCAATTCCTTAATGTATAGCCATGAGTAACCCCTGACTATAACTGAATGTCACCCATAAGAAACATACCCATAAGAAAAAACCCATAAGAAACAAAACAAAAAAGGAGTAGGATAATCATTTTGCTAACAACCAGCTAACATAATATCTACATTAAATGAGTACAAAAATAAAATATACAATAGAAAACTAAAGACTTTAGGTTTATCTCATAAAGGCGATGTGGACAATTTTGCTAAAATATCAAACATAATAATCTCTATAACAGACCTAAATTAATGTAAAAACAAGATGGTCAAACAATAAGAAATATATCATTACATAATTATGACATTTTAACTCAAAACCTAACCAAAATGTGAAAGATTTATAGTCTTAACTCCTTTTAGATATTCTTTGATAAATACATTTGGTACAGTAATGTTGAAATTTTTTATTAAATAAATGACTCAATTTCAATAGAATATATTAATTTAGAGAAGTAACAAACTTTTTAGATATTCTTGATAAATACATTTGGTACAGTAATGTTGAAATTTTTTATTAAATAAATGACTCAATTTCAATAGAATATTAATTGAGTAACACATTTTTTTCTTACTATGCTTTGGTAAAAATGAAGGTTTTGTAGCAAGTAAAAATCTACATCACAGTTTGAAACAAATATTGGGACTAGAGTGAGAGCACAGCAGTAGGGTATTTGCCTTGCACATGGAAAAACTGGACGAACTTGGGTTCAATCCCTGGCATTCCATTTGTTCCTGCAAGCCTGCTTGAAGCGATTTCTGAGGACAGAGCCAGGAGTAATCCCTGAGCACTGTCAGGTGTGACCCAAAAGCAAAATCAAACAAAAAAAGAAACAAATACTGATTCTAGTGGGACAACCAGCAGGAAAGAGAGCCACAAGAAAGAAATAGAATTGTAAGGGGCTTGTGGTTAGAAAAGTTTGCGAGTACGCTAAGAGAAAGAAAAGAAATATACTGTGAATTTTTTATGCAGTGACTGTAAACTATTATTTCTTTCTTAAGTTTTTCTTAATGTGTTTATTTGTTAGAGTATATCAACAGAACAACTCATAAAATGTAAAGGAATAAAATATTATTTTTATTTTGAAGGAAATTTTTAAAATGTAGGGACATATTTACAAATCATACAAAAGCTAGATTAACTTATTTTATTTTCTTATACAGTTGACAGGGCAATCGCCTTGCATATGGCTGACCATGATTAGATTCTTAGCACTACTAAGAATGATCATGAGCAGAAAATCAGACTATGCACACTACTAGGCCAGGCTCCATCAAAAAGCCATCTTCTGAACATAATCTGAAGTTATTAATTATTTAAAAGCAATGGCCATTTTCTAAACAAAACATCTAGAGTTGATTTTCCTGCCCCTATTGACTTGCTTCTTTTTTTTTTTTTTTTTGGTTTTTGGGTCACACCTGGCAGTGCTCAGGGGTTATTCCTGGCTCCAGGCTCAGAAATTGCTCCTGGCAGGCACGGGGGACCATATGGGGCGCCGGGATTCGAACCAATGACCTCCTGCATGAAAGGCAAACGCTTTACCTCCATGCTATCTCTCCGGCCCCAACTTGCTTCTTAATCTATGAAGTTGCCTCAACAGAACAACAATGAGACTGTTCAGTGGAAACTAGGTATTGAACACTTGAAAATAGGTATGCAAACTATGCCAAAGAGGGTGGTTATTTGAGTAATATATCCAGCAATATTAACTCCTCTTCTTTCTGAAATAAGAGTATGACATTATACTATAATATTACTTTTATTGCACACATTGCTATAAATTATTTAATTAAAAAAATCAGAGATGTGGCCGGCAAGGTGGCACTAGAGGTAAGGTGTCTGCCTTGCAAGTGCTAGCCAAGGAAGGAACGCGGGTTGATCTCCCGGCGTCCCATATGGTCCCCCCAAGCCAGGGGCAATTTTTGAGCACTTAGCCAGGAGTAACCATTGAGCATCAAATGGGTGTGACCTGAAAAAACAAACAAACAAAAATACAATCAGAGATTTATTTATTTATTTTTCTCACACTTGGTTTTATCAGGGATTTTTTTCTCTTGGCTCTGTTCTTAGTATAACTCCTGATACTCAAAGTACTAAATGTGATACAAGTGATCCAAACTGTATGCATGTATGTATGTATGTATGTATATATATGTATATATATATGCAAGTGAATGCAATATCTCCAAAATAGCAACATATTTTATTAGAATTTAAAGAATTTCATTACTTTACAATTCAATAGTTCTGTTATTAAAATATTTGCTTTATTCCTTTGTCTGAACTCACAAGGTAGTATCTTGGTTTTGGCTATTATCTAAAAAAACAAACAAACAAACAAACAAACAAATAAATAAATAAAAGTGCTGTCAAAAATCTGCCCATTATTTTATTCTGATTGCCGTAAAAACAAATTTTTCATGGTATGAATAAAGTTCTGTTTTCTTACTAATAATTAACTTGAAGTACATCTTAATTTATAAAGTTCCTGTTTTCTTTTTGCCTCCACATAGATCTCTACATTTCAGATAAAATAAATTAAGCAAAGTTCTAACTTATAATCTCTTTAATTTCTTCCTTGTCACTTTCTTATTGGAGAATAATCTTTCCATTAAGTTCATGTCATAGATTTCTCCTAAATAGATAATAGAGGATAATATTCCTCAGTTAAATGTCTTTAACATTAAATGTTCACAAAAGTCTCTTTAGATGTAACAATGCATAAATTCATAAACCCCAGAAATAAGGATGTGGTAACTTTCAAGAGAAAAATTCTGTCTAATATCAGAAAAAAATTGAAATTTTTGTATTAAAAAAAGGAAATTTTATTTCAATGTATTGTAATGAGAAAGATTAATTCTAGTACCCATCTACATTACTTATTAATGCTAATTGAAGTAAATATCTAGTTAGCCCAAAAATACTGGGAGATAAGAGTTCCATAGACTAGGCTATTGCATTTAAAAATGGCATTTCTCATTCAGATAAACATACTACAGTTTTTCAAAATTAGCAGCTCCAAAAAATTTGCATTTTAGAGAGCTGAAAGTTTGAAGTTAAGTGTTTTTGAATAAAATGACCCCAAAATGGAAGGGATTGTCTGATGTCAGTAGGAATCTAAGTATAATTTTATAAAGTTGTGGGAAAGGTCATTTTTCACTACAATAAAAATGAGTTAATAAATTCCATAAATAAGAAATAAGGCAATAACAGTGAAGACACAGAACAGAAGGTGACAGATGAGTGTACGGTATTTTATCCAATTGCACAGATATGATAGAAAGCTCTAGGTTGTGAGTATGGCTTTCCAGATATCTGAAAGTACAGTGGGGGATAGCAGAGGTGGCAGCTTTGGCTCCAAACCACACTGGAGATGTCAGCCATGAAACTCACTTCTATGGAGTTTCTGTCAGTGAAGAGTTTCTGCAGAGATTAGTGGAAAATCAGTTGAGCTGGGCCAACACTGGAGAGGTACACTAGCAAAAAACCAATTGTACACTAACAAAATATCTGGATATTCTGGTTGATTGCACTTTGAATAAGGGTAGGCCAAGGCCCCACCACTATCTGAGTTTCTGGATCCTGCATACACACAGACATGTCCTATAACTGCCAACGTCAATGGCCCAGAAAGAAAGAAGTGTAATTATACTTGTATCCATAAGTTTTTAAAGTTAAGAAGACAATTGTGGCCAGAGTAATATAATAGCACAGCAGGTAGGGTGTTTGCCTTGCATGTGTCTGAATTGGGTTCAATCCCCAGCATCCCATATCCTCTGCCAAGCCTGCCAGAAATAACTTTTGAGTGCAGAGACAGGAGTAAATCTTAAGTCCAGCTGAGTGTGACTCCCACCAAATAAACCAAAAAAAAAAAAATCAACAAGATAATATTTTAATATCAAAATGTTTTCAGGTTTCACGTATATTATATTATATATAATAATTTTTGATATTATGAGCTACTTTGTTTTTATGTCTTTCCAAACTACAAAATAGTTCAGAAAATAAATACCTGTGTGTTCAGGCACATACCTTTGTGTGAAGGGTGTTGAGACTGTCTCTTTTGTATATACACATACATTTTGTAATGAGAAGATAACAATTATCTATGTTAAATGTTTTCCTTTGAGTCTGTTCTCTTCTGTAAACAAAAGCACAATCAGTTTTAGACTTAAAACAAAACTGAATTATCAGAAAGCATGGTAAATAAAACCACATAGATAGGGACATATGCACAGGAACTCTTAAAGAACCATTAATAATTGCCACTTTAATCTTTAATTAACTATTCATAGAAATAGACTTGACTTTTCTTTGTTGCCTTCTTTGTCCTTTTGTTATTTACCTACTCCTTTTCATGTTTGAAAATGTTATGCTGTCCAATCATCCTCTGAGCATACTATTTTCTTTCTATATATATATATCAATGAAAGAGATTATCATTCTTCTAGTAATCCAGACTTCTTATCTTGATCACTGTTTTTGCTAACAGTTTGATTGAATAAAAACTATGTCTAATACTCCTATATTTTCAAAATCAAATATATATAAATTATTTTAATAAATAATATAGAAAATTACATTATTAATGAATCTGTGAATAAATTAGTGAACAAATACAATTTGAATTTTCTCCCTCCTTTTGATGGACTTTAGCACCAATACAATTCAATGAACTATTGAAGTATACTAGATATTTAACTATGTTAAATGTTCATAAGATTGAATTATAGAAGCCAAGGAATATAATTTACATCACACAAAAATGCTTGATTGTATTCTGAACTGTTTTATATAGTATAACTAAGTTATTCTGTGATTTTTATGTTATCTTCTGTCATTTCATTTTTAACATATTGATAAATTTTTTCTAAAAATGTATTGCCTCAGACCTACTAAAATGAACCTTAGCTTAAGCATAAATCAAAAATTTTATTCCACTTTACTTTTTATTATCAAAATGGTCACTTTTTTCATTTAAACTCTTGGTAGGGTCATTCAGTTTTGACCTATCAAGCTTTCATTTCCGACAGCAGGAAATGAAACATCTCTCCCACCTATAACTGACAACAGTCACATTTCTTGTGGGATTAATTTTTTTCATCTCATTCTTTTCTGTGTTCTTATCTTTCTTTCTCATTCTTCCTATACCTCAAAGTTAAGGTCTGTATATTTTCTTGTTGTTGGTACATATTGTTTTTTGTTATGTTTTTTATGGCTTGCTCCATTTGTCCTTTGCAAGCTTCTTAGTTTATATTTCTGCCTCTTTTTTTTCTCTATTGGCTATGATTTTATCTTATTCTTTTCTCTAAATTTTTGTAATTTCCTACCCCCCTTTAGCATGCTAATTTCTATCCCCTATGCATTAATTTTAGATTAGTTTTGCTATTTATTATTT
Organism: Suncus etruscus; assembly: GCF_024139225.1. Taxonomy (NCBI): domain Eukaryota; kingdom Metazoa; phylum Chordata; class Mammalia; order Eulipotyphla; family Soricidae; genus Suncus; species Suncus etruscus. The sequence continues at coordinate 81,363,802 of NC_064855.1, forward strand.
AGCCCTACAAATCACCTTACAATTTTCTACCCTTTGCTCTATTCTCATCTTATAATTTTTATATGTTTGTGTTCTCATTAATAATTTAAGGAACTAGAGATAATTGGGTTATTTTATCTAATTATGCTTTTGTTCTCTTATTATGCCAATGTATAAATCTGGGATCAATAACATTTTCAATAGGTTCATAATCGATTCTAAAATTTTGAATCTAAATTAGCTTCAAATGTATATTTATTTGTCTTCCTAAAAATGATTTGTGGTAAAATATTGATTCCAGAAATTGCCTCAGCTATTATAAGAGTAGATATTAACTACTACTAATAAAATTATAAAGATTAAGTGAAGATAACTGAATTGAATAAAATATTTCTCATACATTGTATTTATTCTAATTTATTTTTAATATTATCTAATTATTAAAAGAACTTGAAAAATTATCTGGAGCTAGAATAATAGTACAGTAAGTAGTGCTTTTACTCTGCACTCATCCAACCAGAGTTTGATCCCTTCAACCCATATGGACACCAAAGCCCAGCAAAAATAATATTTGAGTCCAGAGTCAAAAGTAAACCCTGAGCTAGCATAATGTAGTCTAAAATGAATAAATTAATAACTATAAGTGTATGTAATACACATTAAGTATATTACTGTACCTAAATATATTTCCAAATATATACAACACTAATTTTATTTCCAAGATGCAAAAAAGCTATAGGAAAAAATAGTGACATAAAAATCATGTAAGAAAATTGTAATTATCATTTAAAACTTCTTCCTCAAAGGAAAATCTCTCTTGAATCATCCTTTAAAACATAAATCTACATAATTTGATTGCTTATTATTGTGAAAATCATAGAAATATCCTCATTTTCTTCAGACTAACTTGCCAATGAATCATACTCTAAACAGTTGAGCTTGAGATAAACTAAGCATAATTTTGATTCTAAAAAACAATTGTCTTCTATAACAACAACAACAGCAAAAAAAACCTGTCTATGGTGATAAGGCAGTTGTATCTAAAGTATGTATTTTAGTTGTTTTTTGTTTGTTTGTTTATTTTGGGACACACCATTTTGATGCTCAGGAAATACTCCTGGCTATGTACTATCAAACATTGGACTGTAGTATAACCTAAGAAAACTTATATAGTTTAATTTCTATTTTACTAATCTAAACTTCCTTTTAGTTGTAGGCAAAACTGTTTTTATGCACATAAAAGAAAAATATAAAAACTATTGTAAGTGAATAAATATCAAAATCTGAAATTTAAAACTTATATAATAAATATAGAACACCATAACAGATAGTTTAAAGTAAATTTATATTATACATAAACATAAGTTGTTCATATATTAAATATGACAGGAGACCTGAGGACACTTCAATAGTTGTCAAGCCAGTCAGCTGTTTAGTACAAATACCATGAAATGCTACTTAGTTTCTCTGGTGCTTGGAATTACCTGGATTACCCAAATCAGCTAAGTGATCAAACTTAAATTTCCTAAGTACAAAATATATACCATAGTAATATCATTTACTTTCTCTTTGTCTCTCTATCTTTCCCTATTTATATATTGTAATTTACTTTCCCTTGATGAACCTTAGACAGCAGAATTAAAATAATGGAGTGTCAGGTGGACTTAATTGGTAATTTAGGTCTTACCCATCTAAACGTTATTCAATCAACTAGGCAATGGAATGGCTGGTAGTAGTGGATAACATATAACAGCAGATTAAAGGACATCTCCAGCCAGAATCTCTCTTTGTACACTGATCTATAGCCAGATATATTACAGATCAGGTAGGTCTTGTGGACCCAAACAAATAGTAGAAAGGACAGAAGGCAGAGTATGAGTAAGGCTCATAGGCAGCAAATTCTGAAAGAGCTCAAACACAAAAGTAATGACAAGGTGCAAGAGACAAGTGTCTCCCTCACAATCATCAAGGCATAGCTCAGCACTAGGTATGTAAGATAGGAATCACTGGTGTACAGTTGAAGAGAGGTCTAGTGACAAGAAATGAGCAATGGGGTCTCACATACAAGCACAGTGGCTATGATTAGAGGACTAGAAAAGCTAGGATAAGACAACAGAAATTGCCTAGGTAAAAAGTGAGAGAGCCCTGGAGACAGGGCTAGAAAATAAAGTATCTCACCATTCACCAATGGCCAAGGTTAGAAATTAAGAGAGGATAGGATAGGAAAAATAAAAAATACGAAACCATTGTATTATAAAAGGAGGTCCAGTGTGAAGAATTCAGACAATGGAAGTAAATACTGAATACAGAAAGGCTTTATAAGAACAAGATCATACCTTCATATTTGGTAAGTGAGTAGATAGAAAGGGACAGTATTCTAACAATCCTATAACGAGAAGATGACCTAGAAAAACTATTGGCACTCCTAAAACATAGAATATATCAACCTTGCAATACTTTAGAAATTTTGGGGTCAAATTGATGCTACAGATTTTTACAGTGCTTGATTTAAATACAGATGTCTCTAGTTCTCTTCCCAAAACCACATAGATCCCCTGTCAAAATTGATCCCTGAATAAAGAGAATCCCTGAATCTGGGGGTCAGAGCAGTGGCACAAGTGGTAGAGTATTTGCCTTGCACAAACTAACCTAGGATAGACTGCAATTCTATCCCCTGGTATTCCCTATGGTCCTCCAAGTCAGGAGCAATTTCTGAGTGCAAAGCCTGAAGTAAGCCCTAAGCATCACTGGCAGTGGCCGAAAAAACACTAAAAAAAAAAAAAAAAAAAAAAAAGAAGAAGAAGAAGAAGAAAATCTAAACACAGCCAGATATAGTCCAAACACTTTTTCCCTAAAAATATATTAAGAGATGTAAGGAAATAGAAAAAGTAAAGCATTAAAATTCAATCTTAGTTTACAAACACAAGTTAAAGTTAAAATAAACCTACATGAGTACCATATTATATTAATATAAAATTCCTTATTTTATTGCTCATTAACAATTTTCCTTATAATTATGAATATTATTTAATTATTATTACAACAATTGATCAAACATAGTCATTGAATTAGTTTTGTGCATATCTCAAGCTTTTATATTTTTAGACAGTAAGGAAATATTTAGTTTTCATGCCTTCTCAGTTTTTATGCCACATATTTTTTCCCAATAAACAAAAATTCTCACCTGTTGCCTAGTTTTCTAAAGTATTTGGCATCAGAATATTGATGCCCAGTAGTTTCACAAGGAAAATTTTGCTTTTTCCATTCCTCCTAATAAAGTCTCTTCAATAAATTTGAGTTTTTATAAAATAAAAGTGAAAGAAAAGTGTCAGGAATGAAAGGAGCTTTATCTTGCTATGCTTTCAGAATATTTCAAGAATAAGATTGAATAAAATAAATTTAGATAACAAATATGAGATTTATTACCTTTTTCTTCCTCAAAATTTTGATTAAGACTATATCTAGGCTGTTGAATTATATTTTTGGAAAATTGATACAAAATTTAAATGTATGTAAAAGGAGCAAATATAAGAACACAGTTATGCTGAAAACAGTTTGCTATGAAAATTATTATAATAGGGGAAATTGGATATGAGCAGAATTCCTTCCAGATTCTTCCGTCAGAGAATAAAAAAAATGAGTATATGACCTTTAGGGCATGTTATTTTATTTATTATTATTCATTCATTTTTTTGCCTGTTTCTGTAACACATTTGTGATGCTCAGTGGCTGTTTAGGTTATTCAAGGCTGACTCTTGGCTCTGTGGACAGGAGTTATCCTGAGCAGTGCTTAAGAATTTTATGAGATGCTAGGACTTGGGTTGATCTTTTTCAAGGCAAAGAAAGAGTCTAAGTGCTTTATTATTCCTCAGTCCTCTTATTTCTTAAATAAATATTATCATACAAATAAGATTGAAAGTGCCTTAAGGGATCATCTTAAGAACTGATTTAATTGTTTATTCTTCTGTGCACTAATACTAATCTGCAACTTACAACTCCTTCACCATTCTGTCCCTGAACCTTGACTTGTCTTATATTTATCTTTGACCTGGTTTAACAATACCATGATTCCAATTTATTTGCTCTTAAACTTTCTCATTAATTTGTATGTTTTGAAACATTTTATTATAGAACCATGATTTACCAATTTGTTCATAATACAGTCTTTGAGGCATTAGATATTCAAGCACCAATTCCACCAACAGTGTTACCTTCTCTTCACTAGTATCCCCAATTTCCCACCTACCACTAAAGCCTGCCTCATGTGGTCACAAAATAAAATACACTTCCTATTGTTTATTTCAACACTAGTCAAATGAAAGGATCCAAATTTAGATCAACAAATACCAATTTGCATTAATTATTGTATTTCTCCATGGTATTACTGAAGGATTTACTGTGCTGTAGTTGCTGCCAGTTGAGCCTTCTGCAGTACTGTTTAGGCTCAATGAGCTTGGTAGTTTCCTATGTAATTTGCCCATTAGATTTCCTATAATACTACTATAAAATTTTGAGGTGTCAGATGGCTGCAAGATGCACAGGGAATCATGCCATTCAGGATTTATATATCTAAATAAATTTGGTGACCTGGAATTTCGATAAAGTTAAGTAGTTTAGCTGGGTCATTTCTCTCAGAAAGTGGGTGTAGGTTGTGTTACAGGGCTGCTTCATTTCAAGCACGAGTAAACTGGGAAGTATTGATTGCTATTATTTTCTTCTGAAGCTGGGTCCTTTACTGTAAGAAGTTGCTGCTGGGTTTTGCGATGGTATAGTGGGTGTGGGACAGATGATCCCTTGTAGAGGCATGCAGCATGCATGTCTCCATTATCTAGGGAGACATACTCCAGATGTGGCTTTTGGCTTCCCTGGTGCAGTGCCTAATTTTCCTCCCAAGAAATATCTCTGACAGAAGGCCCTGCGTGAATCACTGGAGATATTTCTGTCACACTTCTTACATTGCAGTGACTTAATTCGTTTCTGCTATACTATAGAAATTCAGCCTTAGCTCCTGCAGTCATAAAGAAATTTTAACTTATTTGTAACTCTTAGATCGAGTATAGCTTAGCGCCAGCAGCTTGTTTTTCTGGGTCTAGCTGCATGGTGATAAACAATAATTTCCATCCCCCCCAAAATCCATTTTCTGGCCACTACAAAAACATTTCTTCCAGAACCTGTTTCTCTCTTCCTGTTTCTTGAAAATCCTGTTTTTTGCTAACCCAAAAACATCTCCAGCTCATGTTTCGCCTTACCTCTAGCAGGGCTCTTTCTCACCTACATTATTTGATATGTAGTTATTTGATATGTAGTTATTTGATATGTAGATTCTACGGTCCGGTACCATTGTGTTGTCCCTCCTAAGGATCCTCTGCCCTTTGTTTTCCCTAAAATTACGTTGCATACCAGAGTTGTGCTTAAAATGTCATCGGCTGAAAAGTAAAGTTGTCTCTCGTCTCATAGATGTGGGTCCCCATACAATGCATTTTGTATGGTCTCAATTATTTCATATTTCATATTTGTCCACTCATGAACCTGCTTTCTTTTCATGAAGGTTTTCTGACCCCACTAAGGTTTTGCTTAGGGGCGCAAGACATCTGCAGCAGCCCCTCACAATTTTTAATAAAGTCCTGGAGTATTCAGCTTTATAGTCCTGTCACACCTGAGCAGTCTTGTCACAAACTACTCATATTATATTATTTTATTCTCAGACTTTCCCCGTTTTTATTGGAAGGTCTAGGGTATGAAGCTCAGCTGTGATATAGATACTTTACCTATGTTAACTTAAAAAACTTTATCAAAAGAAAATGTCTTATTCCTACTTTCGCTCAATATAAAATTCAATGCAAACATTTGACACCTTAACTCAAATGGAATGAAGGGAAGCAATAGTTTAAAGTATGAAATGTATTATTTATCAATGTAAATAATTCAGTCAATGTGGATGATCAATAAGATGAGTCAGCTTTAAATTTATAACAAATGTTCTATAAGTAATTGACCATCTAAAAATGAACTTATAATATTAATAACACATTGGCTTAAGGTGCTTTTTTATTAACTAATTGATGAGTTTCTCTTCCATTCTCAGTTTTGGATAATATAGCTTGCCATTAGTAACATTCCTAAGAAATAGAATGAACTACTAGAAGTAGAGTTTATCATTACAATCATTCATAAGTCTCAGTCAAGGAAAGCCTCTTCTCACACCACAGAGATTGGCGTACTTCACAAAGAATGAGAACAGGTAGTGCTGGCTGGTATGTGGTGAGAAAGGAACTCTTATCCACTGCTGGTGGGAATGCCATCTAGTCCAACCTTTATAGAAAGCGATATGGAGATTCCTCTAAAAACTGGAAATTGAGCTACCATATGATCCAGCTATACCAGTCCTAGGGATATACCCTAGGAAGACAAAAATACAATACAAAAATCACTTCCTCGCACCTATATTAATTGCATTGATATTTACAATAGCCAGAATCTGGAAACAACCAAGATGCCTTTCAACAGATGAATGGCTAAAGAAACTGTGGTACATATACACAATGTCAGGAGAGATGAAGTAATGCAATTTTCCTATACATGGATGTACATGGAATCTATTAAGCTGAGTGAAACAAGTCAGAGGGAGAGAGATAGGTGCAGAATAATTTCACTCATCTATGAGTTTTAAGAAAAATAAAAGACATTCTTGCAATAATAATTTTCAGAGACAAAAGAGAGGAGGACTGGAAGGTGCATCTCATGACAGAGTGGTGAGTGCAGTTAAAGAAATAACTACATTGAGAACTATCATAACAATATGAATGAATGAGGGAAGTAGAAAGCCTATCTAGATCACAGGCAGGGGTAGCTTGAGGAGGGAGAAGATTTGGGACATTGGGAATGGGAATGTTGCACTGAAGGGGGGTGTTCTTTACATGAATGAAACCCAATCACAATCATGTTTGTAATCAAGGTGTTTAAAAAAAGATATTAAAACATATTTATGTTAATGTAGCAAAGACAAAAGCAACTGTGTATTAATATTATAAAACAAAATTCTAGATTTACCTACCAATAAAATACACCAGTATGTTTTATTTTGGTTATATATGTCAAAATATCCTTTTTTCTTCTCAAGTTTTCTTGCTTTTAGTTGATCAATCTTTAACCTGTTAAGATGTTTTATCCATTATAAAGATTTGTGATAGCTGTTGTTTTCCTAATTCTTGGAATTTGACCAGTTTAGTTTCATTTATAGTGAGTCAAAGGGTGAGAGAGACTCTTGTTCTTTCAAATTAAAAAAGAAAACAAATATTTGTAGAATTGACATTAGATATACATTAGATAGGCCAGTGTAACAAGCACTATTTATTTCACTAAATGTACTTTGATGTAATAAATTGAATTTAGAGTGCTTAAGTATTAAGATATTAAACTGTACCTGAGTCACTTGAATTAATGGAGTATGAAAATATACATTACTTATTCTGTTTTATGAAGTGAAAATATTCTGGTTCATTTAGTGCCTAAATTTTCATGATGAGATGATATCCATCAGATTTGCATGCAAAATTTTTAAATATACATACATACATTTTCAGTTTGCTAATAGCCATCTAATGAACATCACATTTTTGTGGACTTTTTTTTATAGATTTTGATTTTGGACATAAGGCAAAAATAATAGGAGCACATTAATTACTCTTTCCTAAAGATATTGAAATCATAGTAAAAGTGGAAAATTGAATTTTTTTAGTTAATAGCTTTTTTAGCATTTCAAAGGTAAAACTATAAACCTATATGTTCTAGAGTAATTCAAATAGTGGACTGTTGCATGATTCAGGAATAAGCCTCAGCAAAACCCCCAGCTCTAAGACACTATATGGTCTCGTAATGCAGCAAAGCATCTCTCAAACTCAATTCCAAGGCCTGTGAATCGAAAGGTACCTTGGATTTTACTCCCCACAAGAATATATCAAAAGACCTAATTGGGAGTCTTATATTGCCTATGGAAGCTCAATACCTGTAAAACAATACATCTTAAGATGTGTGTTCCTAAATTTACAGGTAGCCTCCTCCACCACTTGTTTTATTCAAATACCTTTTCTTTTTAACTCAGTTTTATTTATTTGTTCTATTTTAATATATACCTTTTTTCTCTATACTTACGAATTTTGGTGCTGCTTGGTACAAAAAGCCTTGACTGGGATAAAAGCTCAGAACAAAACCAGATGACAGAGACTGTGTGTGCAGCCTGTCATCCTTACCCAGAATAGCACCAGCAACACAGTATGATACCATACATTTTTGTATGGGCACAGTAAAAAAAGGGGAAACCATAGACACAGAAACAAGATCTTATCTTCTAGAGATAAGAACTCACTTTTTATAGCAGAAGGGTGCCTCCCATTTTGAACCTGTGTGATGTGGCTACAATGCAGTCCCCAAGAGATTGGACAGTGTTAGTCCAATCCCAAACCCCAGATCCCTGATGTAGAAATGATACAGCTCCGGGCAACACCACCAGGAACTAAGCTCCATTGGGAGATTTATAACACTGCTCTGGCACCAACTTGTGCCAGTTTTGATATGTTGAGGAAAGGAAAACTTGATCTAAGACCAGGCTATCCTATCACATCACCTAACACTAAATGGAAATCAGAGGAGATATCGTCCTTTGAACTGTGAAAAATAAGAGCACCAACAACAGAAAACTGACTTTGACAATTGTGACTGAACAGAGCTACCTTGGGACTAATAAAAAAAAAAAAACCTACCCTAGGCTGTAGCCCAGGACACATAGAAAACAACAACAAGAACAAGAACAAGAACAAGATGTCTTATTGCAGAGGACCAACTTGGACAACAGAGGCTGAACAGAACCTTTGGATCTATAATATCCTTGGCTTCGGCTTAGGGACTGAACGAAAACAGGGAGCAAGCCTTACAGAAGACTGAACACAACAACAATGATGGATAGGAACCTCTAGAACCTAGAGACTCTATCCTAGACCCCGACCTATAACCTCCGCATATACCAAGATCGCTAGCTACAGTGGCTTCATTTTCTCACACACAACCAAGACGAATCTTTCCTGGCATCACAAAAAAGGCTTTGGGATAGGGTAATGAGTATACATGGAGCATGGAGCCAGGGGTTGATCCCATGATGGTATGCTTCAAGGATGAAGAAACCCTGAATCTCTTAAGCCAAGGGAATTCCCTTTTTCCCCCAATGCTTACTGTGCCTACCCCAAAAAAAAGTGGGGGAACACCAAACCCTGCCACTCCAGCACCCATACTTTTTCTTGTTTTGTTTTGATTTGTTAGTTTTTTACTTTATTTTCCTTCTCTTTTTTCTTCCACTTTTGCCTTTCTTTTCCACTCTTGTGGTTATTATTTAGAGATTTATTTTTATTTGGCGGTTCCATTATTTTATTTTTTTCCCATTTTTCTTTCCTTTATTTTTCTTTTCTTTTTTTCTCTCTCTCTTCTTTCTTTTTTTGGTAGTTGTCACCAATTTTTTTTCTCCCTTTTTTCTTATCCTTTTTATCTCCAATGACGATGGAATGGATGTTCACTGTACAACAAGCTGTAAAGTGGAGACCAGTTGCACTAGCATTCTGGGGGGTAAAGGAGGGAGATATGGGATGCATACTGGGAACAGGGGCGGAGGTAGGACAGCACTGGTGGTGGGAATGCCTCTCATTCATTGTCACTATGTACCATAAATGATGCGCTGAAAGATTTGTAATGCACTTTGGTCACAATAAAAATTAAAAAATATTTTTTAAAAAGTGGAACATGATCTGAGAGATATTGCCAGTTAGTTACATCATATCAATACACAAGATAAAAAATTTTGTTATAAAAAATATAAGGGCTGGAAAGATAGCACAGCAGTAAGACATTTGCCTTGAGTGCAGCAGATCCAGGATGGATGGAGGTTCAATCCCCCCATCCCATGTTTCCTCCGTGCCTTCCTGAAGCACTTTCTGAGTGCAGAGCCAGAAGGAGTACCCCTGAGTACACCTGATGTGACCCAAAAACGAACAAACAAAAAAAGAAAAATGTAATTTCACTCAAGCCTACACAATACAGAGGTTCATTTAGAAATTATTTTCATACATCAAGTATTATCTCAGACATTCATTTTAATAAGTATAAGGTAAACACATATGGCAAACAAGATTTTAAAAAGTACAGAATACTAGGAGCTTGCTTTAAAGAAACAATAGTTGTAACAGAGTGGTGTCATTAGTGGCAGATATGACAGTGGACTATGTGGCTTGTTTCACATTCTTAAGAAAGGCTTCTGGCCCACAAATGCATATATACCATGCCTTCCCTGCAGCTGATTGTATGTCTCTGAAATTTATAACATCATAGCTTTGAAATTCTCGACAATTTGATATGTTTGAGGCTGTCATCCCTAAAGTAACACCCCAATTTAACAGACAAAGAGATATAACAAGAGTTTACTAAACTTTCTGCCATGGTATTCATGAGTTTTTTGGAGATACAATAATTTTCATAAATAAGCTTGCTACTGTACTTTATATTTCTTTCTTCTTCTCTTCCCCCACTCCCTTCTTCTCTGCCCCCTACCTTCATCCCTCCCTCCTGTCTACCTCCCTCCCTCCCTCCCTCCCTTCTTCCTTCCTTCCTTCCTTCCTTCCTTCCTTCCTTCCTTCCTTCCTTCCTTCCTTCCTTCCTTCCTTCCTTCCTTCCTTCCTTCCTTCCTTCCTTCCTTCCTTCCTTCCTTCTCTTTTTTCTTCCATGTTATATTTTTCTTTCTAATTTTAATAACTTTTCTTTCACTTATCTGAAACAAATATATTGTAATCTACTATGTCAACTATATGATGCATTTTATTTAAATAAATAATGAAAAAAGAAAGACATGAAGATATCAAGAATTATGAGAAAGCAAATGTTATAAGGAAAGAAATTATTTTTATTTTAATTAGATACTTTATTATTGGGTTCTATATTTTTGGTTAGAACATGATATATACAATGAATATTGACTGAGTAAATTTATTTTAAAAAATCGATTTTTGTGGTACAAATTAAGGTTTGTTAGGGACAGGAGGTGGAGACTGTATTTTCAAAGAGCAAGAGGAAGCATAAAAATACAATCTCTTTCTTACATAGGATACTAATTATTATATTAAATTGCAAACTGAGAGCACATGATTTTAGGGAACAGATAGACTGAAGGTTGCACACAGGGGCATAGGAGGAAGGTCACTTTGGGAGAAGCGAATAAAGATCACTACATACTTTAAGACTACATATTCCAGTACTATTTTAAACAGATTGCCTATTTAACATTTAATTAATATAAACACATTAAAATCACATTTTAGGAGCTTTCTTTTGTAATTTTCTATTAATTAATTGAGGTTTCATTTTACTTAAATCTAAATAATTAACTTTATCTTTCATCTCTTATGCTTTCAGATTTGTAACAAAAGTGTAATCTCTGGCACTACTTTCTATACTTTCTTTAATGTGATTTTGAATTATTGAATTATTGTTTGTTTTTATAATGTAAATAATGAATTGATTTAAGCTAGTGTTATTTCCTGTTACAAAGTCCTTGAAAACAAAAATATGATCAGATGGGAAGCATTACATATCCCAAAATATAATTTTTCCAGTGATATGAAATGTTTGAAATAGAAAAAGTAAAAAATTTCATAAGACTTGGAAGAATTTGCCTGGAAATAAAAAGATCTACTGAAAGTAATTGGCAAACAATAAACTCTGGAGGATGTGATTTATAAGAAATTTAGGATAAAAATATAGCTACTCAGGGGTATTGCTGTGTTTCTACGTTAGGTGTTTTAATGTTCTTTGACATATGTGAGTTAAGAATGGAATTCCTTTTTAATTATTCTTGCATAGTGAACCGTATTCAATCCTCAGATTCTGAGCTTTAATATATGTCTATGTATTTCCATTAAACAGTTAGGTAATTAATATATTACCAAGGAGATGAAAAATAAACATTAATATCATGTATTTCATCAATTTCTAAAAATTCAAGCAACATGTGTTTGGTAGCATACTCTGCTTTCTTTTTTCAAGTTTGTCTTAAAAATCTTTATTCAAGAACATTTACATTTCTACTAAACTTTCATAAAGTTTTTTTTGACAATTGATCCACTTCAGTGGCTTATGAATAAAATGCTCACATTATATCTTAAGATTTCCATTACCAGTCTGAAAGATGAAAAGCATGTGTGTTTCATGAAGATTTATAAGAACGACTGATATGAAAAATAATAGATGCTGATAGAGTATACACCTGAGTTCTAAATAAGAAAAAATCTTATTTATTACTGGTGCAGTTCAGTTGAGAGAGATTGCATAAGAACTTGGAACACAGAGGCTTCTGGAGAGAAATATGAAGATGGCTTGACCTTGCAAATGTTGAGTAATTCACCATGACTCCTGAGTATTATTCAGTCTAATATAGGTAAACAGCATGATATTGCCAACAGGGGGAGCTAAAGACAGAAGACAAATGATTTTGTTTTGGATAGTCATTTAGTTGAGCAGACAATATATTATATCCTTAATGAACCACTCAGAGTGAATTTAATTGATGACCCAACTTAGAGATTCTCTTAGAGTATCTATAGAGAATTGGATACAAGCTAAGTGCTTAACTTGGATTCCCTGCTGTTAATAGAGTCACTGCCATCTGGAGAAGATATCTTCTAATATGTAATTGCAACATTTTCAGTTGTTGCTTCTGTAAGGATCTGATAAAGTAAAAAAAGATTTATGAAAAGCAAAAATAAAAAGAGAAATTATGTTTTTCTCTGTCACACTTTGTTTATTAAATAAAGATTGCTAAGATATGAAGTATGTATATTTTCCAATCAAGTGAAAAGAAAATAATTTGTATTGGATACAAAATAATAAAAATACCTGTGTGGTTGTACATTAAATATATAAATTTTGACATTAACTAGCTCAGGAGAGCAATAATAATAAATTAATTAAAAGTAAAAAACGTTAGGGGCTGGAGAGATAGCATGGAGGTAGGGTGTTTGCCTTGCATTCAGAAGGACGGTGGTTCAAAACCCAGCATCCCACATGGTCCTCTGAGCCTGCCAAGAGCAATTTCTGAGCTAGTGCCAGGAGTAACTCCTGAGCACTGCTGGGTGTGATCCAAAAATAAAACAAAACAAAATAGTAAGAAATGTTGCTCAATAAAAAACTTATTTAATAATTTAAGATAAATTGTGTTTACATGATTAGGAATAATTTTTAAGTCAATAAAATTTTATGCAAGAATATATTTCTGATAAGCATAAGGTAGGAACAAAAGTTATAAATAAATGGTTTTATCTACTTATAAATACACCAGAAAATCTGGAAATATGTTATTGTAATAATTGAGAATATTATGGGTCAAAAATATGATCAGTAATTTAGATCAAATTTGCTATAATACAGCAAATATTTTCTAATTATTGTTCAAAATATGCCTAAATTTACAGTTTAATCCCATACACTATTATTTAACATGTATTTAGAAAATATTATAATTTTTCTACAATATAATAGAATAAGAAATATTCCATAATTCAATAAGTATGCTTTTTTAGGTATATGTTATTTCTATTTATGCTTTTATATTTTCCTAATGACATAATATAATTTTATTAGTGTATATCCTAATATTTGTTATAACTTCAAATAATTGATAAAGTATAATGCAAATCTGCCCACTTAAGACAATTCCAAATTCATTGTTATAATAGTGTTTTTTACCTTGTCAACAATACTTGCATATTGTTTGATATGTAATTAATTTATTTGAATGTATTTTATAATTTACATGGTTTCAAATATTAATTATTTTTGCCTCTATAGTCAATTTAACAGTAAATTGTGTGAAATGTGAAATTTATTTATGTAAAGTAGAATGAGATTTAGAAATGATAAATTGTAAATATTATTTATTGAGAAAATAGGACATTCTGGAAATAAATCTGGTCTTTCAATTATAATGCTCAGATGGTATTTAATCAAATTTAGATCATCAAAAAAAATCTCAAAATCACTATTAAATTAATTAAATTTGACATATCTCTATATAATCTGTACTCATGTAATTATAGGTAATTAAAAATAAAGAAAATAAAGAATAGAGATAGAGTCTGAAGTTCAAAGATCAAATAAACACTTCATTCATTTTATCTCTGGAATTTTGAAGTCTTGAGCTCTTGGGCAACATACAACTTTATACATACATAATACATACATATACACACAGAGAAGTAAAAACTATTATTTTATAACAAATATACTCTGCTTTCTCAAGTGGTCAAATGAAAGTTCTATATATAGATCATAAAATATATAGAATTTACGTTATTTTATATTGTTGTTTTTGATTTGGGTTTACACCCAGTGGATCTTTAGGGTTACCCTAACTCTGAGCTCAGGATCATATGACAAGTAGAAGAGTCTTCTCAAGAATATAAACTATAAGTATTATATTAAATGAATGTCAAAGAGCTACTTATGAACTGACAAGTTAACCTGTGTATAATTCATTTTGTGGATTTATAATACCTTTGTTTATCTATACAATATCTATTTAGTTTATTGAAATGCACATAAACATCAGAAAATTATGGTAAATATTGCTTTTGTTTTGTTTTGTTTTGTTTTGTTTTTTGTTTTTTTGGGTCACAGCAGTGCTCAGGGGTTACTCCTGGATCCACACTCAGAAATTGCTCCTGGCAAGCTCAGGAGACCATATGGGATGCCAGGATTCAAACCAATGACCTTCTGCATGAAAGGCAAATGCCTTATTTCCATGCTATCTCTCTGGCCCCAATATTGCATTTCTTTCTTTTTTTTTTTTTATTTGTATTCAGTTTATTTAAATAAGGATAAAGCTACTGAAGAGTTTTTACATATAAAATGTACAAGGCTTAATAACCTTTTTGTACCAAATTATAAAACCTACACAAGCATTTAATAAAAGAGCACACTTAAAAAAACACTTGACCTTTTGTAGCCTCAAAAAATTACTGAAGTTCTACAGTAGTAAATAGAGAGCACTCTTACATACAATTTAATCTACTGGCAGTTTTACTTAATGTAAGTTTTTTTTAAGGTCATTGCTATTGAATGAGTCTCTAGATCAGTTTTAGAATCTTCTCTCAAAATTTAAGTCAATCAAAATATTTTCTCAAATTACTAATACTGAAGAATTTCAATACTAGTCAAAAGTACTATGGTCTGCTTCAATGTTCCAAAGTGCCTGGGAGCTGTCTAAATTAGTAGAGCTATTCTGACCAACTGTGCTGCCTTCACACCATATGCAGTGCTCTCCTGTGACAGGGTCCCAAGGTCTTCCAGAATCCACAATGCAGTCAATGACCCTTCAAATTTAAGAGGATGGGAGCCAGCCTCTCTGCACTGTACAGTGAACAGGTGAGACCAAGCAACATAATTCTGAAGCTTGGGATCCACAGAAAGGAAGAAAGAAACAGAAGCAACAGAAGTAAAAATGAGGGACAGAGAGTAAGAAGAAAACAAGACACAAGGAGAAGAGAACCACAAAAACTGCTGGCAGTGGCAAGAGGTGGGAAGTGAGTGACTGCTAACCACACCTCTGAGGGGTGCCAAGGCCATGTATCTACCTACCACATTAATAAAAGCTGGTTGAACTAAAAAAAGAGAACCAATCAAGAGGCAGAATTTTCATGGTAAGAAGTAGTATTTCAAAATTTTCACCTTTCCAGTCAAGTCCTTCTAAACTTTATAAGAATACCAAAGCCACATCATCATGTGAGATTCCCTCATTACTATTCAGATTCCCAGCTATACTGAGAAACATGAGGGATATCTATATACCAGGAGAAAACACAACACCCCAGGGTCATGATATACATGGTACACTTTCTCACTGCTCCACACCTCAAACTCAAAATAGCTCACTCAGTAATATGCTGCTATATGAGTACTGATTCTGAATGTTTGTGATAAACTTCAATTTGAAGCAACAATGTTACACAGTTCAGCTGTTATTATCAACCTACTCTGTAGTTAAAGATACAAATTAAAAATTAATTTTGAGTAACTAAAAATAAGTCTCCACTGACTTAAGAATTGTCAAATGGTTAACCTCTCCCTAAACTAAGAGAGAAAATACAGATGAATGCAGAGGGGACAACTGAATATAAATATAAAATAGAACTCATCATTCCAACCCAAAAATCTGCACTTCAAAAAACATCTCTTAACATAGTTACATATAGAATCACAGTGTCCTTCAACAGTATTACATACATCAGCCCTGCAAATAACTACATATTTACAAATTGACATTACAAATTGACAAATTACAATTGATGTAATATTTATTAGGTATCCATTTTGTCTTATATATACAGATTTATAGTCTGAATAAAGGCATAATGGCTTAAAGCTATATGATCTATAGGATTAAATTTTTAATACAATATATAGTACTTACCTGCAAGGCTGAATGAGTTTTTTGCAAAGCTATTCAATAGCAAATGAAAATGTTGGGTGCTTTTTTTGTTGGTTTTTTAGGGGGGTTTGAGGGTTAGGGACTGACCCCACAGCCTGATGCATGCAAAGACTGCATCCTACCACTAAGCTACAACCATGGCCTACATGCTGTTTTAACAAATCAAAAGAGGATCTAAGACTCCTCTAAACTACTAAAAAGGCAAACCCCAACTTGAAAATCCATCACACAAGGCATAAAGTATCCTCTGTACTTGGTTAGAACAAAGAGCAGAAAGACAGAACTCAAGAATGTCAGGGATACCTTATTTCCCAGGGAAACATCTTCCAATACATGGCTGGAATGATAATACCTCTAGGACAAAACTGCAGGCACCAGAGTGGATGCAGTGTGGTAGCATGACCCAAAGTATCCTCAGCAGGAACAACAGCCCTCAAGGGAGCTCTGGCCTTTACTACTGGAGAGAATCAGCCCCACAGCACCTCTCACCTCAGGCCACATCCAGTTTCCCTGCTTGATGATTCTACTTTCTGAACTCTGTCTCAAAATTCTACCCTCCTCTTCCTACCCTCAACTTTCAGCCAATACTTATTAACTTTGATAATGATTACCTTACCTGACAATTTTATATCAGCTTCATTTTTTATATATTAAGCTCCTAGGAAGGAGACCCAAGATCACAGAGTAAGATCACAGATGCTCAGAGGCAACTCCATGGAAAAAGAATAGGACAGGCCAAGTACAAAACTAACCAATCAGCTCAAAAACCACTTTTTTTTCAGTCACACCCACTGACACTCAGGGGTTACTCCTGGCTATGCACTCAGAAATCACTCCTGGCTTGGGGGACAATATGGACAACATTGAACAGTGGTCAGTCCTAGGTCAGCAAGGCAAATGCCCTACCGCTGTGCCACCGCAGCTCTGGCCCTCAAAAAACAATTCTGTTAAGAGTTGAAGGAGGCCAAAAGAAGCAGATGACTTCCCTTTTGGTTCTGATGGGAAGCAATGGAAGCAATTAAAGCACAGCAACTTTGTGTATTTTCGATCATTTTTCTGCCTGTACTACAAACAACCTTTCTTGGTACACCGTTAGGGTCAGTGGGGCCACACCTACTAAAATACTAAATCTAACCATGAAGTGTTAGATTATAAACTAATACAGGAACGTAAAAATTGTGAACTGCTAAAAACTTGAGTTTAAAAGAAAATCTCAAATCTCCCCTAATGACTGAAGCTGACTAATGAAAATTCCTAAAATTCACTGGGTGTTTTACACCAGCGTTTTTCAACCACTGTGCCGCAGCACACTAGTGTTCCGTGAGATATTGTCTGGTGTGCCGTGGGAAAAATTCCAATTTCATCCGTAACATGCGGCTTCGGCTCACAAATAGACCAATCATTAGATTATTTCATTATAAAGTAATTATAAAATAATTTCTTTGTGTTTATTTTATTCTTATTCAAGAGAATTACTTTAAATATAGTCAATATAGGCACAAAGTTAATTTTTTTTTAACATTTTCTAATGGTGGTGTGCCTGGTGATTATTTTTTTCATGAAAAAAGTGTGCCTTTGCACAAAAAGGTTGAAAAACACTGCTTATATTATACTTGCAGCCGTTTGTTTACAAAATAAATTCTAGATCAGGGCAGAAAAGATGAGTATTGGGGGGAGATAAAAAGAGCAAGTAAAGGAAAACTTTTGGGGCCTAATTTTACACTTAAGAAAATTCCACCAAAATCAAGATATTTGTAAATACTGTTAGTATATATGAATTTGTCTGAAAAACTACAATTATATATATGCATATATATACTATACATATACATATATATACACTTTTAGAAACTTTCCTTCATGGCCATGTAACATGCTGTATCTTCCTCTTAGCTTCTGGGGGCTTCAGGTTGCTCACTGTCTCGGCTTCCTCTTTCGGAGCCACTCTCTTCAACTTCACTGGAGTCGTTCCAACTGGGGACAAAGGTGGCGACTTTACAGGGCCTGATGGACTTTTCCTATGTGTTAAGTCATGGTTCTGTCTACTGTCATTATCATGTTCCATCTTATTGTTCATAGGCAAATTGGAAGACAAAATTGAGGATGAGGAGGAATTGACCAGTTTTCGAAAGGCATTATTGGTAAAGTTTGCTTGAGGAGGGGGTCTGAGTCGGTCGTTATCTCCATTCTCAGTCTTTTTCACTTTTATACTTGTACTGGTTGAACTGCCATCAAATACAATCAGGGGTCTTTTCCTTAACCCATCCACAGTGCTGTTCCTTTTAGTATCATTTTTTTTCTCATGCTGTTCTCTCTTCTTTTCCATCATTTTCCCCCATCGGTTCTTTGGCAATTCTCTCCGAGGCAACGGTATTGCGTGCTGGACATAAAGATCAGTAAGATCGTCCTTGTTTATTCTTACATCATTTTCAACAGCTATGTTCTTCTGCTCGAGCGTGAGGAGCAAGAACTCCTGGGACAGCAGCTCCGGGTGCAGCAGCAGCTCCGAGTCGGTGCAACTGCGAACGCCTGCATCCCCCGCCATGGTCCTCTCCAGGAGACCCGGCCCAATATTGCATTTCTTAATCTATTAAACTAAATGATAAATTTAGGAGTTGTTCATAAAAATAACAAATTATGATTTTTTTTGTTGTTTTTGTTTGTTTTGAGGCCACATCTGACTCACAGCAGTCATGAGTTTCTCAGAGTCATGGCTCTGCATTTAGAAATCGCTCCTGGCAAGGTTCAGGGAACCATATGGGATGCCAGGGATCAAACCTGGTTTAGTCCCAGGTTGACTACATGCAAAGCAAACAAGCTATCAGCTGTGCTATTGCTCTGGTCCTAAAAGATGATTTCTTGTGCCCTGGTACTGATCATATCTTCAGGTTAAATATTTATTAGCAGAAGCTTCATACACAAATACACATAGTTTCATATATAGTGATAGCAAAATACAGTTCTTATAATCAAAATAAATAACACGATAACACAAATATAATGATTTTTTTTGTTTTAACTCTGGTAGGTATGATTGATTTATGAACCAAAACACTTAAGCATTTGAGCAGTTAAATTTATAATAATAAAAAAGGCCAATTTGGGACTGATTCAAAGATCTCTTCTTCAAAAGAAAAGTGAAACTTAGTGTGGTAAATAGAAAAACATATTTCACCAATGTATTCCTTGTGATTTATTTGTTTTATTGTTGATATATTTTCTTTTAAAACTACACTGTTTTTTGACATGTATACTCATATAAGTAGAAAATTTTACTTTTATAAATGTTTTACTGTATTGGATATTGGTACACCTTTAATGAAATAGTTTTTATTTATTATAGAAATAAGTTTTTTAAAAAAGATGTTACCTTAACTATGAAAAAAACACCCTGATTACAAAGTTATTAATGAAAAATGTGAAAGTGATCCACTGCAGTTTCATAGCTTCAGAACTTTGACTTTTTCATTTCGTGAATAAAATGTTGCTATAAGAGGCTGAACAGAGGTATTGCAGTTAGGGCAGTTGTCTGTATCATAACCAACTTAGATTTGATTCCCAGCGCCCCATATTGTATTCTCAGCCTTGCCAGGGCTGATCTTTGACTAAGAAGTAAATTGGGTCACTAATCTTAAACAGAAGACTAAATATATAAATAAAATTTTTGTGATGTGGTAAAAAAATATTGTGGGGGGCATACCTTGTGTTTTGCAAGACTTATGCCTAACTCTGTCACCAGGGATCACTACTAGAAATGTCCATAGAACAATGTGATATCTTTTGCAGGGAATTTAGGTCAGCAACATGAGGTAAACCCCAATATGAGGACAATATAGATCTGCACCAGTGTAGTCAAAATGTTTAAAAGATTTTACTGCATTTATTCTGATCAATCTTCATAATCAAGTTGATCTTCTAAACTTAAAGTTATCGTGTCAGTACTGAGAAATAATTGATGTGTCCATGATTCATATATTTCATTTGTATTTTTGCTGCTCATTTTCCCCTGATAATGTTATCTTTTAATAATCATTATATTTAAGAAGAGGAATTCGCTGTCTCTTTCCGGCCTTCAAGATATCGAAGCGAGGACGTGGTGGGTCCTCCAGCGCCAAGAACCGGATCTCCTTGGGTCTGCCCGTTGGAGCTGTGATCAATTGTGCGGATAACACAGGAACCAAAAATCTGTACATCATCTCTGTGAAGGGGATCAAGGGACAACTGAACAGACTTCCCGCCGCTGCTGTGGGTGACATGGTGATGGCCACGGTCAAGAAAGGCAAACCCGAGCTCAGGAAAAAGGTACATCTGGCAGTGGTAATTCGACAACGAAAGTCATATCGGCGAAAAGATGGCGTCTTTCTTTATTTTGAAGATAATGCAGGGGTCATAGTAAACAATAAAGGTGAAATGAAAGGTTCTGCCATCACTGGACCAGTTGCAAAGGAATGTGCAGACTTATGGCCCAGGATTGCTTCCAATGCAGGCAGTATTGCTTGATTCTTCGGTGTTTGTATTTGTTAAAAAGAACCTATTAAAAGTACTTGCTTCCAAGGAAGAGTGAGGATTATTTGGCTCAATAGATTCATTCACTGTTACTAAAAACAAACAAACAAAAAAAAAAAAAAGGAAGAGGAATTCGTCATGATTGTTAATTCTGTCAAATACTATTTAATGTGTTAAAATATTTCTGAAAATAATAAAATACTTGGGAAAATTTAACCTCACCATGGTAGGGATTTACCCAAATTATTTTTCAAAAAGATGTTTTTAGTGGGCTTTAGAGGAACACTCAGTGTTTATCGCTGCTTTGCATTCAGTGTTGATGCTCAAGGGGATAATGTGATGCCTGGAATTAAACACAGCTTGACCTATATAAGACAGGCAACCTATACACTATACATTCGTCACAGAAATGTGTTTTATATTGAAAAATAAACATAGCATTATTTATTTCATGGTAAAACACACTGCTTTTAATTTATTTTATGTCTAGGTGAACAAAATCACATAATTTAATTTCCAGTCCTTGTATATGTTCATATATTGAATTATTAATGATCTACAGTATAATAAAATGTACCTAATAATTACATGGCGATCTAATGTGATTATGACACATTTTTCTTTATTTTGTCTGTCCATATAATATATATGTAATTATATAATCAAATTGATTAAGAAACTATGGCATCATTTGTCCTATGAAAAACAGTAATCTCATATATAACTAATTGTACATTTTTCACAGAAATTCAATGATGGAAATTTAAATGTTAACCCACTTTGATATTAATTTTGCCTCCATCAGACAATTATTTTATATCTGGTATGTGAATGCATTTTCAACTATAATGCTATTTATATGAAACAAAATGTATTGTTTATTTTTAAAACACATTTAAATCGGAAAATATTAACTTTATGTAAGCAATCACTGGTACAGGGAGAACATTGGGAAACATATTGGAAATTAGCATAATTATATCAAGAGTTCCCTAGTGGTCAAAAACATTAGTACTCAAATTGAATTATGAATATGCAAATATTGTGGTTTTGAGTTAGGTCATTTGTCACTGGTAGCAGAAATTACAAGTCACTGCTGTTGTCTAAACTTTTAAAAACATTCACATGGCTAGTGATTTAATTCAAAATAAACTTGTGGTTCATCAAACATCATGAAAACTCAGTAAGACAAATTTACTATGTTTTAATTTTAAGCACTAGCTTGCTCTAATTTTTCCACTCAAAGTATTTTGTAGTAACAGAAATTCATTAAAAGTAAGGTACATTTTCTATAATACATAACTAATCAAAAGCATTAATTTAAAAATTGTAAGTTTAAAATAAAACTCAGATTCTCTTCTCTCACAGTATAAGTGCTTATTGCTCTGTACTAGAAGGGTCATTACATTTTAGCCGTTAGTTCAGATCATTAATTAATTTATTTTTTAACTGTGAGTTTTGATATTCATTGTGCAACTGAATTTATATAGCATGAAAACACATTTACAGGGCACACAAAAATGTAAATTTGCCATGCATTTGAACTACTTCAATAGAGACAACTGCTAGGTAGCTTACTGATTTTTTTCTCTCTCTGTTTATTCCTCATAAATATCAATATATAAATAAAGAAATATATTTTAAAATTGATATTTTTGTAAATGAATAAAATATAAAAACATTATTTATAAATATAGTAAATCAATTAACTCAGTTATTTCATAAGTGTAAAATTAGATGCCAGAAATGAGCCCTGAGCTGTGCTGGTGATGTGCCCTAGAAACAAAAATGGCATATATATGTACATATATTCATATATATACACTCACATATATATGTGTATATATATATATATATAATTAACTGAAGTTAGTATGAATGTAAATGCAAGGCATTAAAGGAAGTTTTTTCTCTCATCAGGGCATATTTTTTTCATGAAATAGCATTAATTCACTTTAAGAAATTTCTTACAATCTTTAAACATCTTGCTGATTTATTTAAATTGTATTTCTATCCATTAAAGTAAAAACAATTCTCATGACATATTTCTGTCATTAAAATTGGCAATAACTTCTAATAATTACTTTTAAGTGAATGGATACACATTCTCATTAAAAAATATGAAAAGACAATAGGCCCAAGTTACTCTTAAAAGGAGCTCAAATTAAATCGTATAGATTGAATGACATTCAAATTGATTGCTATAGACAAAATGGAATATTTTTCAGGTAAGCAAAAAATTATTAGCTGTCCCTATAGCTTAAAAAAGCTTATTTTTTAGTAGTACTTTGTTTTCTATTCTAATAGAGAAATAAATTAAAGTATTTGCTACCACAAACAATAGGACAACTTAGTTTAAGCATGGAAATAGATTATTTTGTTTATAGGAAAAAATGACAGAGATCACATTTCAAAAAGTTTACATTTGATTCATGGGTAAAAGGTTGTGTGCTTTGTAAGACTGAAACTCAACTATAAACAACTTTGTAGTCACAGTACTTAAATAAATGGAAATAAAATAAGACTATGACAGCATGTTTTTTTATTTTAAAAAATTAAAAATTATTTACAATCTTGAAATGTTCACTACTGTTCACAGCTGTGTTACTGATTAAACATGAGAGTAAATAATTTTTATAATGACATAAGGAACTTTAGTAAAAATTATAAGGGTATAAGTAGTGGACTATTAAGAATCACTTGGGCCTGGAGAGATAGCACAGTGGTGTTTGCCTTGCAAGTAGCTGATCCAGGACCAAAGGTGGTTGGTTCGAATCCCAGTGTCCCATATGGTCCCCCGTGCCTGCCAGGAGCTACTTCTGAGCAGACAACCAGGAGTAACCCCTGAGCACCACCAGGTGTGGCCCAAAAACAAAAACAAAAAAAGAATCATTAAAAAGTATTTAGAATTTTTGCATGAAAATAAACAAATTACTAAAGCTAAAAAGGTTTACTTTTGTCTGATTTATTTTCATAGTGTTATATGATTATAGGATTCATTGTTATTCATAGAAGTATTATAAGAATTATCATTACTTGATGTTATTTAAAAAGTGACATATAAGCAACTCCCTAAGATTTTTACTGTGACATTGCTCTTCAAGGAGAAGGAAAATCTCTTCAGTAGCACAGTAGTCAACTCCTTTGTCATCAGATATATTGGGTGGGAAATGTCATTAGGTTTTCTTTCCAAATCTAATTACTCACAGGGAGTATATGTCAGACTGAATAGTAAATATACGAGTTACCAGTACAGGCTTATTTCAGACTAAAGTAGAAGCAGGCTGCTCTAGACAGCAGTCTTCGGAAACAGATTTTTCAGAGTGAATTTCAATGTCTTTTTCAGCCCCCACAGACACTGACATTATACCAACTGTCAAAAAAATGGTGACATTATTAAACCTGTATTTCAGGTTAAAATTATGTTTTCTTAAATTATGTCTCTATCATCATTTCTTTCTTGCAATTTTTTCTATTGTTAGACATTATGCTATTTCCAGCTCTCAGATACCAATAAGTGAGCTATTTGTTTTATCTATTACGTTTTTAGTTATTTGACTATGCTCTTCAGCACAGTGACTTCTGTTTTAATAACTCTTTCATCGCTGACGCTCTGTTCTATTGTTTTCTTCAGTTTAGTGAATAGTCTGGACACTGTCACTCTGTAGTATTTTGAGGGGGAGGGGTGTTGTGTAATAGTTTATGCTTCAGGAGACCCGAAGGTAGTTTTTACCTCATCCATCAGTGTAGTTGATTCTTATGTTTTTCCAGTTGGTTCCAGTGTGGCTTAGTTGGAAATATTCTTTGGTTGACCTGAAACTTCAACTCTAGGTTCCTTTGTCCTAGAACATGAGGTATAGTCTGAATGTACACAAATCCATGTGCTGGTGGAAAGGATTGGATTGACTTCGAAATCACCCATACTCTCCCACCCTCTCTCAACATTGTCCGGAAGCAGCTCTCACATTGTCCAAGATCACAATAAAGCATGTTTATATGGGATATCAGAGTGGTCAGCCTATCTAATGTTATATATAATTTGAATATATTTTATATAATCTTAGACTTAAATCTCTAGCAACACTTTCTTTTTTCTTTCAGTTTTCTTAGTCTTGAAATGTTACTGTTTTCTATTTATAATTTTGTGAGATAGAGAGTTCACAATTGAAGATTCCTGGGATGATTTTATGTCTGTTTCTCCTGAATCTATGGTTTCAGATGAATCTACAGGAATTTCAATTGATGTTTCTCTACACGCCATATGTCTTTGTTTTTTTGTCTTTGCTTATTTTGAAATATTATTTGCTTTTCTTATTAATCATTGGATTTCAGAATTATGACTTTTGTGTTTTCTCCCTGGAAATTTTTACTTGTTTGGGTTTTTTTCCATTTCCAGAATTTAATTTATGTCTTTTGCTAAGTGGGTGAAATATTTTGATCTTGTTAATTAAAATATTCTTTAAATTATTCATTTTCTTTTAAATTGCAATAACTGGAGCAATAGAACTTGTTCTTATAACCTTGAAAAATCTGCTCACTTTCTGTATAGTTTTTCTTAATTTTATATTGTGTGAATTAAATTAATACATCCTTGCATTCAAGGATTTAGTCACTCATTCTAACACTAAGTTTCCATTTACTTTGCTATTTATTTTGTATTAATTTCTGTGATAGGTTGATTTTAGCATTAATTACTGGAACGAAGAATATTTAAGAGGGGTCCTTGCCACATTAGTGGAGTGAAGCTGATTTTCTGGTGGTTGTTCTGATGATAGAGAGAACATTTTATAACTGAATTACATTATTAATTTATTCACAGTATTATATATCATATTTCTTGAATAGAAACATGAGAAAACAGAAATAGTGATACATAGTGGAAAAGTGAAGGACTATTGATAGTTTTCTCTTGATCACTGATGCTTTTAGCTCCACTCTAGTTGACTTAATCCTACATTTTAGATGTAACTGTAAATCCTGGTCTTTTTCTGAGATTTAGGATCTTTATAGTTTCCCAAGAACATAAAATGCTTCCCAGACATTGGGCTTATCATAGGCTAAGAGATAACTGAGGCAATACCTGAGCATACTGTGAAAATAAGACTTGAAGGTCTTAAATAAACAGACAGTACCTACCAGCCCAAGTGAGAATGCAAAACATTAATCTTACCTTAGCAATACAATAGGTCTTAAATTTACACATCTTCTCTGAAAAACTCATGGAAATCCTCTCCTACTTTGGTAAAATAAATACCCTGTTTTCCTATACAAAAAAAAAATTAGCCATATTAACTTAGTCCTTTACTACATTCCTCACCTGCTGGTGTATATTTTCCTTTTATAATCTAATAAACTTTTCAATTTTCTTTTTAAATGAGTTTGAGTATTAATATTATTTAATGTAATCCTCTAGAAAATATTGAAGAGTTTGTGAACTTTGGAACTTTGGAAAAGCACAAAAAATTGTATTTGCATTTTATGTATGATTTAGATTCTAATTATTACTTAATGTTCCTATCATCTGTGAACAAATTTGCTAATTTGCAAATTATTTAAATATTTTATTATCATCTTGATTTTATTACTAGAAAATTTACTTTTAGGAGTATAGTTTAGTCATATAAGGAGATGCTCTGGAGTTGTTCCTGGATTTTCACTCAGAAATTACTTTTGGCAGAACTCAAGAAATGGAAGTGGATCAAACCTGAGTTGGCTGCTTGCAAGCAAGCATCATATACACTGTACTAATGATCTGGTTCATAGAATCTTTTTATGAAAGAGAACTTCCTAGCCAAAATTGTAGAAATTATAAGTTTTCTAAAAGTGGTCTAAACTTCTTTTATTTGCTAAATTAATTTGTGTAGAATATATTCATTTTGTTTAAGTAACACAAAACTAAGACAGCAGTAGGAAAATCATTATTAAATATCAATTAAATCACTGACTTGTATGAGTTTAATATATAAATCCATAATACTATTACATAACTTTTGAAGAGATCAAGTCTCTATACAGCTGGAATAAATACTTTTAATTATACTCTTTCTCTTATAGTCTCTCTCAATTTCTCTTGATTTTTTAATAAATTTTATTTTGATCAAAGTGGATCATAAATCTTTCACAGTAATATTTTAGGTACATAGTGACATTGAATCTGGGGCATTCCCACCACCAATGTTGTCCTCCTTCCACCCCTCATCTCGGTATGCATCCCATTTCCTCCTCCTTTGTCCCCAGGCTGCTAGTATTAGTGGTCTCCTCTGTGTCTAGTTTGTGTAGATTGAGTATCCTGTTGTAATTGGCTTTGGATTTGGTGTTTAAGTATGATCATATTTTATTTCTACTCAATGTTCATATGACTGTTTTGTCTTGGTAACCTCCATTATTTCCCACTCAATTTATGAGGCAGAACAAGATGGTTCAAGTTATGTGATTCTGTTTGAAGGGAAAAAAAGTCAAAAATCAAACAAGCAAAAAACAAGAGGAGTCCTTCTACAGGCTATAAATATTAATTTAAGAGAACAAAGGGAAAAATGAAGAAAACCATAACAACAATACAAAAAAATTAAACAAAAAAAAAACCAGCAATAAAGACAACAACCAAACAATAACCACTGTCCCCAAATAAAAACTAAACAAAACACAAACAAACAATAACAATAACAAAAAATTAATTTGTGCTTATCTCTTTTTTTTTATATGCTCAGTAAGTATTGGGAAGATTAGAAAGGGAATTCCGTTGGCCTAAGAGATACAGGGTTTCTCTGCCTTTGAAGTATACTGTCA
The DNA here is from genome assembly GCF_024139225.1 of Suncus etruscus. Classification (NCBI taxonomy): domain Eukaryota; kingdom Metazoa; phylum Chordata; class Mammalia; order Eulipotyphla; family Soricidae; genus Suncus; species Suncus etruscus. The sequence continues at coordinate 81,391,589 of NC_064855.1, forward strand.
TGGGAATAACTCCAGGCTCCGTACATGCTCTTTTACTCTCCCCTAGGGTCTTTTGTGGTTTCCAGAAACTTTCTACCCAGTAATGAATGATAAAATCATGCCTCTGTAACTAGAGATCTTGGGAGCTTAGGATGGCTTTCTATATGGTTATAGAAGTTCTGACCCATCACTGTTGTTTTAATCAGTCTTCTGTCGTTGGCGATCTTGGTTTTTGCACTGATCATAGGACGAAGCCTAAGATAGAGTCTTTCATTAGGCTTCCAGAAGTTCTGCTCAGTTGCAGTTTTCTCAGTCAGACCTCTGAAATTAGAGATCTTGGTTGTTGTACAGATCGTAGGCCAAAGCCTAGACTAGGGTCTTTCTTATTGGTCCCAAGATAAGTTCTGGTTGTCACTGTCAGTCTTCTGAAATTAGTGATCTTGGCTTTTGCACAGATCAAAGGATGAAGTGTCTTCTGATTTCATCTTATTATTAGGTGGTGAGATAAGACAACCTGCTCTAAACCAAGTTGTTGCCATTTTCTCATTGTCAGGTTGTCATATCAAAACTGGCTCAAGTTGGTGTCAGAGCAGTATTAAAAATGTTCCAGAGGGAGTTTGGTTCCTGGAGTATTTCTCTTGATATTTTAAAAATTTGATCCTAGAGGGGACAGAATAATAACAAAGTGGTAAGGTGTTTGCCTTGCACGTGACTGATCCAGGATGAACCTTGGTTTCAATCCCCAGAGTACCATATGGTCCCTGAGGCTGCCAGGACTGACATCTGAGTACAGAGCCAGCAGTTAGCCATGATTGTCACTGGGTGTGGCCCAAAAAGCAAAAAAAAAAAAAAAATTTGAGCCTAGAAAAAAAACATTTATTTGAAAGAAAATACAGAACAATAATAATTGTCATAGAGTGAATATCATTTTCAGACAAATTTTCAACCATCATTTACTTTAATTCATTCAGCTTTAACTTTGTAATGTACATTTTACATTTTACATGATGTTGCAAGGTTTTATAATTATATTGCACATTAGGAAAAAATGTCTTCAAGTAGAATATTTTATGATTTTACTATTAATTTTGATTATAAAAATCAAACTTAAGGGGTCAGAGAGATTCAACAGTAGTAAGGCATTAGCCTTTCACACAGCCAACCTAAGATGACCAGGTTCAATTCCCTGCATTCCATATGGTTCCCTGAGCCTATTAGGAGTGATTTCTGAGCGCAGATCATGGAGTAACCTATGAGCACCGTCGGGTGTTAACCCTCCCTGCAAAAAAGATAATCAAACTTAGCTATAAGAATTTGAGAGAGTATAGAGGGTAAAGTGATTGCCTTCAGGTACTTCACCTCTAGATAATGCCCAGAAACATACAGTCCTGTGAGCCCCCCAAGTGTGACCTCTGATCATAGAACAATTACAGAATAAACCCTGAATACTGTCTGTAGTTGAAAACCATAACCAAACAAAAGTTTAATTATAAAAATTAAAAGAATATTAAAACTACTATAAACAATTTTTTATTTCATTGTAACCATTTTCAATTTGTTAACTTACTTCTGGTATAGCTCTAAGAACTTAGATATATTTGGCCAAACTTGAAGATGATCTCCTTCCCTATCAGAAACTTATACTAAAACAAATAAAATTTACGTTATTAATTTCTTAATAATTTTGTAATATGTACGGAAAAAGGCAAGAATAAAAGATCAAAGGTCTGGAGCATAAGCTTTTCATGTAGTAGTTGTATTCTATCCTCAGCATGATCTTGAGTGGTATTTAGCACTGTGATATGTGATTAATCAACAATGTAGTAATTAAGACAATAAAATAAAATGATTATTAATGTTATAAAATTAATTATATGTTATGTATTGCAATATTAATATATGAAAAAATGCTATACATTAACTATAATTAGCTATAATATATAATTATACATTTTAATTAAGCAATTACATAGTATATATAGCTGCATTGTTAAACCTTTAAGTTAATCTACTATACTTATTTAAATGCAGGTAATTCACAGGAATGTGAAAATGTTTTTATAATTTTTGAGATAACACCTACAACTGCATGTGATATATCACTTGATCAAAATTACTTTGAAAGAAATAATTGTAATATTTTTTGAAATGAATAATTTCCCTATATTTTATTTTAAAATTGTCATGAAATAATTTTTAAAATTCATCAGAGAAAACTAATAGATTTATATGTGATTTAAAATCATTTTTCATAAAAGGGACATACAAATTTTAGAAAAGAAATTTTATATTGGGGAAAAATATAAAAATGACATTCCTTAAGTGATTTTTGTAAGAATTGTAGTGCTAAAGTGAAATAAAATGTTAAATTATTCAGCTACTTTATGGATCCTATCATCACTGAATAAAGTCATTTTATAAAACTATTATACTTAGTGCAGCATATGTAAAAATGAAATATGATATTTTGCAAAAGAGCTTATAAATGATTTAAAACTAAAACACACCATTATATAACATGGATATCTAAAATTATCTGATGAATCGCTAATGTGACAAGTGCTTTAATTACATATATGTAATTTTTCCTTAAATATTATATGTTAATATATATTATATATAAATATATAATATATATTAATGTGGGTTATATTTCTATAAATATAATGCCTTAAAATTTGTTTTAAGTGTAGGTTATTCAATTCTTAGAAGAAAAATATATTAAGCTGAGAAGCTTCTGCATCTCAAAGGAGATAGTGCCCAGAATACAAAGGCCACCCACTGAGTAGGAGAAATTATTCACCCAATACTCAGTAGATAAAGGACTAATGTCCAAAATTTACAAGGTACTAACAGAACTATACAAGAAAAAAACAAATAACCCCATCAAAAAATGGGGAGAAGAAATGAACAGACACTTTGAAAAAGAAGAAAGGCAAATGGCCAAAAGGCACATGAAAAGATGCTCAATCATCAGGGAGATGCAAATAAAAACTACTATGAGGTACCACCTTATGCCACTGAGACTGGCACACATCACAAAAAAGGAAAACAAGCAGTGCTGGTGGGGATGTGGAGAGAAATGTTTAGCCTTATAAGATTATAGAAATCCAATAATGTATCCTTTTCCTCTAGGTTATCTCTTTTTCTGACATTAAGGATCCTCAAAATAATTTCTGATGCTCCTTTAAATTTCTGTGTTGTCTGTTTTGGAATTCCACATTTTACTGATTTAGCTTATTAGAGTTTTTATCTCTCTTTGTGAGTCTCTTTGCTAGTAATTTATCAATCTAGTTTTCAAAGAAACAGCTGTTAGTTCTCTTTAGATTGTTTTTGGATTTCAATTCACTAATTCCTCTGTAGATATTAATATTTCCCTCATCCTCATTTCAGTTCTCTTTGTTGGTCCTATCCAATTTCTCAAGCTGTATCATTATGTTATTTGTGTGGGGCCTTTCTTTTTCCTGATGAGTGCTTGCAAAGCAATGAACTTTCCTCTTAATAAGCTTTCTCTCTTCTCCAAGTTCTTGTACCTTGTATCCTCATTATCATTTTGTATCCTCATTATCATTTATTTCCAGAAATCTTTTGATTTTCTATTTTATATCTTTTTTCACCCACTGGTTGTTTAATAAATAAATAGTGAGCTGTTCAATTTCCGGGTGCCAGAATTCTTCATTTCTCATTGTGATTAGCTTCTATTTTTAGTGTATCATGTTCTAAGAAGATAGGTGATGGTCTTAATTTTTATGAACATAAGATCTTAAAACAAGTAGAGGTGCAATTTGAAAATAATATTATGAAATAATATGTGGAGGAGCAATTTGAAAACAACATGTGGATGTGCATTAGAGAGGAATGTGTATTCATCTTTTCAGCAATGAAGATCTATATCTACATATAAACATGCGATATACTGTATAATAAATATATATGCAAATGTATACATTTACTAAGCCCCTCTCTTTAATTATTCTTTTAAAGACAGTATTTCTTTGTTGATTTTGAATCCTGCTGCTTATCAAGAGGTGATATATCAGTGTTGAAGTTTCCAACAACTATTATGCTAGTTGGGTCTTCCTTCAAGTGTCTTAGCTATTTTAAGTATTTCACTGCTAACACATTTTGTACACATATTTTAGGAGTGTGAGTTATTCCTTATGTACATTTTCTTTGATAATTAAAAATTACACTATTTGGGGCTGGAGCGATGGCACAGTGGTAGGATGTTTGACTTGCATGCCTTAACATAGGACAGGCAGCGGTTCGATCCTCCAGTGTCTGATATGCTCCCCAAGACAGGAGTGATTTCTGAGCACATAATCAGAAGTAACCCCAGAGCATCACACAAAAATAAAAAAAAAAGAAATTACATCACTTGTTGCATAACATTTTGTATCTGCTGTCTATGTTTTTGATAATAGATTAGCCATCTAGCCCTTTCGAAAGGGTTGTTCAATTAATTTTTTTTCATTCCAACCTTTGATATAGAGCTTTAGTTGCTCTGATTATTAAAATATGTTTGTTGATTGCATTAGAGTTGGGTTTTATTTTCTTATCTATCAATCTGGATATTGTGTCTCTTGATGCTTTTAAGTCCATTGATATTGAGTGAGATTTATGTCATGGAGTGATACTTTTTTTACCATCATTTGAGTCAGATTATGGTGAATATGTGGTATTTATTTTGTTTTAAAGTAATTCCTTCAGATTTTATGGTAAATATGGTTTTCAGTTTATAAAGTTCTTGAGCTATTATCTGTGGAGTTGTGTATAATTCAAATCTAAACAGGAGTCTGACTGAAGAATTCATAATCAAGGCTTTATTTCATTGACATTTTCTGTTTGTTTCTTAGTTATTTTGTGTGTGCGTTTTTAAATATATATATTACAATTATGTTTTGAATCAGTCTCATTTGTTATATCTGCTGTAAATCTCTCTCAGCTGTTCTTTTGTGTGAAAGACCCCTTTTGACCTTTCTGCATTTAATATTTTGTCTAATTATGGTTTCCATCACTTTGATCAGATATTTTCTAGAATATATGTTTTTGGATATCTTCTAACCGGTACCTGTTAGGCCTCAAGGATGTGCATGCATTCACTGTCAATGGAAACTTTCCAGTAACATTATTTTAGTTTTTTAATTTTTTTTGTATTTTTATGTATTTATTTTAAATATATTTATTAAGCACCATGAAAACAAACATGTTTGTAGTTAGGTTTTAGTTATAAAAAAGAATTCCCCACTTCACCAGTGCAACAATCACACCACCAATGCTCACCATCTCCCTCCTTCCTCACCCCTGTCTGTATTCTACACAGGCATTCTACTTCTCTCATTCACTACCATTGTCGTGGTAGTTGTCAGTGTAGTTATTTCTCTAACTGGGCTCTCCACTCTTTGTGGTAAACTTCATAAAGTGGACAAATCCTTCCAGCAATTATCTCTATTGTCTCTGTGTATTATTACAAAAATATCTTTTATTTTTCTTAACCCACAGATGAGTGAAACTATTCTGTCTATTTCTCTCTTTCTGACTTATTTCACTCAACATAAGCAATGTTATTTTTAATTGATAGTCCTTCATAGGGGTTTTTATCCTGTCCCTTTGGACCCCAATGATTGTTATTTTGCTCTTTCTAAATTCAGTCCAAAATTCTCTTGACATCTGCTCACTTACCTTGAGGTATATTTTCCATCTTCTGTTGTTGCCTAGGATTTTTCTGGAGCTCATATTTGATTTCAATGATTCTATACTTAGTGACTTTATAGTGATTTATTTTTCATTTTTCCTACCAATTTTTTCAGTTCTCACTTTTCTATTCATAGTTTTCCCATTTTTATCACCATAGCCTTTATTTTATTGGCTGTATAATCCATGGATTCTTTGATCTCTCTAGCCAATCTAGGCATTTTCATTTTGAAATACTTTTCAGAGAATTATGTAGACAATGGCCACTGATTAATTCCTATGGGTTATAATCTTCATTGACCAGGAATAGTGGTGTTCTTTGCTGCTTTATCATGGTTACTTTGGTAATTTGAGAGTGTGTCTTTTCCACTTCAGTCATTTACTACCAGGGATATCTTTGAGGTGGGCTGTATTAACAGCACGTACTGTGGTATTGAATTCTGATGTCCATTTGGAGTCTGGGTTTTGAAAGGAGTAACTCTCCTGGGTCAAGGAGAAGGTGTCCTGGGCATGCACCTGGTAATACATTAGGAATTTGTTTTTAAGAATTATTTTTTAAGGAACTAATATTCACAAATTTCTTAAATTTTTGACTTGTTTAAGGTAATTCAATATAATTTTAAAATATTTATTTTCTGTTTAAGTGAAATTTACATAAATAATTACAATAAACATTTACATTGTTCATTATTATGAGGTGTAAAAACAGAAGCCTTCTTAGCTTTAAAGCATGACTGATTTTGAAATAAATTATTTTACCCATACAGAATTTATTGTATTTCTCGAAATCAATTGAATCTAACATCTGGCATATCTATATCAAAATACAAATCTGAGTTAAAGAGATATAGAAATAGTTTGATCAGGGATGCATCTGATAATACTGTTTAAATATAGCTCACCTGCATAGCACATGCTTTGTGAAATAATTTTTTGAAATCTAAATAACAGATTTTTGATACATGTTTATATTTTTAAGTTTATTATTGCGAACAATTATATTTAAAAATAATATTTTGTAGTCAAATAGTTTTATATCTTTTAACTCAGATTTGTACTTTGTTTTAGATATGAGAGATATAAACAATTCAAGAAACATTTTCTATTTTTGTTTTTCTAATTGATATTTATTTTTATCTTGGAAGATTTTGAGTCTAAACAAAAGTTTTTTTAATAAAGAAACATTTTATTTACAGTAAATATTGGTTGAGTGGATTCTTACATTCTAAAGCTTGTTACAAGCTTTTATCTATTGTATTCATTTTATCCGTGATAAGTAATTTCAATTTAGTAATTAGATATATTAAAACCAAAAAATCTGTAAAAGACACGTCAAATACTCCTGCAAATGCTGAAATGTTAATAAAAAACACCTTAGGCTGACAGTTTAGCCAAGGGTGATAATCCTTATTTCATCAACTATATTTTAACAACTGGGTTTCACATTTCCTCCAAAGCACTTTGCACATGTCACAGCACAAATTAGTGAAGTCTAAATTTCAGCTTAAGGCTCCTCGTGTCATTTAATAGCACACATTTGCTAACTGTAGCCAAAAAGCAGGCTTCCATCAGGGATTCTGAAACACCTAATTTACATAAGAATGGGAAGTTAATTGTGTTACAGATATTCTTGTCCCCCCTAGGAGTTCATTAAGCATGCTGAACATGCTGAGATTATAACTTATCTGTCATTTTCAAAAATTTGAGAATATTCAACTTCAGATTCAACACCGATGATAATAACAAGCATAAGTTAATGTATACACTGCTCTAAATCAGAGGTAAGCTTTCACAGAAATTTATATGTTTGACTCTTGTATCTGCTGCTATAACAGAATACAATATTTAGGTATTAAACCCTCAGAAGACCTATCTACCTATATCTACCTCTGTTCCTAAAATTATGGTGCTTTTCATTTCACAGGTTTAGTCCCTTTAAACATATTGAAGTATCATAGGAGCAACTGAAATGTCTCATTTGCATTAAAAGAAATTGAAAGTATCAATATGAAACAAAAAGGAAAAAGTACAAGTAATTAAAGGAAAGAGGAATTTAACTCAGCCTGCATAGCACTTGCTTTGTAAGTATGAAATTGTGGGTTCAGTCTCAAGCACCACACAAACACACACACACACACACACACACACACACACACTAAACTATTCATCAATAATTTTATACAGATTGATATATAAATAGGTTTCTATATGCATGTACATACCTGTTATACAATTAGGTATTTGAAAAGGAACTTTATTTTGTAAGCATTGTTCAAAAAGCATATAAGATTATGAGTATTTTGTTTTATAACAAATACTTTCTTTAATACAAAAAGACACAGTTGAGGTATGAGTGATCCATTTCTAATATAAAAATATTCTATTCATTAACAATTATCTTACAAAATAAAAACAAGTCATTGAGGTCAGTGATTTATAGTGGGTAGGGCATTTATCTTGCACTTTGATCCATGTCACCAATATTCTAGGAGTGACCACTGAATACAGAATAAGGCTTGAATACCATGGGGGGTCATATACACACACCCCCCACAAAGAACTGATATATATAAACTATGCTTTTGTTTTTTCACCTATTTCCCCTCTCTTGATTTAGTCAGCATTACTTAAATCAGGGGTGATGAGTACTATATGGGGTCAGAACTGTCATTTCTATTTTTTTCTTTGATTAAGCTATTAATGAAATTTTGATTCCATTTACTTATTGACATTTTTTAATTCGTTCACAAATGTTAAAAACACATTCCTAAATTATCTTGTTTTAGTCTTTTTTAGACAATTTCAGAAATATATGTGGACTTAACATTCATGCATGTATTAAAGGACAAGATCTTTGGGGTGCATATTTATATATTTTTGCATTTTTTCAAATATGATTAAGATTTTCCCTCCCAAGTTCTTTATTCAGTGCTGGAGTTAGGGTTTTCACCACACTCTACCCTGGTAAGGGTCTATTCCCTGTTTTGTGCTAAAAATTGTACCAAATTGACAATATGTAGTATAAATATGTATGTATAAATATGTAGTATAAAAGATTTTAACTATATTCAGTAACATGAAAATGCAAGTGCTATACATCTTATACATTACACTACTACTTTTCTAAAATTTTAAAAATGAGTCTAAATTCTTACTTCTTTTTTTTTTTTTTTTTTTTTTTTTTTTTGGTTTTTGGGCCACACCCGGTGTAAATTCTTACTTCTTAAACAAAGGTAAATTTTTCCAAATAACATTTATATGATAATTATAATATTATATACACACATACATTTGATTAATGACATATCTCATTTAGTGGCAAATTATATTATTTCCATGTATACTTTTTAATTCCCAGGCATATTACTTGAGTAATAAATGTCAATTATGTACTCAATTATAAATATCATAAAGTGTATATTCCTTTTTATAATTATTGAATCACAATCTTTATGTTGAAATAAAGTTATTTAGAAGAATGTGAGAGAAGAGAAAGAGAAAATGCCACCTGTTCAAGAGACAACACAGACTTCTCCAAAATGGAAAGAATGGAAGAAATTTAGATATGTTCAAGAGAGATCATGGCACAGGTGTTATACATTCTTATGCTGCACACATTCTATATACTTCTTATTACTAAGAAACATTTTCTTTGTATGTATGCATTTGTAGTATAACCAATGACACATTCCCTTTTTTCATATGTAATTTTTGTTGTATTACCTGGTCAATTATTTCTGGAGATTAGATGGTAAATTGTACAGTACATATATTTGTATATCAGTGAAAATTATATTACTCTTTATTATGATTTGATTATTTACATGAACACAAAAACGTGTTTTTGCAAATTTATTTAATTATATATTTAAATTCAATCTTAAAATATTTTCCAATTTTTTTGAGAAATTATAGGTTATTTACTATTTAGTAGTGAGACTGAACAGTGCTTTATATTGTAAGCCAAAATTTGTTATTTTGTTAAAAACTTTCTACTATCATTTATTTACAAATTTATAAAACTTCCTCTAATTTTTATATTTTACTTTGATTTTATTGTAAAATATTATTCCATATTTGAAATAATTTATTATATGAATAGTTTGTTTATATGACACTCAAATTCTCTAAATTTAACATTTAGTTTTGAATTTTTAAAATGATCTCTTATACCAAAGGTTTCACAAATTAATAGAAGTAGCCATAGTAAATTTGTCCATGTTTATTTTATATTAATCAAAAACATTTCTCACACTCCATGTGTAATTGATAGTATAAAGTATTTTTTAACTTTCTTGAACTGCTAATCAATATTTGTATAGTTTAATATTCCTTTTATCATTACCTACTTTTTGTACTTTATATTTAGTAGTTTTAAAATATCAACATTTTGGGGCAGAGCTGTGGCACAAGCTGTAGGGCATTTGCTTCGCATGCTCTAACCTAGGACAGATCAGAGCTTGATCTTCTGACATCCCATATGGTTTCCCAAGCCAGAAGCAATTTATGAGCGCATATCCAGGGTAACTCTTGAGAGTCACCAGGTGTATCCCAAAAAGCAAAAAGAGCAAAAAAAAAAAGGCTAAAAAATAATTAACGTTTCATAATAAATATCATGCTAGCCAAGTGCTCTAAGTAAATATATTATATTTATTAAGGGTTAATAAGATGCTGGAAATGAGGCCACAAAAGTAAAGAGTGATATATATTAAAAGACTATTTGAAGACTTTATGTTCTTCAAATCAACATTTTATCTAGATAAGAAAGTTATATGAAAGAGTGAAAATAAAATTTTTTCAATATTTCCACTTGGATAAATATGGTAAAACATGTTTTATAGGTGATTTCTTAGAAATTAAGCTTAAAATAGGGACCTTGGCAAACTTTTACCTTGTTGCTATTTTTATTGCATCCAATTTCTCCTCCAATTACTAGTCTTAAAAATACAAACATCTGACTATTAAGGTAATTAAAAAAACTGTAAATGAAAATATATTCCCCATAACAGATGCTCATGAAAATAAACAATAGAAAATTTGGAATAGAATAACACTTTATTTGTTGATTTTCTTGGAGAGTGAGACTGATTTCTTTGGGACTCTGCTTCAAAGAATTGTGCTTATTCTCATGGGTGATTATATATTATTTTGATTATTATTGCGATTACTGGTGTGTGAAATGAAATTGGCAGTCCAAAGCATATTGTTGATTGCCATTGTTTTTACACAGTGTGACACAGTGGAATCTATGACAGTAGATCTGAAATTGGATAGACAACACAGAATAAATTTATTTTTCCTGGACACACATTTCCTATTTTGTGACCAAACACACACACACACACACACACAGACACACACACACACACAGACACACACACACGCGCGCGCTGTTTATTGACATTTTTGCTAGTCAAAAAATATATATACTGTTTATTAAATATATTTCTTAATATTCCTTTCAAGAACAATGCAACAACTTATAAATATTAATGTTTACGTTTAAAATAATTAAATGTTTTTAAATATACTTATGAGTTAAGTATATAAAACATATTAGTTTTTTATACATCTAGTATAATATTACGTATGTTACTTCCCTTTTCTTTTGATTTAAAGCATTAATGTAAAAGTTTCGTTTGAAGGAAAGAAAAGCAATAGAATGGGGGTAGAAAACACTAAATAAAAAAAAATTTTAAAAATAAAAAAAAAATAAGCCGAAAATGGGCGGAGTCCTTCTAGAGGCTTTCAGCCTCAGTTTGAGAGAGGGTGTGAAAAAGGTAATTGAAACACTACAACAATACAGAAAGAAATAACAAATTAAATATCCAGTGAACACTACAGCAATAAAGACAAGCACCGCACAATAGTCTCGGTCCTGAATGGTGAGGGATATGGGTTGCAGGAAGGGAATGAGGAGGGGGGGAGGACAAATTTGGTGATGGGTATTTCCCTGATTCAATGTTATTATGAACCTAAAATACTACTGTGAAAGATATGTAAGCCAATATGATCAAACTAAATTTAAAAAAAATTAAGTTTCAGTGGTGATTTCAATTTATTACTTTTTCCTTACTGGAATTTTTTTGTTTTGATTTGGGTCACACCCGGCAGTTCTCAGGGGTTACTCCTGCTCTGTGCTAAGAAATCGCTCAGGGCAGGCACAGGGGACCATTTATGGGGTACCTATATTTGAACCACCGTCTGTCATGAATCGGCTGCACACAAGGCAAAAGCTGTGATATCTCTCTTGCCCTTACTGTAGTTAAATAAGATTAATCATTTATTTTTTCAAAATATATATGGAACGCTTCAAGAATTTGCGTGTCATTTTAATTAATTCGACATTTCTAAACTGAGGCCATATCAGAACATGAGTCTCCTAGATTCTAAGGGGCCCAGGTGTGCAAATTATATGATGGGAGGCCATGTCATGAGACTAGAAATTAAGAGTAAAATGGGAGAAACAGAAAGACTTAAGATTTAAAAGGTTCTCTGTAAAAACTGGACTGACAAACATTAGTTTCTCCACTAGGGGGAAAACAAAACAAAACAAAACAAAAACTTTGGGCTCCCTGGGTGTTAATAAGGAGATATGAGTTTTAAAAAAACAAACAAATAGCAACAAAAACAACCAACATAGTAGCAGCAATACCAACAAAAACAATTTGTAGCTACAGCATAAGCCTAAGGAGTCAGCCAACACAACAGGCACATTACTGACAATTAACCAGGTCAGAACAGATTCATAATCAGAAAAAGTTTCACAATTGATAATATGAACGACCAAAAACGTAATTCTGAACTTAAACTCAAAACTATTTATTTCTCTGCGGTTGCTAGAAAAATGTTTGCATTTGACAATTAACTAATGATCTTTATTTTGACTTTATCTTGCCAAACAACTATTTGATAATTTCACGTCACTTTTAATGTATATAGAGTTAAATGCTGAGATACTATGTTTAAGGAAGTGAATAAATGGCAAAATAGTTAAGTAAATGAATGGAATGGCCCAAGATTGGATTTAAGTAATTGGTTCAGTGGAATACAATACTTCATTTCCAAGACAGTCTTATAACTGTTCATTTACTCATTCTATGAAGTAAAACTACTAAATTTCCCCACAGAATTCCCCATTAAGTAGTTTAAGGAAAAAACTTGCTGATAAGGTATTAATAATAAATGTACTTTTAAGGTACACAAAGGCACTTCTGTGAGTACTATAATTTCACCACTCAGTCTTTCTAAATAATTTGTCACCCTCCTTTTGAGTATAATTTTACTCTATAGTCAAGTTTCTTCATTCATAATCTTTTTTTTTTCTTCTTTGTTTCTGTGTTACACCCTGTGTTGCTCAGGGGTTACTCCTGGCTCTGCACTCAGAAATCCCTACTGGTAGGCACGGGGGACATTATGGGATGCTGGGATTCAAACCACCATCTGTCCTGGTGTTTGGTAGGCAAACACTTTACCTCTATGTTATCTCTCCGGCCCCATTCATTCATAATCTTAACTTTTTATCAATTGGCAATACTTGAACAGATGTAGTATCATAAATGTATTCAACAGTTCTTCTATTTTAAAAACTTTTACACAGTGATCATGCAGAAAATGCCATATATAAAAACAAAATAAATATATATATTTTTTAAAAAACTGCATATTGTCTCTTACAAAAAATTACATTTTCAATGCATATTACACTTTTGTCTAAAAACAGGAAGCACCTCAGAGAAATTCATATTATCTTTATTTTTAGTACTTCTATAAGTCCTTGTAGCATGGTCATGTTTTTTGGTTTTTCTTTGTTTTATGATAAAAATAAGCTGACAATGTATTCTAGCTCTAATCCTATAATTAATTAGCATGATGTCAAACAATCACTCATATTATGCAGTCCTATTTATCTTATCAGGAAAATGAATCTGTTATAATCTTGAATTATAGTAAGATTTAAGAGCATTTAAATGAATATAAAATGCCAATTTTATTATTTGGGTCTGAGATTATCTTGCTTCACTGATTTTGACTGTGCTTAATTAAGTTTCTCAAATACAGACAACTAAGATTATTTACATTTTACATTATAATCAAATATGATTATTTCAATTTTTGTTGTAATTTTAGATAATATTTCAAAATACAATAACGATTTTTGATAGAAAATATGATACAGATATGATAAAAATAAACTGTCAAGTTTGAAACTCATAATTAGCATCGCTAAATATTTTGTATAGTTAGTTAATGAATATTTCAATGATTAGGTGCTTATTTACTTTTATCTAAAATTGTGTTTATTTACTTTTATCTAAAAATAGATATTCAGAGTACTAAACATACTCGAAGTTTCTAGTACTATTTCTCTTTATAATGTCTCTTTTTATTATGTCTGCCCCATATGGTGTTTCTTTTTATTTTTCCTTTGGCATGAGAATATACTTGGTGATTCTCAGGGTTTACTCCTGGCTCTAAAGAAATTAACAAATAGATCCTAATAGTCTTCAGCAGACCATATGTCATGCAGAATTGTAATTGAGGTCTGTCACATGTAAGGAAAGCACCTTAAATCTGGCTATCTCTCAGTTCCCTAGGTATATACTTCTTAAAGACAAAAGTATTTGAAGCAGGGTTTTTATGTATTTATTTTTAATATTATGTTCTGTGCTTGTTATTTACTAAGATGTTATAAATATTAGTCCTAGGAACAGATGTTTAGAAAAACCCAATTCAGACATTACAGAAGCTACACATTTTATCTGTTAATGTCTTCAATGGTAACTTATCCTTCTCCTTTCATTTCATTACCACTGCTTTTATTTATTTTCTATCCTCTAGTAATCACACCTCTTTGACTGCTATCTTCCTTATTAGAAAGGCAATTTTATAGCCTTTTTATCTCGGTGGCTGTATGTGTCAATGGAGGCAAGAATGATCTGCTGCTGCTTACAGGAAACATGGAGATTTAGAAGAGGGTCATAAATTTAATTCCTATATCCTTTCTGTTAGTTTTTATCAGAGAAACAATTCTAGAGCTGATGGAAATGAGACTATACGATGTATATCTATAAAGATTGATCATTTTTTGTCCCAGAAATAAAACTGAAGAAATACCTCACTATTACCTTTAGGCAACATGTGGAAAAATTAGAAGTACATAGTATTAACGACTAATAAATAATAATTTTGTTATTATTAACAAAATGAACCAGGTTCTTACCTGGAGGCACTTAAGGACTTATTTTTATCATTTCTGGCTCTGCACTCAGAAATTGGTCCTGGCAGTCTGAGGGGACCTTATGGGGTCCCAGAGATCAAACCCAGGTCAGCTGTGTGCAAGGAAAATACCCTCTCCACTGTGCTAGTTCTCAGGCCTTATATAATAAACTTAAATGCAATTCTATCTATTCGTTTTGCTAGTTTCTCTATGCTCCACCTATAAAAATTTACTTTAATGAGAAAATTTTAAGATTAGGACACTACATTATTGATGTGTCATACTTTTATATAAATATATAATGTCTGGCATTAATAATTTTGATGCCAATAATTAAATTGCTAAGTAAATATAATGAAAGTATTTCTACGTATTTATTTATTGCAATGTAACTTTTTCAGTTAAGTAAGATTTAAATTTGTCATCTATTTACATTTAGTAGGTCTATTAGAGAATTACAACATTCCCTAACCTATAAATTTTCTTGTTACATATTTTTATTCTGTGACACTTGAAACAATTTCAATAACCAGTAAAATTTCATATACTTTTTTTAAATATATACTTCCAAATCATATCTTAAATTGTGACCAATTGCTTTGAGTCACTGAAAAGTTAATTACACTTGACAGTTTTACCATTTGCATCATTACAGATAAATAATATGTAGTTTAACTCTGAGTTTGTCTAATGCAAAACAAAGCATTGTTTTTGTGTCTTGGACTCCCTATCATAATAATCTAAGGAAATTTGTTTTTTTTTCATTCAATCTAGATTAGCATGGACTTGACAATGTGCCTAACGGGAGCTCTACCTGTGTTGTGAGTGGATCAGTAAAGTATCCTCTTTTGTTGACTTATTTTGTTTTGTGGGGGGACATACAGTCATGATCAGGGATTATGACTCACTCTGTTCTCAGGAGTTACTCCTTGTAGTGCTCAGAACATATATATATATATATATATATATATATATATATATATATATATATATATATTGTCAGGTATTGAACCCATGTGCAATGTCAGCCACGTGTAAGCAAACACCCTACCTGATGTACAACATGTTGGTCTGAATCCTCCCTGAACTTTTGATAAATATAATGAACAATGATGATTTCTAATATAAAATGTATTAAAATGAGCTGATGGACATAGATAAAAACAATATTCATTTAATTCTGTGTTTCCTCCAGAAGAGTGTCATGTCTTTAAACTACTGAACATGCTAAAAATAAAATCTATATTATAGTCTATAAAATTAACATTCATTTCTCAATTATTTGAAAAAAATCAAAATAATTTTTGTAAAAATATTTTGATGATAAATTTTTCATTAAATATAGTGGACTGAGCAATGCTCAGTGGTTACTCCTGGATCTGCATTTAGGAATCACTAGTGATAGGCTTGAGGAAACCCATTTCAGGGATCTCAAACTCGTGGCCCACAGCTGCAAAGGGCCCTCCGTACAACATTTTTTGGCCCTGCCCTAGAGGGATCTTCTTTTGTTTTGTTTTATTTTAGTTGTCTGGGTCACACTGTCCAATGTTCAAGGCTTACTACTGACTTTGCACTCAAGGATAACCCCAACTTTGCCTCCAGAGGCCCCCAGGTAAATTGAGTTTGAGACCCCTGCTAGATGCTAGGAATCAAACTAGGGTTGGGAGTTAGAAAGAAAAAACAAACACATCCCCTGTACTATTGCTCCAGACTCAATCTCAATAATCTTATTTATTTATTTATTTATTTATTTATTTATTTATTTATTTATTTATTTATGTCAAGTTATCATATTGTGCTGATGAACTACTATTAAACTATTAAAACCAAAGAGAATTTTAAAGTATGACTGAAATGGAAGAACTATAGTTTACTTATTTTTCCGACCATATAATCCATAATAAAGCTTAGATTAAAATTCTCAGAAACTATTCAAAATCCTTAATAAATTGCTTTGGCTAAAATAGAAATATCAAAATAATGAAGTGTTCAAAAAAAGCACCAAGAATCTTAAAGTGTGATACCAGTGCTAGTCTTTACATGGCAAACCAGGTTCAATGAACTCCAGCTTTCCATCATGTTCCTGGGCCCATCTGGAAGAATTCCTGAGCACACAGCCAGGAGTAACCCCTGAGCACCACCTCATGTGGCCCAACCACCAGAATAAAATACAGAAACAAAAACAACAGCATATCAAAATGAATTAAAAAACAACAAAATTAAGCCAGTTAGCAAGAGACATTACTGGTTTCTATGGACTCTTTCAAAATTATCTTGTGCCTTACTGTGCTTCTTGATAACTTGGGAATAGGTATGGCATGTAGTTTCTTTTTTAGAACTTAATCAGTTCAATTGTAGTAGTCTAGTGGTGACAAAATATTTGTGACTTTATGTCTCTTAGCTTGAGCTTGGATCACAATAATGCTAGTTATCACTCTTATAAAATTCTGATTTAAATTTTTCCCACTCAAACACAATAACAACTGCTGGGATTGCATATTAAATATTGTGAAATGTATGGGCCAGAGACATAGCACAGAGGTAGGGCAATTGCCTTGCACGCTGCCAACCCAGGACAGATGTTGGCTTGAATCTCAGCATCCCATATGGTTCCCCAAACCAGCCAGAAGCGATTTCTGAGAGCAGAGCCACTAATAACCCTTAAGAGCCACTGGGTGTGACCCCAAAACAAAAACAAACAAAAAGTAAAATCTAGGCCCTCTCAGAAATAAAATCCAACATGAACATAAATCCTTGAACAGCACCAAATGTAATGAATCATGTAGGCTTATCTATATTTACAGATCATGAGGACATATTGAAAAAAATCAAAAAAGTAAAACCTCTTAATAAAGTACAACTATTCAAGTTACATTACAAATCCTTCAAAGTAATTATCTAATTTTTGTCAACTAAACTGAGAGCAAATAATGGAAAAGAATTGCTATGTCAGATAAAGTGTAATATAAAGTACTACAAAATCCCAAAGAAAACTATAGATGTAAGCAATTTAGTAATTGTATGTAAAATAAAATTGACAGGTTCAATAGGTAATAGAAAAAATAAGTCAAAAAATGATCAGTGCAGATGTAATGAAAATAATATAGTAATATAGGATAAATAATTAGAGATAATCTATATATCATAAGGGTTCAAGGAAAAGAAGGGGATATACTCTAATTTGAAGAAAAAAATTCCTAAACTTAAAGATCAGTGAGACACCCAAACACAGGAATTTAGAAAATTCCATATAATTATCTGAAAGAGTTGCAAATTAATACAAATTATAATTAAACTATAACCATCAGGTAAATTCAGTTTCATATCTAAATTAAGCTCCATAAAATTATCAGCAAGTTTACTCACAGAAATTTTTTTGGCCAGAAAGGAGATGTGTAGTTAGAATAGATTGTAGGCATCAAAATGTTTGTCCTAATATCCCCATCTGAGGAAAAAGCAAGTCCTCAATGCCCCCTAAAAGTCTCCTTTCTTGAAAACAAAAACAAAACAAAACTAAACAAAAACAACAAATAAAACAAGCACAGATAATTACATGCTATTATTGACTCACTGGAACATTTCAATTCTCCTGATCAAGGGTAATATCACTTAATTTTAGGAAGAGTAGTGTAGACATATTTCTTAATAGAAAATATTTCTAAATTAGTATACTCTACTGAGCTATGCCTTCTGACTTAAAGGATAAACACAGAATGAGCCACTCTGTAAAACATACTCACCATTACTATAATGGTTCTACAGCAAATCTTTAAAGTACTTTAATTAAATGAAAAAAATATACCTAAAAATATTTAGATACATTTAAAAGCTAAAATGTTAAAATAATCATAGACTATATTTATTTTCAAGTTCATTAATCTTTTCCCTTCATTGTTTTACAGTTAGAGAATTATCAAATATTGTCATTGTTGAAATATGTTTTATTGATCCCCTGTTATTTAATATTTTATTATATATATTTTATTTTATTTTTGGGGTCACACCCAACGATCTCAGGGTTACTTCTGACTCTTCAATGTTGATTCTCAGGGGATCATGACATACCAAAGATCAAAATAGGCCACCAAAATGAAAGGCAAATGAATTTTTCACAGTACTTTCTTCCAGCCCCTGATTTACAGAAATTGTATTCTTATTTCACCATTGAATGCTATTAGAATTAAGAAAATATTGCGTTAAATTCAATATTCCACTAAAAATATTAGGACCAGGGGCCGGAGCTGTGGTGCAAACAATAAGGAATCTGCCTTGCACATGCTAGCTTAGAACAGGTTGTGATTTGAACCCCTGGCATCCCATATGGTTCCCTAAGCCAAGAGCGATTTTTGAGTGCATAGCCTGGAGTAATCTTGAGCATCACTGGGTGTGGCAGAACCCCCGTCCCTCCCCAAATTAGGACCAGAACATTAGTATAGGGGTTAGGGTGTTTTCATTGCATGTAGTCAATTCATGTTTGATTTATAGCACTCTATATGGTCCTTAAAGCCAACCAGAATTTATATTTTACCACAAAGACAGGAGTAAAATATGAATAATGCTAGACAAAAAATATATACAAAATTTTAAAATATTTTCTTGGAAAAATTAGTGAGTAAAATAGTTGAAAACAAATTGATGTAGAAATAATTCTCCTTTTCTTAACATTTTCTTCAATGTTTTATCTCAGTTCAGTGATTAGTGTAATCAATATAATATATCTCATCTATTTATCAATCTATTTCACATCATTCCTAAATAAAGTTACACATTATTTTTGTATATATGTAACCAAAAGCATTTTCATATGTGGCACTTCATTTCCAATTATCTGCAATGCTTTTCACCTGGCATCTCTTCTGCATTGCAAACAGTACAGAAGCAAATGGAACTCATCATCTTTATCTACAAGTCAGTTCCTGAACATGACTTTCACATTTTTATTTGTGCCATAATAATTTTACTTATTCAGATCTCCAAACTTGTAATCATCACTGACTTTTATTATTTTTTGATGTACCCAATTGGCAATATTGGGGAAAAAACAGCAGTACTTACTTATTTTATGATCTGCATGCATATTGGACTCTAATGTCCTTCAGCCATATTAAAATGTGAAAATCATAACAAGATTTTAAAGCCCAGATAAAATATTATAACCTATGTTTCCTCCCTTGGTTCTCTCAGTTTGAAGTAGTCTCTCCTTGCACTTCACTATTTTAGCACTCCACTCTAAATATCATTTGACATGTATAGCTCAGGGAAAAATTTTATGATATACTGTCATTTTCTTTGTGGAGGCAGGTGCTGTCATTTCTATTTCTTTGTAGATGCCATAACATCATAAAAATATCTCTCACCAGTATATGGTAAAGTAAAAGTTTGTAGGATGAAGTTTTAGGAAAGATTTCTTAAGTTATGTTAATGATATCTCCCTTTCAATTTAACCTGATACAATGAGTCTGCTATATAAGGAAGGTAGAATATACTTTGAACTCTGTGGATGATAGCACTAAAGTAAGTAGATATAAAAACTCATATTGCCATTGAAAATTCTAACACTTTTGAATAGTAAGTACTGAATAAGGGTATAAAGCAAGTTCTCTGATGAAAATAAGGAGTTATATATGAACAATTTATATATGATGCAAATACAGAAACTAAAATATATTGATTACCAGAAAGAACATAAGGACAAAGGCTTGAATCTACACAAGTTTATAGAAAAGTTTCAACTCTGTCAGATACATACAATGATAAAATAGGGGCCTTAACAATATTATAGCAGTTAGGGTGCTTGTCTTCCATGTAGCTGTCCAAGGGTAAATTTTAATCACCTCAATATGGTCTACTACAGTGATCTTTGCATGCCATTATGGCTATATCTATAATATCACTATCCCTTTAAAAGCTGTCATTTTGTTTACAAGATACAAATCTTAACAAAATTGGCAGGAGATAATTTTAAAAAAGTCCTGTCACTTAGCAAATTGGTTTAATTTTGTGCTGGTGCATAATCCAGTGTGTAAAATTTTAAGATAGATGAGGACATTTTTTATTTTTTAAAAATCTTTATATTTTTTATCAAATTTGAGTCCATGTTGTCCAATAAATTATTTAGGGGTTTTAATAATTTAGCATAAAATACCTTCATTTCTTATTATTGCTAAATCAAAAAGACATGTCATTTTTAAACAAATATGTTTAGGTAAAGATATTTTATTGTGGAACTTTTGGGTTGTTAAATCCCAAATAGTTACCAAAAGACCTGGAGCAATCCAATATATTGGAAGGAAGTAGTTAAAATTTTTTGTATATTTTCCATTCTTTTATATATATGTAATGTATAAGTCAAAAGTAATGCTTATAAAATATATAGTTAAGCCAAAATATTTAAAAATTATTTAATGTATATTAAATATAAAGTTTACTGAGTTACATAAAAATAAAAAATACAGAAAATATTTAAATAAGCAAAGTCTGAATAACCCACATACATTTGATATATGCTGGAAGAACATAATAAAACCCAAACATTTATATATACATATATTCTCCCATGGTTATTTTAAACAAATTTACTACATGTATTTTTTCTGAGCTTTAGGAACCTTATATGTGTATGTGTTTTTTCTAAAAAATACAAATGTATGCATACTGTGTATTAATTATGTGGTCATATTGGTATTTTCTGTTATCACATCTTTAAGTCAGAAAATAGTTTATAAAGTCTATATCAAGAAATAGATTGCATTTCTAGAGATTATTTTGGTATATTTTGCCCTCTGATAGTATCAACAACTTTTAATCAACTGGCAATGGTGCTTCCTCAAATGGGAAAAACTACTGGGCCCAGTAGCACAGGCCTAATGAGCTTGACTTTTTTGGGAGCACTATGGCTACTCTGGAGAATACTGAATTTTTTTTCTCATAGTTTTTATCCTATCATTTCAGCACAATTGAATAATGCTTATTAGTTGTTAATAGAAGCAGTTATGTAAAAGGTTAATAATATGCAGAGGTCACTATAAAAAGAAATGATTTATTTAGTAACACACAGCAAAACATATTTATAGAAATATATGTTTTCTTAAAGGCTTCCAGTTGGTAAGAAAAGGCAGAGGTCTCAGGCAGTTCTATCCCGGGGCATGCTCTGAAGAAGATTATGTTGCCTTCCCAGGTGTTTAAACAATTTCCTGACTGGTAAACTGTAATCCTGGATAAAGTGTGCCTAGAGATTAACAGCGTGGGTTTGCTGTTATTGCTGCTGTTACTTTCCCTGCTGAGAACGAACTAACTATCATCTTCCCAGGTGACAAATGGGTTCCAGTCAGGCAAAGCACACTAAGTCTCTGAGATGTAGTTTCCAAATAGTATGGATATATTTTTGCACATGTTAAAATATTGTGAAAAATGGAATAATCTTATCTCCCTAAATAAAATGGATTAAGGCTTTGCTATGATTACAGGTAGCTGTATCTTCTTGTACTCAAGCCATTTCAAAAAAATTATCATAAGGTGTCAGCTGATATTTAATCTAGCTCTGGAATGTAGGCATCAAAATATTTCCTCTGAAATTATGTGAAAGCTCCAGAGCAAAAATATAGTTTTAAAAATAGCAAGTTTATATATGCTACAGTTTAAGATAAGTTCAAAAATTACTAACTGATAATATATACACAAGTCAGTAGGTCAAAAAAGGAAAATTCAAATTCACTTTTTCTCTCTAAAGAAGTTGAGTGGAGACTAATAAAAACAGCACTGAAATTTGGTACTTAAAATTTATATATTTTTTATTAATTTAATGTTATTTCTCTGAGGGAATAAAATTTCCTATGTTCAAGGTAAACACATTTCATCAAACCACTGCTTATTAATGTCTATATTTTCTCTATCTTGGTCAATCTAAAAAATCAAATTTATTCATTTAAAATTATTCTCTTTAAAAACATTTCTTTTTTAGTGACTAACAACTAATCCAATACTACTACTATTGGCTATACTTGAATATAGCTTGTTTCTTACAACTTTTTGTCTGGTTTGTGGCCCAAACACAATGCTGAAGGGTTACTCCTGGCTCTACATTCAGGAATCATTCATGGCAGTGTTCCACAGGACCATATGGGATGCTGTGGATCAAACTCAGGTGGGCTGTGTGCAAGGCAATGCCCTTCCAGCTACAGTATTACTAGACCCAGTCCTTCAAGACATTTGAGCAAGCCAACAGTATTTGCTGCCAATGTTCTCCACTCTACTCTATTAAGCCAAACTATGAATCTTTCCTGTTTGAAGAAAACAATACACCTGCAGATGTCTTTGCATAGCCTTGAGTGAAAATTTTGCTTAAAGTCTGCATTCTAATTTCTCCGACATTAAAACTCTCAAATATTTCTAATCATTAATTTAATATTATCAATAATATTTGTCAAAATAATAAGATGATGCAAACAATTTTTAGAAAAACAGCTTTAGAAACACAATCAAGGAGTTTTTAATTTATTATTAGAAATTTTAAATATATTTGCATATATTGCTACTTACAGGTATATGTATATGAAAAATTAGAACATGTAATAAAATGTCTATTTTTGTCAATAATTCTTTGTGAATGAAATACATTTAGAATACAATTTTATAATTTTATGGATAATTAAATGCATAATAATTAACTTTTACATTTATTACTTTTTCCTTGAAAGTTTTACTTGCTGGGTTTGCAATCAATTGAAGCCAAGTATTATATATGAATTTAAGAATGCTCTCCTATGAAGTCATGAAATTTTCCTATACATAGATGTACATGGAATCTATTATGCTGAGTGAAATAAGTCAGAGGGAGAGAGATAGATGCAGAATAGTCTAATTCATCTATGGGTTTTAAGAAAAATAAAAGGCATTCTTACGATAATTTTCAGAGACAAAAGAGAGGAAGGCTGGAAGTTCCAGCTCACTACATGAAGCTCACCACAAAGACTGATGAGTGCAGTTAGAGAAATAACTACATTGGGAACTATCATAACAATCTGAGTGAATAAAGTAGAAAGCCTGTCTAGAGTACAGGAGGCGGTGTGGTTGGGAGGAGGTAGATTTTGGACATCGGTAATGGGAATGTTGCACTGGTGAAGGGGGGGTGTTCTTTACATGACTGAAACCCAACCATAATCATGTTTGTAATCAAGATGTTTAAATAAAGATATTAATTAAAAATATATACTCTCTTGTAATTTTTCTACTTCATATATGGTGCTAAGAACAAATTGATTACATACACTAATCTAATTGTTTAAAAAAAAGCACCATTCTTGTGTTGTAACACTATAAATTCCCATAAAGAGAAGACTATCATTCTACTATATATATTTTAATAATGTATTAAAATTAAAGGGATGTAATAAATATTAAAATAAGTATTTTCTAATTTAATTATTTTTTACTTTTTATATAAATTTATATTATCATTAGATAGAAAATATAAAATGATCAATTAGGCAAACTGTCTTATCAGAGCATTGCACTGCAGCAGCATACACACAATTTTTTGTTTTTTCTTTTTTTGTAATAACAATTTAAAATTTTTTGTGTATTAGTATATTTTTAGTATAAATATGTATGTATTATTCAAGTATTTGAATGACACATAGTGACTATAATTTAAATATGTATAATCTAAACTTAAATTTTACATTAAGAATACTAAGATTCAATGAGTTATTCCTTTTCTGTTGAAAATCTAAAGTTTTTTTATATATATTTATAACTATAGTTGTCTAAATATCCTTGTCTAAATCATTATGTTTCTGTATCATTCTATAAATATTACAACTGGATTTAAATGTCAGGGCAATTTTTTGTTTGTTTGGTTTTTGGGCCACACCCAGTGACGCTCAGGGGCTACTCCTGGTTATGCACTCAGAAATCACTCCTGGCTTGGAGAACCATATGGGTTGGAACCAAGGTCCATCCTAGGCTAGTGAGGGCAAGGCACATGCCTTACTACTTGCACCATTGCTTCAGCACCATCAGAGCATTTTAAATTGGCCTGTATACTGGGTTGTTTTAAATCCAAATACTTTTATTTCTAACTATTCTGGGGCTGAGAAGTTCAAAATTAAGGCAATCATAGATACAGTGCCTGGTGTAAATTTACAATGAAGGTCACAGGTAGCTATCTACTTTACAGTAATATTGTAGAAGAGATTAAAAAGCCTCCTATAGAGCACATTTCTAATCCATAGAAACTCTACTATAATGCTTTAACTGGCTTCAAAGAGTTTAACTTCTTAATACTTTTAGCTTATGAATTAGAATTCACCATAAGATTTTAGGAAGATGCATAGCTAGAGAGTAGGTCCACAATTTTACTGAAGGTTCACCCAAGGATATGGTATTTGAGCAAGATTCTATGATTATAAAAGTATCTATCTTAAAAAAATGTTTTTAAGTTACCAAAATCAAGCAGATTTCATGAGAATGTAAAATAATTACATTAAGAATATCAAGACACTATTGTGAATGGGGTTGTTTTCATAATGTCCATTTCTTCCTTATTACTATTGGTGTATCGAAAGGCCATTGATTTTTGTGTGCTAATTTTGTAGACTGCCACCTTGCTATATGAGTTTATTGTTTCTAGAAGCTTTTTGGTAGAGTCTTTAGGGTTTTCTTTTTTTTTTTTTTTTTTCAGTCAGAAAATTTAGGATTCTTTAATGCATCTTGCCTGAGTTAATAAACATTCAGTAAATAACAAATTATGATTAATTTTTAATATTTCATACATATTTTATTCTTAATTAGCATTTTTTATAAAATTGTACCAGTGTATACTTGTATGTACTTTCAATTAATAAAAATAATCTACAGTTATAATATTAAAAAGTGTCAGATTTAAATAATGGTAATCCATTCTTTTCTTTTTCTTTTTCTTTTTTTTTTTTTTAGTTTTTGGGTCACACCCAGCGGTGCTCAGGGGTTACTCCTGGCTGTCTGCTCAGAAATAGCTCCTGACAGGCACAGGGGACCATATGGGACACCAGGATTTGAACCAACCACGTTTGGTCTTGGATCGGCTGCTTGCAAGGCAAACACCGCTGTGCTATCTCTCCAGGCCCAAACCATTCTTTTCAATCTTGTCCCCCTTTTTTTTTTTTAAATGTTAAATGTAAATTTATTTAATATGTAAATGTTAAATAAATAAAAATTACATCCATACGTAACTAAAGAAAATTTCATGTAATTATAAGTTACACTTGGTGTTGGATTACACATTCATTGACATGTACCTACTATCCTTCATAATTTATAAATAAAAGCTGAAAGAAAATGAATTAATAAAAATATAGTTCTTAATTTTTTTAATGTAATTTTTATTTTGATCATAGTGGCTTACATATTGTTGACAATAATATTTTAGGTATATATTTACATAAAATCAGGGGGGATTCCCATCCCTAAATTGTCCTCCCTACACCTCCGTTTTTGTCCTACCTCCCATTTCCTCTTCCCTCTCCCCCAGGGCGTCTAGAATATGTGGTCCCCTCTGTATCTAACCTACTACTTAGTAGTCTTGCATCAGTTTGGTCTTGATGCCTCCCTGATTTCCCCCTCTAAGTGGGGGCAGGGCTAGCTAGTTCAAGTTACGTGGTTTTGCCTGAAAAGGTGAAAATATATAAACTGGGGGTAAAAGTCTAATACCCCGAAGATGGGCAGAATCCTTCTAGAGGTTCTCATCATCGATTTGGGAAATGAGTGAGAGAAAGAATGTGAAACACTCCACCAGTACCAAAAGAAGTGTCAAATATCCAGTGAGGACTCCAGCTATATCGATAAGCACCACAAAAGACAGATAAACAAAATAAAACAAAACAAACAAAAACCAAAAACAAACAAAAAACAAACAAACAAAAAAAAAACACGCCGTGGTCTTGAAATAAGAAACATGGCGTAGCTCCTCTCGAAAGAAAAGGAAGACAGAAAAGAAAAAAAGTAAATAAATAAATAAATAAGGATATCTGGGGACAACGATTTCAATAATCACATCCAAACAGAGAAATCGACCAAAATAGCTAGGTAAATAAAAATAATAATAACAATAATAAATGAAGGTAATATATATATATATACATATACATATATATATAAATGTCCAATGTTTTGTGTTTTTTTTTTCCCTTCTGCCTTGGCACAGTAAATATTGGGGTCATTCGAAAAGGAATTCACTTGCCCTATGCGATATGGGGTTTCTCCGTCCTTGGAGTATACTGTCATGGGATCAACTCTAGTCTTGGCTCAGGATCATTACTCTCCCGGTGGTGGGTTTTTTTTTTTTTTTTTTGGTGTGTGGAAGACTTCTGCTCTGTCCAGGGTGATGCAATCAGAGCTCTGTGTTTAGAGGTCTCAGTATCTGTACAGATCCTGAGATGGGACTTATGGTGAAGTCAGTCTTTGTGAATCTAGAGGTTCTGTTACCTCAGTGCCATTTTAATCCGTCTTCTGTGGTTGGTGATCTTAGTCTTTGCCCTGAACCTAGGATGGCATCTAGGATAGCATCTTTCTTTGTGCTTCCAGAAGCCCCTTTCCGTTACAATTGTCTCTGCCGGACCTTTGGAACTGAGGATCATGCTTATTGTGCAGGTCTTAGTTCAAACCCTAGACTAGGGCTTTTTTATTGGTCCCAAGATGTATACAGTCTGGTCATGGTTCTCGTATCCAGTCATCTGTAAAACACAATCTTGGCTTTTGGACCTACCAAAGGGTGCCACGTCTTCTGGTTTTGTCTTGTCGTTGGCTGGTGAGGTAGGCTAAACTGCTCTGAGGTCAAGTTGTTCACATTTTCCTCATTGTCGGGATATCGTGTTTAAGCTGGCCCTTGTTGTTGACCCTGCAGTACTAAGGCTGTCCCAGATGGAGTTTGTTTCTTGCAGCTGTTGTGAAGAGCTGTGCCGTTTCTATGTCTGGGATCCAGGGTTCAAGGCTGGTTGAATGGTATCTAATCACCTGAGGTCTAAGTTGATTCCACATGACATATTTTCAAGGTAGGAGATAACCCTGTATTGTAAACAACTATGAGTTCCTATCTTTAGTAGATAAGATCTCTTTTTTTTTTATTTAAGATTTCCCCTTTATTTAGTGTGCCTTTGCAGAGGGAAGTGGTGCTCCATTATATTGTCGGTGTATTTGGATTGGACAGAGTGGGTAACAAAAATAGGTCGCATACCCAAAAACGATTATAAAAAAAAAAAAAGAAATAAAAGTGTATGTGCCCACAAATATATATGTAGGGCAAACATAAAAAAAAAAAAAGAGAGAGAGATAAAATGAGTTAGCGAAGTTTTTAAAGGACCAAAGTGGTGCAAGAGACTACTTTACATTTGGGGGAGAACATGTAAAGAGGTGGTGTATTACAGGTCTTATGCCTATGTTGAAAGTACAGTTTTTCCCGTTGTCTTTTGGATTTTTCTTGTGGTGTGTGGGTTCCCAGGCATCTTCCAATCACTCCCCCTGACCTTCTTCATATTGGTAAAAATTTGCGGCAGGGAATTCTTGGAAGAGTTCTTGCATTGGGGATACTATTGGACCTAAGTCCGGTTTCAGGAAACAGTCCACGTTAGGGGGAGATGGTAGGGAGGGTCTCGTAGCATGAGTCTTCAGGGAAGTTGGCTGTCTTTTCTTGCAGGAGACGAGGTGTGGGATTGGCTGGGTGTCCCCTCGCCTGGGTGCTGGGTACTGGTTCGTTGGGTAGAAGGTCGATCTTGATGCCTAAGAGATTAGGGACTGAGGGTGGAGAGTTTTAATATGGTGGGAGATCTGGATGGGATTGAGGGGTGATGGGATAGTTGGATTTCCGGGAGGGGGGGAAGGGGAAGGTATATGGGAGGGGTATGAAGGAAGAGAAAAGAGAAAATACCGTAGAAAGGGAGAAGAGAAAGGGGAAAAAGTAAAGAGAAGAATAGAAGAGAAAAAAAAGAAAAAAGTAGCGAGAAGAAAGGAGAGAATAGCAAGGGAATGCTGGTTTGGTTGAATGTGTTCGATGTCTAGAGCCTGTAGTTTAGGTCTGTACGTCGTCACAGGTACTGCTTTGGTGGTCTGACTGGTCCCGTGCTTCAATTCCTAAAAGAAGGTTTAACCTAGAAATAAAGTCTATGTTAAAGAGTTTTCTCGTGGCCATCTCGTCTTGCAAACAAGGTATGGTATCTCGTGTGGTATCCCGAGTTGCCATCTTAGTTTGTCCGCCCTTTGTATCTAAGGGTGCCTGTGGACAGAAAAGCTGAGAGGTTATTTAAAATGTAGCAAGGTAAAGGAATTAAAACGTAGTGTTATGGTATATTGCCATTGCAGTCCGTGATTTCCTGTGGTGTTCTATACTTGTGTTCCTGTTTACGATCTCTAAGGGATTATTGTGAGCTTTTGTTGTGGGGGTCTGATTACGAGTCTTTAGGGTTTTCTAAGTAGAGTATCATGTCATCTGCAGACAGGGAGAGCTTGACTTCTTCCTTTCCTATCTGGATTCCCTTGGTATCTTTTTCTTGCCTAATCGCTATAGCAAGTATTCCAGTACTTTGTTGAATAGGAGTGGCAAGACATTGGCATCCTTGTCTTGTGCCAGAATTTAGAGAGACAGCTTTCAGTTTTTCTCTATTAAGGATAATATTTGCCACTGTCTTGTGGTAGATTGCCTTAACTATACTTGCAAAGGTTCCTTTCATTCCCATCTTGCTGAGAGTTTTGATCAAGAATGGGTGTTGGACCTTATCAAATGCTTTCTCTGTATTTATTGATTATGATCATGTGATTTTTATTTTTCTTGTTGTTGATGTTGTGTATTTTGTTGATAGATTTACGGATGTTAAACCATCCTTGCATTCCTGGGATGAAACCTACTTTATCGTAGTGTATGATTTTCTTAATGAGGCATTGAATTCTATTTGCCAAGATTTTGTTGACGATTTTTGCATCTGTGTTCATCAGCGATATTGGTCTGTAATTTTCTTTTTTGGTAGCATCTCTGACTGGTTTAGGTATTAAAGTGATGTTGGCTTCATAAAAACTATTTGGAAGTGTACCTGTTTTTTGCGATTTCATGAAAGAGTCTTGCCAGGATTGGTAGTAGTTCCTTTCAAAATGTTTGAAAGAATTCATTAGTGAATCCATCTGGGCCTGGGCTTTTGTTTTTGGGCAGACATTTGATTACTGTCTTAAGTTCCTCAATAGTGATGGGGGTGTTTAGATATGCTGCATCCTCTTTATTCAACCATGGAATATTATAAGAGTCCAAAAATTTATTCATTTCTTCCAGGTACTCATTTTTAGTGGCATAGAGTTTCTCAAAGTAGTTCTGATTACCCTTTGAATCTCTGCCATATCAGTAGTGATCTCTCCTTTTTTATTCCTAATACGAGTTATCAAGTTTCTCTCTCTCTCTTTCTTTGTTATTTTTCCCAGTGGTCTATCAATCTTGTTTATGTACTCAAAGAACCAACTTCTACTTTCATTGATCTTTCAGATTGTTTTTTGTGTTTCCACTTCATTGATTTCTGCTCTCAGCTTTGTTATTTTCTTCTGTCTTCCTATTTTTTGGTTCCTTTTGTTGAGCACTTTCTAATTCTATGAGCTACGTCATTAAGCTATTCAGGTATGCCCCTTCTTCTTTCCTGATATGTGCTTGCAAATCTATAAATTTTTCTCTCAGTACTGCTTGTGCTGTGTCCCATAGGTTCTGATAGTTTGTGTCTCTATTGTCATTTGTTTCCAGGAAGGTTTTGATTTCCTCTTTGTACAGATTTAATGAGATCCCTCTAAAGATACCCATGACATTATTTTAAAATTCATTTGGATCAATAAACACCCTAGAATAGCTAAAGCAATCATTTGGAAAAAGAATATGGGAGAAACTACTTTCTCCAACTTTAAACTTTCCTACAAAGCAATAGTTATCAAAACAGCATAGCATTGGAATAAAGATAGGCCCTCAGATCAGTGAAATAGGCTTGAATACTCAGAAAGTGTTCCCCAGACATACAATCACCTAATTTTTGATAAAGGAGCAAGAAATCCTAAATGGAGCAAAGAAAGCCTCTTCAACAAGTGGTGTTGCCAAAACTGGCTAGCCACTTGCAAAATATTGTACTTAGACCAATAGTTAACATCACGTACGAAGGTTAAATTCAAATGGATTAAAGACCTCGATATCAGACCCAAAACCATAAGATATATAGAACAACATGTAGGCAAAACACTACAGGACATTGAGACTACAGGAATCTTCAAGGAGGAAACTGCACTCTCCAAGCAAGTGAAAGCAGAGATTAACAGATGGGAATATATTAAGCTGACAAGCTCTGTACCTCAAAGGAAATAGTGCCCAGGATACAAGAGCCACCCACTGAGTGGGAGAAACTATTCACCCAATACCCATCAGATAAGGGGCTACTCTCCAAAATATACAAGGCACTGACAGAACTTTACAAGAAAAAAAAAACATCTAATCCCATCAAAAAATGGGGAGAAAAAATGAACAGACACTTTGACAAAGAAGAAATACAAATGGCCAAAAGACACATGAAAAAATGCTCCACATCACTAATCATCAGGAAGATGCAAATCAAAACAACTATGAGAAACCAACTCACACCCCAGAGATTGGCACACATCACAAAGAATGAGAACAAGCAGTGTTGGTGTGGATGTGGAGAGAATGGAACTCTTATCCACTGCTGGTGGGAATGCCGTCTAGTTCAACCTTTATGGAAAGCAATACGGAGATTCCTCCAAAAACTGGAAATCGAGCTGCCATAAGATCCATCTATACCACTCCTAGGAATATACCCTAGGAACACAAAAATACAATACAAAAATCCCTTTTTTACACCTATATTTATTGCAGCACTATTGACCATAGCAAGACTCTGGAAACAGCCAAGATACCCTTGAACAGATGAATGGCTAAAGAAACCATGGTACATATACACAATGGAATATTATGCACCTGTCAGGAGAGATGAAATCATGGAATTTTCCTATACATGGATGTACATGGAATCTATTATGCTGAGTGAAATAAGTCAGAGAGAGAGAGAAAGAAGCAGAATGGTTTCACTCATTTATGGGTTTTAAGAAAAATGAAAGACATTTTTGCAATAATAATATTTCAGACACAAAAGAGATAAGGGCTAGAAGTTACAGCTCATCTCATGAAGCTCACCACAAACAGGGATGAGTTTAGTTAGAGAAATAACAACATTGTGAACTATCCTAATAAATAGAATGTATGAGGGAAATAGAAATCCTGTCTAGAGTACAGGCAGATGGTTGGGTGGGGAAGATGGAGATTTGAGACATTGGTTATGGGAATGTTGCACTGGTGATGGGTGGTGTTCTTTACATGACTGAAACTCAAACACAATCATGTATGTAATCCAGGTGTTTAAATAAAATATATTATAAAAAGAATATCAAGGCATATCAAGCAAAATTTTAATATTATAAATAACTTATTGGAGAAGAAGAATATGTATTTTACTTATTTGAGGAGCAAAAGTTGTTTTTTTTATTTTGTTTTTTGTTTTTGATTTTATGTTTTTATTTGAAGGGCGCTCAGCGGTTACTCCTGGCTCTATGCTCAGAAATCACTCCTGGCAGGCTCAGGGGACCATATAGGATGCCAGGATTAGATCCACCATCCTGCATGTAAGGCAAATGCCTTACCTTCATGCTATCTCTTTGGTCCCTATTTTTTATTTTAAATAAGAAATTACTTTGGATTTTAGTCTATATGGTATATATTTTACTGGTTTTAAAAATTTCATTTCCTATTACAATTTAAATAAAATGGACAAAATAAAATATATCTGAGGACAAATTAGATGTTCAAAATAATGAACACTTGACTTCATGCAGGATGTCCAGATTTGAATTGACACCAGAAAAATTCCAAAACTTAATTCACTTTAAAATTTTACTGAACAATATAAGCATTGCCCTAAGAAAAGAAATAGAATTCTAAATATGTTAAGAATTAGCAAAATTCTCATTTTTTGCAGCAACATTAGATGTCAATTAAAGTGAAAACTAAAATAGAAATACAGTAAATGACAAAAAAAGTTAACTGAAATTTAAATTGAATTAAAGAAAAATAGATTTCATTATTTTTGTAGAAATTGTATACAATATTATTGTAAAACAATACCAAATTTATACCTTTTGTATACAAAGAGAAACAAATAGTATGTCATTGTAGACACTATTTCTCACCAATTCACAATTTTTCAGCAAGAATAATGCAATCTTATACTGTGATCAATCGATTCGATGATTAAAGATTGAAGCATTGGCCATTTTATATAACTGACATTTCAAGAGAAAAATCTTCCAAAGAAGCCAAAGAAAAACATCTGTAGTTTTTGTTTTTTTAACTGTACTTTATTCCTTAACTTGGAAATGGATGCTCTTTGATATTAACAATTCCACACTTGCCATGCAAGTCACAAACTTGGGTTTCATCCCTGGCACCATATGCAGCCCTACAAGAACTTCCAGGAGTGCTAGCTAAGAGGCAGGAGCTTAACGTCAGTATGACTTTATGTGGCCAAAAATAAACAAAAACCTATGTAATTAAATGCAATATTTAAAAAGATATTTAAAATATCATTATTTTGAAAATGTATGCTATTCCTATTTTGAAATAGTATTATTTAGATTTATATTTCTTATAAAATTAATTCAAAGTAAATAAATGTCAACTGTACTTTTAACAAAATCTTTATGAATTGCTATTTCATATGATCTTGGATAGTTTTGTTAGATATTTACCAATAAGTTCTACTCTTTTGCAAGAGACACTAGTATATATAAAGTATATACATACAATTGATTTGAAGTTCATTTACTCTAAGAACTTACAATATCATGTGGGAGAAAAAGAAAAGTTTTTGTTAGCTTTATTTTATAAATAGCATATTCAAAATACACTCAATAAATATGGGTCATGGGAGATATATGCAAAGAACAAAAAAGTATATTATAAAAGCAGTACTCAAATGCACACTGTAAGGTAATGTACACTTTTTAAAAATGCAGTTAAGGAATTGAGAGTGGGTAAATAATAAAAAGTTAGGATCTAGACAGATAATTTGACAATGAAAGAAGTACAGCTCTCAAAGAGATTATATTATATATAATATATAATTATATATAATCTAATTTGTCCTCAAAAAGCCCCTTATTTCACTCAGAATAATACTCTCCATATATATTCATGTATAAGCAAATATTATAACTTTATTTTCCTAGCAATTGTTACTATTTCCTTATGTAGATGTACCACAGTACCTTTAGTCATGTATTTATTCATGGGTATTTGGGTTGTTTCTAGATTCTTGTATAGTGCTGTGATGCACATAGGGAGCACAAAGGGTTTTTCTGTATTGTGTTTTTTGGGTTCCAAGGGAACTTAGGGGAGGTATTTCTGGATCATATGAAAGGTCAATTTCTAGCCTTTTGAAGAATATATATTTTACAAAAAGATTGGACCAGTAAGCATTCCCACCAGCAGTGAAAGATAGTAAAATGAGTCAGAGGGAGAGAGATAGGTAAATAATCTCACTCATGTGATATAAGAACAAAAAACCATAGTATATTAATAATATTCAGACACTATAGATGAGGGCCAAGAGTACCAGTCCATGTTAAGAAGCTCTCTACTAGTACTGGAGCATTTCAATTAGAGTAGAGAAATGTCATATAAGACAGTGATAACTAAAACTGATCACAGTGGACAAGAACTGGATGAGGAACTGAGATAAAGAGATAAGCACATGAAAGAGTCTGAAGAGGACTGGTAGAAGTTCCTCTTGAAAGGTTTGAAAGAATTCATTAGTGAATCCATTCGGGCCTGGGCTTTTGTTTTTGGTGACCATATTAATTTCCTCTTTAGTGATGGGTCTGTTTAGATATACTAGATCATCCTGGTTTAACCGTGGAAGATTATTAATCCAAGAATTTATGCATTTCTTACAGGTTTTCATTCTTCGGGGCATAGAGTTTCTCAAAGTAGTCTCTGGCTATCCTTTGAATCTCTGCAGTATCTGTGGTGATCTCCTTCTTTTCATTCCTAATTTGGTTTATTAGATTTCTCTCCATTTCTTTATGAGTTTTGCTAGTGATTTACCAATCTTGTTTATTTTTTCAAAGAACCAACTTTTTCTTTCATTGATCTTTCAGATTGTACTTTGTTTTTCCACTTCAATGATTTCTGCTCTAAGCTTTGTTATTTCCTTCTGCCTACCAATTTTTGGTTTCTTTTGTTGATCATTTTCCCCCTCTTCCTTTCTGATGTGTGCTTGCAAGGCTATAAATCTTCCTCTTAGTACACCTTTTGTTGTGGTACATATGCAAAATGGAATATTATGCAGCCATCAGGAGAGATAAAGTCATGAAATTCTCCTATACATAGATGTACATGGAATCTATTATTCTGAGTGAAATTTGTCAGAGACACACACACACAGAATAGTCTCATTCATCTATGCATTTTAAGAAAATATACATTGAAATAATTCCCAGAAATTAGGACTGCAAGAACTGGCTCAAGATAGGAATTTCACCACAAAGAGTGGTGAGTGCAGTTTAGAGAAATAACTATACTGAGAACTATCATAACAATGTCATTGAGTTAGGGGTGTAGAAAGCCTGTCTCCAATATAAGAAGGGGGTGAGGAAGGGAAGAGATGGGGGCTTTGATGGTGGGAACATTGCACTGATGGAGGGGGTTGTTCTTTTTATGACTGAAACCCAATTACAATTATGTTTGTGATCACTGTGTTTAAATAAAGATTTTATAAACAAGAGATAAGCACAGAACCATTTTATTAACAATAGCACAAATCAGGGTATATATTTTTTGTTTTTGTTTTTTTGGTCACACCTGGCAGTGCTCCAGGGTTTACTCCTGGCTCTATGCTCAGAAATCAATCCTGGCAGGCTTGGGGGCCCATATGGGATGCCGGGATTCGAACCACCATCCTTCTGCATGCAAGACAAATGCCTTACCTCCATGCTATCTCACCGGCCCCAAATCAGGGTATATAAAAGGGGGAAAAGTTAGAAAAGGAGATAGAGTTTGAGCGAGATATAGAGACACAGAGACAGAGAAGCAAAAGGTCTCCCCACAATCAGACAGTCAGAGATAGGGAAACTGGGACAATGCTGGAGGGAAATATGTACTGGTGAAGCTTGGTGTGGTGTACGTTTTAATACTGAATCCCAATCATGAACAACCCTGTAATCATGTTGTTTAAATAAAAGCAAAAAAATAATAAAATAATGTAAAAAAGGAAACAGCCCTCAAACAAAACCCACAGAGATTTATAACAGATTTTATTACATTTTTAGGTATATTTATATGGTTAATGAACATTTTGAAACTTAAATATAAGAGTAGGACCTTATGGACAAACATGTTCAATGTTGGAAGTTCTAAGGTGTGGCAGCTCTATACATTACAATATTTTTTTATGCATGTGGTACATTTCTTCTTATATTTTTTGACTTAATTTCTTTCATACAAATTTGAAGCAATCACAAGCCTAAGGGCCTGATAGTACTGGAAAGACTTATTTTTACATGTTCATAGGAAGAACATTCATATTTTCTCCTTTAAATTTAATTTTATAGGACCTGATCATCATATTGAAGATGTTTCCTTTACCTCATAGTGTTTAAAGTAAATTTTGTTATAAAAGGGAGTTGGAGTTTGTTCAATGACTTCTTTCTGTATGTATAGAGTTGATTTTTTGTTTAAGTCATTTTCTATTATATGGATTTAAGCCAATAATTAACTTTGCATTAATAGTTAAGTCCCAATTGGTTGTGGAATATGTTCTTATTTTTATGTTGCAATATTTTTTTCACAAGATATTATTGTTTGGAAAACTCTCTTCTTTTACTGAAATTGCCCGTATCCCATTCTATATTTGACAAAGTGATAGTACAGCTTATAGTTCACTTTCCTCACATGTGGCCTTCCCAGATTTGACTTCAAGCAACCCCAATGGCCCCCCATTTTCACCAGAAGTGCAGAGAAAGTAGTAACCTTTGCGTATATTGTTCCAAAACAATAAAATTATATTCTATGTTTGCATATATTTCTATTGCCTTCTTGGTTTATTTTTTGTTTGTTTTGTTTTTGCTTTTTTGGCCCACACTGGAGGACACACAGGGGATACTCCTGGCTAAGTGCTCAGAAATCACTCTTACTTGAGGGACCATATGAGACACCAGGGGATCGAACTGTAGTCCATTCTATGTCGGCGTGTACAAGGCAAATACCCTACTGCTTGTACCGCACCTCCGGCCCCACTTCTTTTCATCTTTTGTATTTGTTCTATTATACTGACTCATAAATTTTCAACCCATAATTTTAAAAAGACATCCTGTCAAAATGCATTCTATAAATTATCACTTTTATAAGTTAATGATTGTTATTTACAAAACATATTATAATTTTTTAAATAATTTTCACTAATGTGATAAATAATTAAAATATTAAAAATGATGTGTGTGTCCAATTTACTGAATTGGGATTTAGTGCCTTTTTTCTATCTGATGGTAAGTATGTCTCTTTACCTTCTTTTGACTCTTTACTCATGAGTAAAATAATTAACTTTTAATTTCTGGGTTATTGGGGATGGCAAGTGAAATTTAG
Organism: Suncus etruscus; assembly: GCF_024139225.1. Classification (NCBI taxonomy): domain Eukaryota; kingdom Metazoa; phylum Chordata; class Mammalia; order Eulipotyphla; family Soricidae; genus Suncus; species Suncus etruscus. The sequence goes on from NC_064855.1 coordinate 81,429,175, forward strand.
CATATTGACTAGTGTACTTCTTCAATATTATTACATCTGTATTTACATATTTCAAGAGGGTAGTCACAATCTCTTTTTTTTAGAATAGTGACCCCAAAAGCTCCATTTCACAGGCTCTCTTAGAGCTCTGCCTTCTCATAACAGCTTCTTTCCCTACCAAAGAACTCAGTCTTAGCAATTCATGACTCATGTTTATTGATTTTATATATGCCTGCCCCTGTTGTAGATTACGTATGCCTAATATTAAAAAGATGTGTAAATTTATCTGAGAAATTATACAAAAGCAGTAGATTGCCTGGATAAAAAACAATCAAACTACCTCTTCCACACATTACCCAGATCGTATGTTTATAGGTTTCTGCCTCCCTCAGATCCACTGTAATCATTTGTTGTCTTAAATCATGGCACAGTATGGACGCTAAATAAAAAGATAATTTAAAAGTAACACTTAAATTAGGAATGTTATGGCATATAGAATCACTTCTCTGTTTTTTTATCTATAATTTAAAAAGTAATAATAAAATAAATGTATAAATAAAACTAGTGCTAGTGCCTGGAAGATAATATAGCAGTTAGATGCATACCTTATATGTGCCCTACCCTAGTTCTATCCCTGGATACAAATCTCCTCTCAAACACTTCTGGATTTAGCTCTGGAGTCATGTGATTACAATCTGAGTGGTCATGGGTAATCCAATATATTGCAGGGCATGAACAGCATCCCATCCTCAGACCCTTGCATTAGACTGTCTGGCCCAATTGACTATAAGTCAGTTTAGTTCTCTGGCCTAACTGACTATAAGAATATCACCATAGATGATCGTGGACCCTCTGAACACTGATTGTGAGACCCTTAAAAATAAGTCTAGAGATCATATTCACACTGAATTCTATCTCTTCCACAGATAAATGTATATTTCTTTGAAGTTATTTTACCTCCATTTATTGTTTTCATCCTAGTCTCTCAAAGCACTTTCTGTGTTACTTATGGTAACAGAATCATGCCATTTTAAAGCTTATATTAAAGTAATCTATGCTTATCATTACATAAGATTTTCCTTTGTAATCCACATTTCTTCTATAATAATTGCATCACATTTACAAAATTGATAGCCTTTTATATAAATAGTAGCTAGTGGGCTCCAATTTTCTTCAGTTGAAAGTGCATTTCATTAAATGAAGTCAATATTAAATGTCCATTTAATTAAAATGATTATTTTAAAGTTATGAAACATTTATGAATGTTAATAATATTTATGTTATATTTTAATTATTCTTTATAAAATACTCATTCTATTTTAAGCTTTGTTAGTAGGCATGCTAGAAAACAAACTCTTTTTTTGTAAGTTAGTCTTCATCATGTGGACTTCAAAACAAATATTTGCCTTGAAACTTCACAAATAAATAAATAAATAAATAAGTAGTCTAGTATAAATGTAGTGTCTAGTCAGTAAAACCTCAAGGCTGTTTCTTAACTCAGCAGTTTAAACTTCACTTGAGCAATTTCCCTCAATTCCATAAAATGAAAAACTAAACCAAGATTTTGTTCCTAGTAAAAAATCCTTGAATTTTGAGCAATTTCCTTACAGCTCCAGAAATTTAATGACACTTTGAATCAATAAAGATACATGAGAAGGGAAGTTCTAAAAATAGTCACCCAATAACTCTAAACCAGGTGCCTTAAATCACTGTTCAAGGATAGGAATGCTTCAAAATTTAGTGCTTTTTGTCAAGGGCCTTTTAATAAGAGCAAGAGCTTGAATCAATGCTAGATGTTCATTATTCAGTTGAAAATAGTATGATCATTTATATACCTTGATTTTGAAATAAAATATTTTAAAAATAAATCAGTGTAATTGCTAGTCATAAAAATAAGTTTTAACATGTATAGGTGCAAATTTTGGACAGAAATAATTGTTATGACTGCCTATTTTCAATAACTACACACAAATATATAGGAAGGAGAACTAATTTGTATTCATTATTTCTACCCAGAAGATTATTCTTCAGATTTGTTTATTTCATTATTTAAAAGTTAATTACTTTAAACCAGACAAATCTGCAGGTTGTCTCAACTTCTGTTCATTCTATGCTATCCTTTTAAAAGAATAAAGCTAAACATTGAACATATGAGTCCAAACATATAAAGCAATACCAATGTTTCAATTTTGGAGAGAGGAATCCTTTTAGATCCTCAGAGGGCTTAGTGGCCACTCTAAACGAATAGCAGCCAACCGGATTTTTCAACTGAATGGTAGTACAAGAGCATTCTGTGGTGTTTGGGCCCTCTGGTACAGGGCCCTAAGTGTGACATGAGCGGAACAAAGGTATATCTTGGGATACAACTGTTGATACATCAAGATCACTAGGTGCTCAGAATTACACTTGGTTAGTGAAAACCTTCCCTAAGCACAGCCAATAAGGATCGTTAAACAGATCCAGGAGTATGCCCTGAGCAACACTGTGTGTGGCCTTTAAACAAATAAAAATTAGTAACTTATAATAAAAATGACTCATATATGGAAATAAAAATACATATTGTCATTAATTTTGTATTTTCTAGTTTATTATGTATAGAACAGATTTTGCAAACATATTCCCAAATATGTATTTAATATTATTCATAGTTCTATGTGACTCAATAAAATAAATTAAGAAGTAACTGCCATGTAAAGAACTACTGAGAATTTCAATGTTCTAAGCTATTAGACTACTCAGGTAAAGTTGATATCATAAAATTATCCAAATATGTAAACATTTTACATTCATATAAACAGTCTAACATAAAAATCCCTTGAACTTAACCTGAAACAATATTTAACCAAAAAACTAAAAACACACTTACCATTGAAAATAATCCTACTATACTACTATAGCCAGGTTTTAAAACAACTCATATATATAAAGTGATTAAAATAATCAATTTTCAGTTAATAAATTTATTTATTTTATTTATTATTATTATTATTATTATTATTATTATTATTATTATTTGGTATTTGGGTCACACCTGGCAGCGCTCAGGAGTTACTCCTGCCTCCACACTCAGATATCACTCTTGGCAGGCTCAGGGAACCACATAGGATGCCAGGATTCGAACCATTTTCCTTCTGCATGCAAGGCAAACACCCTACCTCCATGCTATCTCTCCAGACCGCAGTTAATAAAGTTACTATAATGACCTCAAAGCTTCTCAGGGTATATGAAGTAGTGAGAGAACAGTACAAAGATATGAAAACTACTTCAGGAAAAAAAAGAGGACACCAGGAAATGGAAGCACATTCCTCTGTTCATGGATTGGTAGGATTATGCCATCAAAATAGTTACAATCCTCAATGCACTGTACAGAACAGTAAAGTTTCCATGCCATTTTTCAAAGGAAAAGACCAAATACTCCTGAAATCCATATGGAACAAAATATCTACTAATACTCAAAGAAATCCTTGAGAAATAAGATGAATAATAAAAAAAAATAATAAAAGAAACAATAAAAAAAAGAGAAATAAGATGAAAGACATCACAATTACCAACTTCAAACTGCATTGCAAAATAGTATTAATTAAAAAGCATGGTACTGGAATAAAAAAGACTTAGATTTATGAAAAAGAATTTATTAAAAAACCCTCAAATTTATAATGAGCATATATTTGACAAAGAAACAAAACATTTGAAGTGAAACAGAAAAGCATCTTCAAATAGTAGTGTTAGTGAAACTACTCAGATATATGCAATAAAACAAAAATGAAAACAAAAAATAAACTCAGACATATTTCTAACATGATGCACAAAAGTCAAATGTAGTCCCAACACCAGAAAATAGGAGAGACACAGGTGTGAAATTAGATGGCAGTCTGGAAAATAATTCACACACACACACACACACACACACACACACACACACACACACACACACACACACACACACACAAACTTAGAGAGAAAAGGCTTTTGTGGAGTTCCCCACGTTGCCCTTCACTCCTACTAACAGGCCAATGTTCCAAGACACCCCAGGAGATCCAGAAAACTTAAGGACTCACTTTCTTTCCAAGCAAGAATTTAATCTGTGGGAAAATGTCACACCTGGAAGGTGTTACCATCCAGTTTCACCAGCAATCCAAGGTGCTTCCTACATTCAAAGGGAATTCCATCCAATGAGTAACAATGTGTATACTGATTGAGGTTGAAACAGATAAATCCTGTAATCCCACAAAATCAAAATAAAATATCAAATTTGAATGCATAATATACATAAGGTAATATAAGCTGAACACTGCATGACATTGGATTTAAAGGCATCTTTAAGGGTGAAATAATTCAGATATCTTAAAAACTAGTATTGTTTTTGGAAGAAAATTCTTTAATGAAGACATAGTCTTGAATGAAAGGAATCATCATCATATTATTTAGAGAAAAGTTAATTGATTCCTCTTCATTGCATATGGCCCAGCTGGGCTTCATCCTATGGTGGTCCCAGAATCATCCCCAAGTTTCCTTGAGCCTCTCAGAAGTGACCTGTGGGAATAGAACTAGAGTAAGTCCTGAAAACTGAAGATGTGCACCCCCCAAAAAAATTACCAACAGATGCTACTAAATCTAATTGATTGCTCAACAATATTGTAGCTTTCCTTGTCTATTACTGTTTCCTAACTTTTCCATATTAACCTAGCCTGTTTATCTAGTTACAAAAGGAGGTCCTGAGAAAAATTTTACTCATCATCACATTAAATATATATTAAATTATTGAATACTGATAAAATTATGAATTTTTACTAAACCAGGATATCAGTTTTTATTTGTTCAAATCATAATGTACATCCTTAATTGATATTTCTAAATGATCCTCACATAAACCTTGTGTGATTCTTGTTTAAAACAAAAAGGATAAAACACCACTAACGAAGCAAGTGGAAAAAAAATAAACAAGGAAATAATCAAATGTGACTACATTAATTTAAGAACGAAATTAACCTCAAAGGAAATTATTACCAGAAAACTAAGAGAACCCACAGATTGAGAGAAATAATTTATCAACCAGTAATCTTAAATTGGGTTATATCATATACATAAAATTTCATAAGCAAAAAGTATCCCAACCCATTTAAAAATGGAAAGAAGGTATGAACAAAAATATCTTCAATGAAAAAAATACAAAAGGCCAAAATATACATAAATAAGTGCTCTGTGAAAAAAAATCAGAAAATGCAAACCAAAATCACACTGAGATATAATCTTACACCACAGAGACTGGAACATTTCAAAATGAAAAATAATCCTGGTGTGGATGAAGGAGAAAGATATTCTTATTCACTGTTTCTAGGAATGTCAACTTGTCTGTTTCTTCTGTGGAACAATATAGAATAAAAATCCAAACAAACAAACTAGTAAAAATCTAGTGAAAAGAAAAGAAGAAAAGGGCCCAGAGAGATAGCACAATGGCGTTTGCCTTGCAAGCAGCCGATCCAAGACCAAAGGTGGTTGGTTCGAATCCTGGTGTTCCATATGGTCCCCCGTGTCTGGCAGGAACTATTTCTGAGCAGACAGCCAGGAGTAACCCCTGAGCACTGCCGGGTGTGGCCCAAAAACAAAAAAGAAGAAGAAGAAGAAGAAGAAGAAGAAGAAGAAGAAGAAGAAGAAGAAGAAGAAGAAGAAGAAGAAGAAGAAGAAGAAGAAGAAGAAGAAGAAGGAGGAGGAGGAGGAGGAGGAGGAGGAGGAGGAGGAGAAGGAGGAGAAGGAGAAGGAGAAGGAGAAGGAGAAGGAGAAGGAGAAGGAGGAGAAGGAGAAGGAGAAGGAGAAGGAGAAGGAGAAGAAGAAGAAGAAGAAGAAGAAGAAGAAGAAGAAGAAGAAGAAGAAGAAGAAGAAGAAGAAGAAGAAGAAGAAGAAGAAGAAGAAGAAGAAGAAGAAGAAGAAGAAGAAGAAGAAGAAGACGAAGAAGAAGAAGAAGAAGAAGAAGAAGAAGAAGAAGAAGAGGAGGAGGAGGAGGAGGAGGGGAGGAGGAAGAAGAAGGAGGAGGAGAAGAAGAAGAGGAGGAGGAGGAGGAGGAGAAGAAGAAGAAAGAAAGAAAGAAGAGGAGAGGAGGAGAGAGGGGAGGGGAGGGACGAGAAGGGGAGGAGAAGAAAGGAGGGGTAGAGGGCTGGAGGGGAGGGGAAATGGAAAAAGAAAAGCACTTGTCTGATAATTAGACTGGTGGGTGGGAGGCAAACAAGGATGGGTTGGTGTCTTTGGTGGAGGAAAGTAGACATAGGAAAAGAAATCAATACTAAAACATTGTATGCTAAAAACTGAATCATAAATAACTGGAATTTATGGAATTTATATGTTCTATAATTCCTTAAGAAAATATGGAATTTCTTTAGGATGCTTACACATAGTTATCTTGGTTCTTCCTACTCCCACTTATTCACTCAGTTTAGTGAGACTAGTCTCGACGTTTTTAAAGCATGCCAGGTATGCTTATGCCTCATGTTCCCTGAATTTTATTTTTCCCGTCCCTAAATGGTTTCTTCCTCAGAGGCACACATACTTGACTAGTACACATCTTTCATATATTTGTTCTTTAGCCCATACGCAGTAAGGCTATCATTTTGGCACATTATTGGCTTAAAATCATCTTTTCTTTTATACATACATGTCCTTAGCAATTTGTCAGTGAAAATAAGACAGTGACTGAGAAGTACCTTTTCTCATTATAAGTTCAGTGTGGGAAGTAAAATGGTGACCCTTCATGCTTATTATAGTAGCACAAAACATTAATGTTTGCATATATTAGAAAACTGTTCATTTTCATTTTGCAGGTATAATGAAATTTATCATTGTACTATATTTTAATTATGTGTCAGATACCTAACAACGCATCCTAAATAAACTTAATATTTTAATCTAACAGTTATATTTTGATGTACAATAATGAAAAGGGAAAGCAAAATATCGCTTAATTTTTTCTTTGCCTATAATCATGTCACTTTGAGTGGAACTATTATTCAACAGAGAAGTCCTTCAAATGTAATTGCAAAGTCAGGGACCTACTGGGAAATGGGGATCAAAAACTCTCATCGCTCCAGATGCTGCAAAGCCCTCCCTTCCAGATGCTACCGATTTTGCTCCCTGGGTGTTTTTAAATTAGGAATCTGTCTTAGCTGGTGCAGGCATACAAGAGGTCAAGCTAAATCAGATGATTCACCTAAACCTATTGAAAAAGGAATATGTCCTAGGAGTCTTGTGGTTATTGTAAAGGATTATTTAGTGAATCCAATTGCTGAGTTTCTAAATATCTCAGCAGTTTGACAAAACTTGATATCTTGACGTGATCAGGTCAAAGTCTGAAAATAGTGAAACCTTTATCAGAGGGTATGAAATCCAGTAGCTGTTAAGAAATACTGATTACTGCTTACTGTGAAGAAAAAAAAAAAAAAAAGCAAAAATGTAGCCCTGGCCAAAATGACACTCTGATGTTTTAACTTTTATGTAGAAACTGAGGTACTTCTATGGATACTTGTTTCCACAGTCAGTTAATAATTGCTTGCAAAAATATATCTAGTCACTTATAATTGATTAAAAATAACTGAGAGTGTTATTGTGATATTTTATAATATCCATAACTGGACACAGAACTGTTATTTGGTTTCTAGTATTGAACAACAGAGTAAAACTCCCACATATTAAGACAAATTTTCTTTTTCTAACTTAAAAGTTAATTTATATTAACACCAATTATAGATCTCAGAGATATCTGCCCAATGTATGTGGAGAGAGAGGAGAGAAAATTTGAATTAAAGAAACAAAAGAGATAGGAAAATAGAGTATTTCTCCAGCATTTACAAAAGTTTACTCTTTTATATAAAGTTTTTAGAAAATAACTTTTGGCTGAAGGTTTATCATATCTGAAAAAGTGGTCTAGTTTTTTGTATTGTTTTTTTTTTTATTTTTTTTTTTGGAGTCAGACCTAGCAACAATATGGGGCTGTTACTGACTCTGCACTCAAGAATTACTTCTGGCAGCTTTGGAGGACCATATGGGGATTCCAGAGATCAGACTGCCAGAGGTAAGTCTTATGCAACGAAAATCCTTAAAGTGCTAATTCTCCAGTCCCTAGAAAATGTCCTACCTTCTTAAGAAATGGTGTAGATCTCCCAAAATCAAAATAGTTGTAAATAATTTTTGCATAGATTTTGTTTTTATGAAAAAGCATTCCTATTCCCAATATTAATAAAAATTTGATATATGAATAATGTCTATACATTGATCATAGTAACTCTAGGGCCTTTATCAAAAAGTTATACATTTAATAAATTATTTTTGTTGTATTTCCAGGTGCTGTAATATCTACGTTTATTAAATTCTGTACCGTGTATAAATACAGATAATCAGTTAATTAATTTTCTAATAAAAATTCTGTATGAATAAAAATATGAGATAAGTCATGGAAAACTAGCAATGTTTTCTGTGATACACAAAATTATTTAGAATTTTTTCATTCTAAAGATTTCAGGCAGTCTTAAAATAGATGCATGCAATAATTGAATAGATATAAATGTATAGATACCTGGTATGTAAAATATATGGATTCAATATATTTTGGAATTTTTGTAATCCTTAGAATGAACATTTAATTTAGCCAATTGATAATTTATATTATCCAATTTTATACAATATAAAATTTGTTTTTTTTATTTTTTTTATTTTTATTTTGATCATAATGGCTTACATATCTTTCACAGTAGTATTTTAGGTACATATCAACATTGAATCAGGGGAATACCCACCACCAAATTTGTCCTCCCCCATCCTAGTTCCCCTTCTGCAACCCATTTACCCCACCATCACCCCCCGGACTGCTAGAGTAAGTGGTCCCCTCTTTGTCCAGCTCACTATTAGTGATCATATATCTGTTTGGTCCTGGTACCCTCCCCTGCCTTCCCCTTTATTTAAGAAGCAGAGCTAGATAAATCGAGTTATGTGGCGTTGTTTGAAGGAAAGAAAATCAATAGATTGGGGTACAAAATAAGAGGAAAAAAAATAAAGAAGTCAAGTATGTTGAAAATTTGTTTTTTTACCAGTAAAATAAAATTTATTTAACCAAATAATTAACTTTCACAGTAAAAATTTTACTTTATCTTACCCACCATTTTTTTCTTTTCATATTTTTATCCTTCTTTTATATAATAGAATAGGAGCTAGAAAGATAGTATCATGGACATGTTGACTTGCACACAACCCACTCTGTCCCAATCCCTGACACACATCTTTACCCCTAAAGCACTACCAGAAATGATTTCTGAGTGCAGAACCAGGAGTAAATTTTGAGCACCATTGTATTTCCTCCAAATTATAAAACAACTTAAAAACACTGGAAATAACTATACAATTAAAATTGGGTTGCTCAGTTTTAAAATTTAGGTAATGCTAAATTCATAAGGTTTTGGATTCCTGTATTTTGCAAGGAACTCTGAATAGTTAAGTTGCTATAATTTATTATTTTTATCTTTGAACTTTGGTGCATAATACTGCTAAGGAAAGTTTAATGTATAAAACACACTAGCACCATGTCCTTCACCATCATCCAAGTACACCCCCCACCTTTTTACCCATCCCTCTTGCTCCACCTGCTTCAGTCCCTTCCACCCTACCCATTGTATGCTTCCTACTGAAAATCAACTCTGTTTATCTTTATTTTGGGCCTTTATTATTCCTCCACTGTGTTTATTTCAAGCCATATAGACAGTCTAAAACATAGATCTAAATCCACTCTCCCTCATTTTTCAATTCTGTGGGCTTCACATAATTGCATTTTTCAAAATTCTAACTCAAAATTCATGAGAAAATTATTCTTTGTCTCTCTTTCAAACTAACTTCCACACATTCTTCAGATGCATCTACAAAGCCACAATGAGATTATTTTTTTAGCTTTTCTTATAGCTGAATATTACACATATACTACAGTTTCTATATATACTCATCTATTTGTGAATATAAGTTATTTCCAGATTTGGGTTATTGTGCATAGTGATGCAATAAACTTATGAGCACACAGATCTTCTCTGACAAGAATTTTGTTAAACACAGGATAAAAGCTAATAAAGGGATTTGCTGTCTCATATAGAAGTTCAACTCCTAGTTTTTGAGAAATGTCCATATCATTTTAAAAGATTGGAGCACTTGACATTCACACTAGCAGTGACTGAGGGACCCTTTACCACCCCATATCTGAAAAACTGTTTGTTTTGCTATTTATATTGTTTGACTATCACATTGATGTTATATGCTATATCATTTTTTTATTTTGATTCCTTTTTGGTAATTAGTGCAAAGCATTATTTCTTTTTTTTCTTCTTTTTATTTTTTGGGGGGACACACCCAGTGACACTGGAGGGTTACTCCTGGCTATGCACTCAGAAATTGCTCCTGGTTTGGGGAACCATATAGGAAGCTTGGGCTAAAACCCAGGTCCTTCCTAGGCTAGTGCTGGCAAGATAGACCCCTACTGCTCTGCACCACCACTCCAGTCCTGCAAAGCATTATTTCATATACCTTTTTGGCCAGCATAATTTCTTTAGTTCCATCAGTGCTTTATATAACTTTGATAGTGACCCCTTTGTCATATGAGTGGTGGACAAATATTTTTCTCTATTCTTATCTTTATGATATATTTTTTTTTTGGTTTTTGGGCCACACCCGGTAACGCTCAGGGGTTACTCCTGGCTATGTGCTCAGAAGTTGCTCCTGGCTTGGGGGACCATATGGGACACCGGGGGATCGAACCGCGGTCCGTCCAAGGCTAGCGCAGGCAAGGCAGGCACCTTACCTTTAGCGCCACCGCCCGGCCCCTATGATATATTTTTATTGGGTCATCATTTCTTTTGTTGTTCAGGAGTGTATTAACTTAATGAGATTTACTAAATTTATATTTGCTTCCATTGGTTTGGTCAATGACCTCAGATGATCGATATTCATATATTGTATGTTTTCCTCAATAAATTCATGAAGTAATGTCAAACATCAAGGTCTTTAATCAATTTTTTTTTTTTTTTGGTTTTTGGGCCACACCCTGTGATGCTCAGGGGTTACTCCTGGCTATGCGCTCAGAAGTTGCTCCTGGCTTCTTGGGGGACCATATGGGACGCCGGGGGATCGAACCGTGGTCCGTCCTAGGCTAGCGCAGGCACCTTACCTCCAGCGCCACCGCCCGGCCCCTAATCAATTTTTAATTTAACTTTTATTGTGTTTCTTCAGAATATTCTTGTATCAATCAATAACTGGAAAATTTTTTATTCACAGATTTTTTTTAAACTGTAACAAAAAATGATCATGATAACTTCCAAATATCAATTAAATTCTGCTCAGGTAGATTAGAATATGTATTTTAGGCCTTTACATCTTTATAAACAAAAATTCTCAACATTTTAATACACTAAAAGTAGAGAATGGTTAATTAATATTTTACTTTGACATCTTTCTTCAACTTTTTCTACAAACCTATGTTCTCCCTTGAGTACATAGTCCTTATTTCAATCGGGAGAAATGTGTTTTCTCTTGAGCACACACTTTTCTCACTTTTTCTCACCTAACACCTTTCTAAATAAGTTTCAATGAATATACCTTGCATATTTGAAAATTGTAACTCAAGTACATAATTTGTGTCATAAATAAAATAACTTTCTATTAAGATGTAGTAATTCTAGATCATTTCAAAATTGTAGATTTTTCAGAATAATTTTAAAAGATCCTCTTATCACTTAAATAAATCATGATATTTTCATGGCTTAGTATGCAATTTGAATAAAACATTTCATTTTATGACTAGTTCCAAAATAATACACAAATATATCTTTTTACTATATTTTTATAATAAAATTCTTGAAATTTATTTATTATCATGACTTGAACAAATATTTTATTTTAACTGTTGAATTTACTTTACATTTCAAATAGAAAACAGACAGTTACCACTTGGAAATGAAAAATGATGGATAGTCATTTTTAGAATTAAATGGCAAATTATCAGCTTCCTAAAAGAAATATGAGTTCTCGAATAATTGTTATAAATTATGGCGCCAGAGCAGTGGCGCAGGGCATAAGGCCTTGTATGCGCTAGCCTAGGAGGAACCGCGGTTCGATCCCCCAGCATACCAGATGGTCCCCAAAGCCAGGAGCGATTTATGAGCACATAGCCAGGAGTAACCCCTGAGTGTCACTGGGTGTGGACGAAAAACAAAAACAAACAAACAAAAAATAAATCATTTACCACTCATTCTACATGAGTTTAGCCACCATTGCAGCCAAATTGAACTTAATTATGTTCCATTCTTAAAATTATTTATAGTTTTATAATTAATTGGTAATTACATTGCATAAATTATTGTGTTACTATGGTTAGGATGATTGTCTATCATATTTAAGTATGTAACTAAAATTATTATAGCATTGCATAGTTAAATGTCACTGTAACTACACTACTTATTGATTCCTCATTGGCTTCCTATATAGAATAGTATGCCTAACTTTACCTGGTTTATTTAAATTACTCTATAGCCAAGTGTATTGCTTTTGGCAAATACTGCTAGAAAATAAGATAATAGATCTCACTTCTTATAAGTATTTAATACTTAATTCCTGAATGTATATATCCAGCTCACTAACTGGTTTTGCTTAATTTATTTTAAGCTGTTTTAATTGCTGTTTAACTTCTGAATACCTTATTGTTCATTTAGAAATATTTTATTAGGGAATCACAAATAAGGATATTCAGTAGGTCAGTAATACTCAAAAGCCAACAGGACAGCACTTATGGTGCTCTGTGGGGCAAATGTGATGCTAGGAATCAACATCTCAGCTCATACATGCTTGACAAATAGTATTTCTAACCCTATGGAGTAGTGTCCATCTATACATACATTCTAGTCACTATGCTAGTTATTAGGGGTAGAGTTTGAAGTAGGGAACTTTCCTTATATTGGTATCAATAACTGATGTATAACATATTATTCAAAAAGACATTTTTGGATTAAAATAAATTGCAATTACTTAGCTAAAAAAGCTAAAGGTCATAAAAGAAAATGACTGTTCTAGGAGACTATAGCTTAATATTTGGAGGTCGATTACAAAATAAGTTTGCTAAAGAGAGTGGCTATATAAGCTTAACATGAATGAGACAGTTTACTCAGCTCTGCTCCACATAGCAGCTTTGCTTTGACAGGCTAGTTTGAACACATTCACATAGCAGTTTTCAGAAAATAAAATAAGAAAAAAAAACATCAAAAAATTCACAGCTATATTAAGCAATAGACTCAAAAGTCACTGATATAGCTACACACTAAGATAATCAATGCATGCTTCAGAAATTTAAGTAGGTAGAATTGAACTTAAATCCATGGAAGACTCTTCAAAGCAAGCTCACACACACAAAATCTTTGCAAGTTTCATGCAAAAATCAAAATACATTAATGCATTAATTATTTTGAAATTATTTAACATAAAATAAAGCTCATGTTCATGAATTATATAAAAGTGCAATCTTAATAAACATGATTATTTTCTTTTTTAAAATCAGAAAGCAGAGCCATATCATGATCATATAAAGGAGATACACTGGAATAAGAAAACAGCATGCATTTTATATTCATGCAGAAAATTTATGAAGCAATTAAAGTATGCTGATAAATATATTCCAGTCATATATTTCATTTTATATTTTGTGCAACAAATTTGTAATTCTTCTTACAATGAACCTCCTGATTTATCTTTTTATTGATTAGTATTTTTTCTAATCTAGTCAATATATTCTTATATCATTATAGCCTATTTTTACCACTCACAAAATTTTGTTTTAAATTTTATTTTCAACAACAAAATACTGTTTACACTATCTAAAAGCAACTTCATTTGAATATCCATACATTAATTAGTTACCTCTGATAATTTTCATATTAAATGTAATTCCTTATTCACACATATTCTGCTACTAAACAAATAGATCTTTAATAGACTGTATGAATCTGCTGTCTCACTAAAATGAGTGAAAAACAGGGGCCGGAGAAATAACATGGAGGTAAGGCATTTGCCTTTCATGCAGAAGGTCATCGGTTCGAATCCCAGCGTCCCATATGGTCCCCCATGGCTGCCAGGAGCAATTTCTGAACATGGAGCCAGGAATAACCCCTGAGCACTACCGGGTGTGACCCAAAAACCACACAAAAAAAATGAGTGAAAAAAATCTTAAAAATCTATAAAACATTAGTAAAAGTGATAATATGACTTTTTCAATACAATTTTCAAAGCTAAATGGTGAATGCAAAAAAGCAAATTATTTAAAATAAATATAATTAGTAAACGAGGAAGTCTATAGAGCTTAGGAGGGATGTTCAAGGAAATAAATATTATTTCTTTTCTACGAAACACCCTACATGCAACTCCAGAAAGATCAGAAAATAGAAAATCCCACAGCATAACTGGACTTTCAAGGTTAATGAGTATCTAATTATTATCTCAGTTTAACAGGCAATGACAATGACATTTAGAAAGGTTAAGTAATTTGTCCAAGATTTCAGACAAAGATAAATTTGTGAGATCATATAAGAACTCAAACTCAACACTTAGTGTTAAATTTAAGTAAACCTTTCTTTTGAAACTTAAGTATCATTAATAGTTAATTCCTATGCCAGAATGAGAGCTTGAGCTGTAGGTGGCTGACACAGACCACAATCACCAGAAGTGATCTCTGGCACAAAATCAAGTCTTAATCACATTAACTGAGTGTCCAAAAGAAACACAATGAATAAAGTAATTATAAAAATACTTAATCACTATTAATTTTAGATGTAATCACCTTCTTACTGATATTTTTACTTACTGATATCTACTAATATTTTCCAATAATAATGTTTTATTCTCCTATTATATATTACATATACATAAAATACGAGACATAAAACATTATTATTGGAAAAATATTCTTTTTAAAGATTCTTATGTTGTAGCAATAAAATCATTGAGGTGCTATAAGAATGGATATTATTTGTATGATACTAAATAAGTAAATTGAAAATTATCATAAGTCTATTCACCTTTAAGACAGTGGATTGCTCCTAGTCTCCTGCCCTCATACATTGTTTTCATACTAACAAACAGAGTCATTAAACACAGAAAATTTAACCTATATACAGCATATAAAGAAACATAATATGGGATAATCTAATGCCTAAAGGCAATAAACATAAAGAGCAGGAAAACTGATTCTTGATAGTAAGTTTACAACTGTGGAAAGGACGAATTAGATCACAGATGCAACTGCTTACTAAAATGCTAGAGTGACCACTCAGGAAGACTGTGTTATGATAGGAAATTAAGTGATATTGCTGATACCTTATAGAAGCATTATTATCACACAAAGTGTCTAAAAAAGTAAATAAAAAATAAAAGGGAAATTTCTTGCCACCTAGAGAGTCTTGGGGGACAAGAGGAAAACTCAAAGCATTGGTGGAGGGAAGTGGACATTGGTGAAGGATTGGCATTCCAACATTGTATGTAAACATAAAACTCAATCTTGAAAGACTTGTAACTTTGTAGTTGACACCCACTCAGCGAATTTTTTTTCATTCCATTAAAAAAGTTATTGGAAAGTAATGAGTCAGATGATTCAAGATGTGGGACTTATATAATAGGTTATTGCTCTTTTCAAAAGTGAAATCAGAGTTAAAGCCCCATTTCAAACACAAGCTACACAATGATCCAAAATGTATAGTTTTTTGTTAGCCACCAAGATAATTTTCTATAGGTATACTAGAAAAGATAATTATTGAATCTTATAAATTAATAGTCAATTAATGAATCTTAGAAATCACAATGGCATTAGAGAAAAATCAAATTAGACTATTAATATGTGATATTTTTATATAAAACATTTCTCATTTTAGTGTCAAATACCATCAAATACATAAATTTCCAGTGAAATTAAATAAAATATTTAATTTTGAGTATCATATCATTTACCTATATACTGAGGACATAACAGTAAATAAGAATATTAATGTACCTGTTATTCAATATATTACAAAGTAATTAGAATAAACATGCACTTAATAAAAATCAGGTAAACTACATAACATGTCAGCAGAAATAGATCTTGTCAGATGCTTTTATGAAGCAATTTACAATTTTCAAATACCCAATCAAGTCCTTTTGGTCTGACCTTTTAAGTGCTGAAAATGAACATTACATCTATTTCACAAAATGTCAGAACAATGTGTATGAATATTGAGAACAGTTCTTTTTTATAAAACCTTATTCGTTGAACTATATTTTACTATTAATAAAAACAATTTCTGAAAATGAGTATGGTGTGTTAAAGTCACAACAACATGTGCCTTTATAATATAATAAATATTATATTACATTTAAATAGTAATTGATTTCTATTTTTAAGTGGTAATAGTATAGAAATAATTAACAATAATAATAATTAACAATAATTGCTGAATCTTACAGGGAATTGATTAAGAGTAAAGGTCTCATAAGAATTTACAAGTGGCTTATAGTACTTAACCAGTTTGAGCAAATTATATGGCTATACTGACCACCTATTTTCTTGCTGAGAATCTAATATTTACATATGAGAAAATAGAAAGCTCCTAGCTGATTAACTGGAATAGAGATCTTGAGCATTGAGTGTATTCATTCCTAGATAATATTCTACTTGTACTGATAAAGAGGAAATAAGAGAATGCTAAATTTCTCCACTAGGAGGTGATTTACAGCTGTCTTATTTTATTCTGAAATTTCCACCCTGGACCTTCCCCTTTATGGTCTGTTCTTTGTATCTTTTCTGGCCCTAAAAACCATGATAGCAACTATGGTTACATAAAGAATCAAGTAATTTTTTCATAGATTCCCAAGCTAAGATTAATTGTTGGGACTACAGTAATGAAAATATTGACTTTAAGAGATTACATTTGCTTCCCTTATTATGTCTGTCTCACAAATTTCTATAATAGAAAGATTGGAGGAATTAAAATGGTAAGGAAGGTCAGTGAGATAGTGCATTGGGTAAAGTGCTTGCTTTACACTCCCATTTAGTTGTATAATTTTTTTAGTAGTGATCCCTGAGGGTTAGCAGGGTTAGCCCTGATTAGCACTTGTTATATCCTTCTGAAATATTAATCAAAGTGTGGCTATTCCTCAGAATAAAAAAAAAAGACCTTGCATATCCTCCACCCAAAATCTTTTAATTTAGAAGTAGTGTCAACAAGATAAAATTCTCCTACCACTCTTATCTAATCCAGAAAATTGAGGGGAAAAAAAGGCTAAAAGCTTACTTAATTGGTAGAGCAAATACTTTGTAAATGTGACTTTCTGAGATAAGTTAAGAGACACTGCATGTCTCTCCACACATCATGGCATGGTTCCCCAGTACCATGTGGTTTTCAACATTTCTGCATGTAGATCTGAAAGTGCTTAAACTGTCACGCATATACTAAGATGAGTATAGAAAGAGTGGCTGAGGTGCTGAACAACAATTTGTGTGGCCCCTGTTCAAATTTATATATAGTCACATGAAATTTTGTCTGCATTCTTATTAGTGTATACATATGTTTAGGTTCAAAATAAAGAGGGATCTTTATTTATTATTTCTTGTTTATTAGTTCTTAGTGTTCTGCTTCTGCTTCTTCATATTCTAAAATGAATTCTGAACAGTAATAGAGCAGAGTACATGACAATATTAATATCACATATGATTAAAACTATTTTCTACTGTACTTTTTTTTCCAATTTTGTCTTCCTAAAGAAAATTTTACCGTGCATTATTCTAAATTCCCTGATTCCTGACATATTTTTAGGTTTGATATGGTCAAACCAGCAGTGCTCAGATTTTTGCCCTAACTCTGCACTCAAGAATCACTCCTGATGCTGCTCAGAGAACCATTTGAGATGCTAGGGAGCCAAACTAAGTTGGCTGCACGCAGTACAAAAGCCCTGCCAACTGTACAATGTCACTGGTGTTTCCAGACAAGTTAATATGGATAAATTTCTTCCTTGACATCTAAGTATCTGTTATCACTACAACTGTAGAGAGAAAATAACGAAGGCTTATTGTACAAGATCTGATGTCATAATCAAAGACACATGGTTAAATTTCAGCATATGTACCTTTGTGTAGATGCTTATTCTGAGGTAAAGAATACTGATGCAAAAATACTAGCATAGGATGTGTGAAAAAAGAAAATAATGCATGAAAAAAACAAGTTTAAAAAAAAAGAAAGAAACCTTTATGGAATTTGCCCTTGAACTAATTTCACATCTGTGTCCATTCTGTCAGTGATGAAAGAAGGTATCTCATAATTAAATATATTCTAATAAGTTAAACTTGTTGACAGCTTAATATTTGCTTTCAATTATGATTTATATAATTCTTTATTAAACAAATATTTGCAGTTAATCCATATTTTGTTAAGAATAAGAACACACTATTAAGCAAATAACTTAATTCCCTTGAGCATACATTAAATTTTAGGAATTAAAATGCTTCAAGATAAATGTTCTTAAAGCAAGCACATAGAAGTAAGCATTTATGACTATAGCATATAAAAGAAAATCAATGACCTTTTAAATAAGAAACTTATGAATGTATTTTAATATGTCAAAAGTATTATGAGGAAATCATTTTACTTAAATCATACTTAAGTCATACAAACTTAGTCTTTTTTATAATTCTTTATATAATATATAAATTATATTTCTTTGAGGTATTTACTTTTTGTTAAACACATCATTTATTGTACAAAGTAAAGTATTGCGATATCAGGAAATTATAATTTATTTTAATTTTTCTTATGTACCATCTGCAATGTAATCATAAATCTTTCTCACCTCCTTTTTTTTTTTTTTTGGCTTATTTTGGGCCACACCCAGTGATGCAGTGATGCTCAGGGTTTACTCCTGGCTATGAGCTCAGAAATCGCTCCTGGCTTGGAGGACCTTATGGGATCCATGGGGATCAGACCTTGGTCCATTCTAGGTTAGCATGTGCAAGGCAAACGCCCTCTGCTTCACCCTTTGATTCTGATATGTTTTTTCTCTTTTTTTCTTTATATCTTGGAATTCTGTTAATGTATTAAATATTAATACAAATATAGATTCAAGACTTTTCCCACTTCCATTCTATTTTGAAATTAAAATGGGCAGGATATCTGATTAAAAGTGTTTCTCGAGCAGGAGGGATAGTGCAGCAGTAGGGCGTTTTTTCTGTATGTGGCTGACACAACACTGACCTGGATTCGATCCCCTTGTCCCGTATGATACCCCTCACCAGGAGCGATTTATGAGCCCATAGACAAGAGAAACCATTGAGTGTGTTTTAAAAACCAATAAAGAATATAAATATATAGTGTTTCTCAAATAAATTTTCAGGTGAAACATCCCAAAGACGTTTCTTGAAAGTCAACCCACATTACATGCCTAGAATTAGTTTTTTTGTTTGTTTGTTTGTTTTTTGTTTTTGGATCATACCTGGCAGCTCTCAGGTGTTCCTGCCTCTATGCTCAGAAATCGCTCCTGGCAGGCTTCGGGGACCTTATGGGATGCCGGCATTCGAACTACTAGTCTTCTGCATGCAAGGCAAATGCCCTACCTCCATGTTATCTCTCCGGCCCCTAGAATTAGTTATTTTTAAAGTCTGATAATAACACAGCTGTGTTTTAATACAACCTCTTTTCCATCCCTTCACTTAGTACTGAGGTAAAATTTTGATGTGGAGATTTAACTGTTTGGGTAAAGACAAGAAAATATTAAAGAAAGGAAGAAGAGAGGGAGTAAGGGATGGAAGGAGGGAGTAAGGAAGTGAAGCAGAGGGAGGGAGATAGAGAGGGAGAAAGGGAGGAAGGAAGGAAGGAAGGAAGGAAGGAAGGAAGGAAGGAAGGAAGGAAGGAAGGAAGGAGGAAAGAGGAAGGGGGAAGGAAGGGAGGAAAGAAGGGAGGGGATAAAGAAGGAAGAAGGAAGAAGGAAGGAATGCAGGGAGGGGAGAAGGTAGGAAGGGAGGGAAAGAAGAAGGAAGAAGAGAAGGAAGAATGAAAGAAGGAAAGGGAAAGAAAGAAAGAAGAAAGAAAGAAAGAAAGAAAGAAAGAAAGAAAGAAAGAAAGAAAGAAAGAAAGAAAGAAAGAAAGAAAGAAAGAAAGAAAGAAAGAAAGAAAGAAAGAAGAAAAGGAAAGAAAGAAGAAAGAAGAGAGAGAAAGAAAGACAGAAAGACAAAGAGAAGAAGGAAGGAAGGAAGGAAGGAAGGAAGGAAGGAGGATAGAGGAAGGGGGAAGGAAGGGAGGAAAGAAGGGAGGGGGTAAAGAAGGAAGAGGGAAGAAGGAAGGAATGCAGGGAGGGGAGAAGGTAGGAAGGGAGGGAAAGAAGAAGGAAGAAGAGAAGGAAGAATGAAAGAAGGAAAGGGAAAGAAAGAAACAAACAAAGAAAGAAAAAAGAAAAGGAAAGAAAGAAGAAAGAAGAGAGAGAAAGAAAGACAGAAAGACAAAGAGAAGAAGGAAGGAAGGAAGGAAGGAAGGAAGGAAGGAAGGAAGGAAGGAAGGAAGGAAGGAAGGAAGGAAGGAAGGAAGGAAGGAAGGAAGGAAGGAAGGAAGGAAGGAAGGAAGTCAGTCGCTACCTTACCTCAGAGCCTTTTAAACTTCTTGAGGATTTTAATGCTCTTTCTCAGTGATTTAAATTGTTGCTAAAATGTGAAAAACAATGTAAGAGATTTTCAGCAAACAGGAAATTCTCATAAGTTGAAGAGGAAAGTTGCTCGGGTAAACAGAAGTGCAACAGTGGGGATTCACAGAAGAAATATTTATGTTTCTCTTCCTTCACAGCTTTATAAATAGGCTTCATTACAATGTTCTTCAATAAAAATAAATATATATGGGGCCAGAGCGGTGGCACAAGCAGAAGGGCATTTGCCTTGCACACAATAACCTAAGACCGACCTCGGTTCTATCCCCCTGGTGGGGGGGAGGAAGTCCCCCAAGCCAGGAGCGATTTCTGAGCGAATAGCCAGGAGTAACCTCTTAGTGTCACTGGGCGTGGCCCAAAAACCGAAATATATATATATATATAAATTTCAGTTTATATATATATTTCAGTTACATATATAAATTAATAACGCTCTAGTGGCAAGTGTATTTTTATATGCAGATCACATAAAGCAATCTTTAGATAATTTGTAGTAAACTATCAGAGTCACTTTTCTTTGCCATCTACAATCACAGAATTCAAGGGCTAACCTATAGTTTACATGCTTAGGGACCACACTTGATGGTGCTTAGGAAACCATATCCAGTGCTGTGAAAATGTAAACTATTGTAAACAATTGTCTTATTGCAACAATTGCTTATTGCAGCCTTCAATAGTAGCCTTAAATTACAAACTCTACCTCTCACAATTGATTTTACATTTAAAACATGTTGTTTAATGACTACAAAACTAATCATCAATTTTTGATTTAATTTAAGGGCTTCTTATTTTCACCAGAACATTCTTGTGAATAGTTGAATAAAATAGCATTAATAATTCTCATGGAATTAATCTTTATTTATTAAATCGGTAAATATTTCAAACTTTCTGCATATACTGTGCAGAAGAGTATATATTAAGATCAAATCATTCATTCAAACATATAGTAATCAATCAAAAATATTAATATAATTCTGTATGTTTAAATATCCTCCCTAGAAGAACATAAGAATATATAAAAATATGTTGATTTAAGGTTAATTAATTATATATTCATTCACATATACTACATCACTACTTTTGTCTGAATCAAGCAATGCAAAATTGACTTATTAAAAATGACCAAATATTAGAAAAAACGTTCATGCTTATTTGACATAACTTCACCATAGCAGCATTTCAATTGTTAGTGGAAAAGAATATGGCTATCAAAATACAATGTATTATAATCTTAAAACTTTACCACTTAATTGAAAGGTGTGATTTTATTACATAAATATTTTTCCTCAGGGCACAGTTATTCCATATGGTCTTAGATCAGCAGTAAATATTTTAATATCAGATTTTGTACAATCTCTTGAATTTTAAGTCTGGAGGAATTAATAAAAATGCATTATGGAGTCGAAGTCAAACATTTTTCAGCTATATTTTAGAATTAATGTAAGTCCTCACCTCTTGATATAAATAAAACACAGCAGAAGCCTCCCTCTTTAGTGCCTCAGGGTACAGACAATCTACTCAAAAGAAATTCTGCTCTTGGGACTTCAAGAGTGGCAGACAATCTTTCACACCATTAAAAAAATTTTAGAGAGATCCTTCTTATACATTCACACATAATAAGTCCAATTTTAGCAACATCCATATTAAAATGAGAACAAAATCCCTGAAGATTTTACTCGTTCCCTTTTACACTCTTCTATGTCTTCATCTTATAATTCAATTTTTATTTTTGGATCAAGTTCAACTTCAGCCACTTTAGAGTGCAGTGTTTACAAAACAAAAAAAGAGGAAAAAATACACACCTTTCAGTATATTCACAAAGAATGTAAATCTGCAAACATTCAGTTGTTATTTAGCCCCTAGGCCTAAGTGCTAGCAGTAATTATTTTCTTAGCATAGCAAGAAATAGATTATTTTATAATTTACCAATAATCAATAACTAAATTTGTTGTTGTTGTTTTTTGTTTTTCTTTTGTGAGGATTTGCAGGGGGTGGGGGTACTCCCCGCCATACTCAGGAATTTCTTCTGGCTCTTTGTGGGGGATTACTCTTTGTCAAAGATTACATAGTTCTGTGGATAGAACAGAACCTGGGTGGGCTGCAAACAAAACAAGCTGTACAGTATCTCTAACCAAATAACAAAAATAATCGCAGATTTAAAACAAGAACCCACCAATACAATTATATATGTGGGAAAACTGACGAAGTCTTAATCACTCACTATACAAATGATTGTATTTGTTGATAAATTTTCAGAAATGTTTATTATTGTGCAGCAGCAAAGAAGTCTTAGTTCTTGCTCAGGGGGTATACTGGATTTGTTTAGGAGAAACAAATTACTCAATGGAAAAATGGAATATAACCAGGAGTTCCTAATTATTATTATTACTATAAATAAGGGCATCCCCCGTAAAACTGGTTATTGGAATTCTGTCTTAAAATGCAATACTGCAGCAGCCTGAGGTGCTGGGTAACACTCAAATACAAAGCATTTAATTTTATTATTTCTGGCTATGCCCCCTTAACTCCTCTAACCCAGAGAGCTGTTCAATGCAAGAGGGTAAATATATGGTTCTACTTGTGCCTTGTGGTGTCAGAAATGGCAGGGTTATGTTTCGCTAAGGTCACAATAAAAAGTTATCTGAGTTCACCATGGTTATACTCAACAATGCTCGTGGAACCATGAGGTACTAATGATAAAATTTGGTACTTATATAGAATGTAGTCTAACCACTGAACTGTCTCTGGCTCCTCCAATTGTCCCAAAAGTATTAAAATACTAAATGTATTTTATGTTTAATATATATATATATGGTATTATCTATGATACTAAAGTAAAAAAGAAACCAGCATAGAAGCTATTATGATTACAGATATTCATGCTCATATCGTACTCTATAAAATTAGTGGGTATGAACTTACTCTGAATCTAAAAGATTTAATATATTCTTTGAACTGCAATGTTGAGATTTCTAGGTGTTAGGTATACAGAGTAAATCAGAATTCCAGCATAATTTCTTATCTCTTCTTACCAACTATGAAAAAATATCACCTATTATTTAAATCAATGATTATGAAAAAGAATAATAATCCTTGTTATCTCCTTTTTAATGATTGGATAGAAACAAAAGACATCTAATTATTGTTATAAAATATCGTATTTCATTACTTTCTGTCCAAAGACTCCTTAAAACAATTCAGGAACTTTATTATTACACTCTCATGATCGTTTTATTTTTATCCTGATACAAAGTTGGAACCTACTTGTGGTTAGTCTTTGTTTATAGAACCAGATCATAAATTACGTTATCAAATGTCTTTTGTGTTACACCTGCTTATTTCTAAGTTCACAAGAAAGATTTTTACAAAGTGTTCACCTTCAGTTGGTAAAAAATGTCCCCAATATTTACCTTGTCTATGCAAAAAAAAAACACAAATAATTTTTTTGTTATTGTTGCTGTTGTTATTGTTTTTTTTTCTTTTGCTTTTTTGTATGCTTTATTTTGTTTTTATTCCAAGACTGTGGCTATTGTTTGGTTGCTATCTTTATTGATGTGGTGCTTTTTGGGTTCTTTTGTTTGATTATATTTTTTGTATAGTTTTTATATTCTTCTTTCTTTTCCCCTTTTTTCTTAAATAGATATTTATAGCTTCTAGAAGGACTCTTCTTGTTTTTTCCTTATTTGATTTTTAACCCTCCTTTTTTTTTTCTCCTTTTTCTTCCCCTCCAAACAGAACCACATAATTTGAACCATCTTGTTCTGCCTCACAAATTGAGTGAGAAATAATGGATAGTACCAAGACCAAATAGGTGTATGAACATTGAGTAGAAATAAAAAATGATCATACTTAAACAACAAATTCAAAGCCAACAACAACAGAATCGAAACCCAGTCTACAACAATCTAGTCACAGAGGTTGGGACCACTTTTACTAGCAGCCCTGGGGATCAAGAGAGGGGGATATGGGATACAAGCTGGGAACAGAGGTGGAGGGAGGACAACACTAGTGGTGAGAATGCCCTTGATTCAATGTCACTATGTACCTAAAATATTACTAAAGATTTGTAATTTACTTTGGTCAAAATAAAAATTATTTAATTAAAAACAAGAAATAATATTTTCTTAAAATAAACACTTGAAGATGGTTTATATATTGTCAGGTTTTTTTTTCTCTTTTTAGTTAATTCTTTCCCTTTGGTTTTGAGGACCTAGAATATCTCAGGGCTTATGCCTAGCTCTGTACTAAGAGATAAAGTGGTGATGTATAAGGGATCACATTCAGTGGTAGGGAACAAACCAAGTATAAGCCCCATGACTCTTAAACCCCTGTACTTCATGTTGTCCCCACCTCTTTAAAAAATTAGGTTTGTACTATCTTTATCTACACTCAACTTTATTTTCTAGTCTTGAAATTTATTTTGTTAAAATTTAAATTTTTCTATAATGTCTACTATAACCCAAAGATTTGTGAGACTCCTGCCTTACTTAATCTTTGCTATGTGAAAAATATTTGTATAAAGTTTTATGGAGTATACATGATGCCATTCCAAAAATAAAGAATCTAGAAGGACTTCATTACATTATATACAGATAATTATTTGAGGAAATAACCTATGTGCTATTTAAAAATTGGTCAAGCACTCAGCTATCTAAATCACACGTGAGCAATAAATTAGGTCACATTCTTTCATCTACTTTTGCTACATACTAAAAAAAACAAAGTTCATGAACTTGTATTGACTGTGATGATGGACAACATTTATGCTGCATTGAGAATGACAGTTGTGATGAATCAAGGACTACTGTGCAAGCAAAGTTCAAAGGGAATTGACTTGAAGAATGATTTTTACTGCAGGCTACAAAGTGCTTGAGTTCATTGACTGCCAGATCTTTAGAACTGTTCATGTTTTTTCAAATGTTACTTGAAGGATAAAAGTTATGCCAAGCAGTTGGAAAGACACCACTTTAAGAGTTGCAAAATATATTAACACTATCTATATAGTTCTGCATCTTTTATTCATGCTTACTCTTTCAATAGAAGCTTATTTTACAAATACTTGAATTATTTTTTAATGACTACATTTACGTCTTATATGGACATTGAAGTTTTAGCATCTCTCCAGGTTTTCTCAATCTATTTTCTATTTTGGTAGATAAAATCAGGGCTGAGAAATTATACAGCAGGCAAAGTGCTTGCCTTTCATGCAGTTAACAGGTTTTTTTGTTCTCAGCATCACATATGGTTCACAAAAAATGGCAGGAGTGATCATTCAGAGAAGTGCCAGGAGTAAATCCTGGAGATACAATAATAAAACACACTTTACACCCAGACTAGATATGCTGGGACAAGTCTGAGTCAAGATGGAGAGGGAGAGGGTATCTAGCTTCTCAAAAATTGATATTTCAGTATTTTTCCAAGCTTTTCTGTCTTGGAATCTATTGATATAATGTTGTCCAGGTGGAACTGCTAAATCTTTCCTTGATGGGAATTTAAGAAGGACATTGGATGGGCTCACCTGAAATTTATTGTAAAGAGATGTCCTACATGCCAACCTCCTGCACTAGACAGGGAAGAACATGTATGAAGATAAAACATTTCAATGTCAGTGTGTCTATAAAAAGCTTATAGGGGGCCTGGAGAGATAGCACAGCGGCGTTTGCCTTGCAAGTAGCCGATCAGGACCAAAGGTGGTTGGTTCGAATCCCAGTGTCCCATATGGTCCCCCGTGCCTGCCAGGAGCTATTTCTGAGCTGACAGCCAGGAGTAACCCCTGAGCACCACCGGGTGTGGCCCAAAAACCAAAAAAAAAAAAAAAAAAAAAAAAGCTTATAGGAAGCTATTGTATCACATAAATACAGGGATCTGAAACTACATTATTTGACTTCCATTACTTTAGGGTTTGACGTGGTGATAGCCTGTTTCATAAAAAAGTAAGCTGAGGCCTGGGAGATATGTGTATGGTAAATCTATACCAACCTATGAAACTATGGTGACTAGTTTGTGACTCTGAGAAAATATCTGCCCCAGATTAAAAGTCAATTTATAAGTAGTTTAGCACTGGCTCCAGATAAGAAAAACAGCAGAATGATCTGACACTCAGACATAGATCATGAGAAATAAGAAACTGTTGCTTTAAAGTCACTGACTTATTTTATTTTGCTAGAAAAGCTATTACTCTTATTAAGGATGCCATAACGAAATATCACTGACTGGGTGCTTTCAACAACACTTATCTATTTTTCTACAGTTCTGGTCGCTCAATGTTAAGTGCCATAAGGATAGGTTTCTGGTTGGGACACTCTTTCTGGTTCGCAGATGGCTTCCTTATAACAGTATCTTCGCATAGTCTATTTTTATTTTTTGTGTCATTCTACATGTTAAATTATTTTTGAAAAACACCATCTTAATTAGTATAGCTTAATGTTTATATTTTTATGAAAATTGTATTTGAATTATAATTTCAATTATTGTAATATTATTAACATTCACTTAATTACATTTTATGTCTTGAATTTTATACTCTTATTACTTCTTATTTAATTTATTATGATCATAAAATGCAATTTAATAATAGTTCTATTAAGTGAATTTTTTTTACATTTTACTACTAACCTAATTTTCTATTTTGTACTCTAGCCAAGAAAGCAGATGAAATCTGCTGTTATTACCTGTCTCTATGCAAGGTCATAATACTAATTTTGTTATCATATACAGAAATTCTAATCTTCATCCCTCATCTTCCTTAATTAGCTATCACATCATATTATTTGAGCAAAAACTAAAAATTAAAACTCCTAAAGATAATTTGGGGTGCTTTGGGGTTCATTCCACTGAGGATCCACAAAACAATTGGTGCATACAGGAAAGCAGGATGCTTTGAGAAATTTTCATGTTCCAGGTTAACCCTAGCGACTCTATACATTTTATAAATGGAGGGGGGATGGAGACTTATCATTAAACCACAAGACTGGCTGATTAAATTTGGTATGGGGTATAGTAAGGAAACAAAGTCATAAGTAGGACAACTGTCTAGAAAACATTGGAAAATATTGATCAAGATTATAACTGTTACCTCCTGAAGATCAATTCCATTTGGTTTACTGATAATGATTTATACTATGCAGATAAATATATACTTTGAATTACTGTTCATCACTGTTACTTCTTGCCTGTGATACTTTATGCCATATTTGCCAGTCCACCCAAAAGTGTATGAGAGTTATAACTGGTGCTATAACTTGAAAATTTATTCAGAGTGGCCTTAATTATGTGTTTCTACCGGACCAATTCATATGGCCGAACTTAAGTTCCACTGCATATTTTGATCTCATCACAAAGTAAAGTTAAGCTTGAATATAAGCTCAAGGTAATTGCTTATTCTGCTGTTCTGGTTATGCTTTAACGTGCACTAACATTTTACAAAGTCTGAGAGTTACATTTATGTACAGTGAAACTTATAGGTCCATTGCTTAAATCCTTACAATGGTAAGAGTCATATTGCACATTAAAGTCCATGTTCCTGAAAGCAAATTGTTCACTTGAAACCTAAATATTAACATAGCTCATACTTTAGCTTCTGTTATAGCAGATATTCTGACACTCTAAATAATGAGAAAGAACATCTAAAGAATTTACAGAACTCTCCCCCATAATAACACTATCAACAGGCACCAAGGAAGGGTGTTAAAATAATAATTTTAAAGTCCCTGTAACTGTAAAATAATGACTTGAATACTATTATGAACTATGCTAGCTCAAGAAAATAGTAATAAAGGTATACAATCTTCCATGATCTCTTTTGAAGAATTGACTGGAAGAAGATACCCTTCCAGGTTTAATCATGGGCTTAACGTAGATGTTTTGAATCCTCACTGGTTTATGAGCATGATTTTAGCTTCAGTTTTTCATCTGCTGGTTATCTAATAAGTTGCATGAGTTGGCAGCGGGATTCTCCTGTTGCTAACAGGTGACTGAATAGACATCTGTTGCTGCTTTGTGAACATCTCTACCTGTCAGCCTGCAAACAAGGAAACTGGTTTCCTCTGGATCAAGAGGGAGAATGAGAGTTATTCCCATTCTGAAGTTATGATCTTCTATAATCACAGCTACGAAGAAGCAAGTTCCCACTTCTCTTCATTCCATGAGTCATACACACAATGTGGTGGGTTGACACCACATTGTGGTAAAAAGAGATTTTGTATGCTTTACTCCAAATCCAAATATGACATTTTCCCTCTTGAAAGACAAAAAAAATCACCATTGCCCTATGCCAAATACTTTAAAAAGATAGATAAATTTTCTATTTGAGAGGATGATATAGTTCATCAATATACTGAAAACTTAATTTCAACCTTAATTAAACATAAGGTCTCTAACATCTACTGAAGCATTAATTGTCTTGGGAAATATCCTCATGCTACCAATTTAAAAATTTTCTAGCTTGAGATTCCTGTTCTACCGTTGAGTCACTGATTTACTTGAACTGGGTTTTATCCAGAAATCAAGATTTTTAAAAGTTCCAAAGGGATAGTAAAGATCAGTTGAGGGGTATAAACTATAAATACAGAGTATTATATTTTGCAAAATTAGGTGCATAAATATTTTAAATGTATATTTCTTTATTGCCCTATATTTGCATCAATATTCTAATGTCATTTAACCAATAACCTTTAAGTCTAAGTTTACTCTAAATAGCCTACAATACAGCAGAATAACAAATTACACACAATAAAATCAACCACAAAAATTAACACAAAAAACTTAAGCATTATTTTTGAGATAACACACCAATAATTTTTGTTTTACTTTATTTAAACAACATAGATAAAAGTTGTTCATAATAATTTTTTGTTTTGTGTTGTTTCAGCTACAAAATTGCTTATGATTGAGTTTCATAATTGTACTGATATACCTTTTCCCTGTACATACCATGATTCTAAAAAGTATTTCTTTTTCCAAATAAAATGAACTTGTTTGTTCTTTTGTAAACCACCAATGCATAAGTGAATTGAAATTCTATTATATACTTCTATACTTTGCTGTGAATTAAATATACTTCATTTGGAATTTTTGTAGGTTTGGTGAGGTGTTTCCTCCCAATGGGAGGCTTTCTAGTACTTCAATAGTATTAGGTGCTTTGTAAAAAGTAAGTGTAACATCCACTCATTTTGTAATGCTTTTTAGGATAAAAGACTGTAAGAGCCCCAAATTAGTGTTCTACTAAGGTACTGTTTTAATGAGGGCAATTATCATTGATAGTAATGTGACTGCTTCAGAAGCTTAAGTAAACACTCATACTTTGAAGGATGTTAAGACAGAGCATAATGATTCATATTAACACAATAGCCTCAAAATCTTACAAGATGAACTACAGCACCTTGTGGGACTATTAGATTCTGCATTAACTTGAGTCTCTCCCTGTTTACTTAACAAGTTTTAATTTATATCATTTAAATTTGCTAGAGTAAATCAGACTTAGGCCAATTGCGAACATTGTTATAAAAAGATTAATATAATGAAATATATTTATGAAATACTGTCTATCACGTTTTTCTCTTTCCAAACACAAGTGTAACATTAAAGTACACCCAAAACACTTATACTATGACAAATAATGCTATAATCTATTAAATTAAACACAAAAGAAAAATAAGACTGCACAATTTTGTATTAAAAGGAGAAAAATATAAACTCAGAGCCACATCAAAATTGTTACTAAGAATGTTGTTACTGTTCTATAAATCAAAGTAAATCAAGTTAGTACTATAATGAAAGGGAGGATATCTTGCCATATTCAAAAGCTTGATAATTTTATTTTCTCCTTGAGCTATAGCTAAAGAACATATATATCTATATATTTTTTTTAAAAAATTCCTATGTGTTTGGACTGTTTTAGAATCATGGATTCATGGGGCCGGGCGGTGGCGCTAAAGGTAAGGTGTCTGCCTTGCCAACACTAGCCTAGGTCAGACCGCGGTTCGATCCCCCGGTGTCCCATATGGTCCCCCAAGCCATAAGCAACTTCTGAGTGCATAGCCAGGAGTAACCCCTGAGCGTCAAACGGGTATGGCCCAAAAACCAAAAAAAAAAAAAAAAAAAAAAAAAGAATCATGGATTCAAATACTAATCTTGGATTCAGTGATCATTTGTGTCATTTATATGAATACAGTTACTTTCATCAAGCTGTTCTTCTAAAAGTAAACTGTTTAACATGATAAATGTGCTTTATTAGTAGATATAAATTTTAATAGTTTAAAGTATTTCATTCAGGAGTAAATGCTCATTGTTCTACCTATCTAAAAGTATATACAAGTAAAAATGAACCACACAAAATTGATTCAATTTTAAGTTCAACTATCAAGATAAGTAATTTTAAATTGTTACCCTGTTTTGTTTGTTTGCATTGGTTATATGTTTTTTCATGATTCCTTAGAGTGTGCAGGGATCCTGAGGATGCAGGAATAAACTACTAATTAATATTATTTTTTCCTAGTCTCTGCTCATTTATACCAGGTTAAACTGGTTTCTGAGCAAGTTCACTCTTGATAAAATTAATAGAAATGCATTTACATACATTATAGATGTATTTACTCATATACACAATATATTTACTAACTGATTGTGATCCAGGAACTCTTTTAGTTTCTACAAAAGCACCAATTACAAGCCAGATATACTTCCTTTGCGCATAAATTATAATATAACCTGACTTTCGTGTAATATTTTTACAAATGCGTAGAAAAGAAATATAATTTTTGTTTGTTATTCTTTTGTTGTGTTTTAGGGGGATCAAAGTCAGTGGTGCCTGAGGGCTTACTTTAGGGCAACATACTAACTACAAACTCTTCAAAAACTAAATAAAAATTACTGTAAAAATAACTGTAAAATTTTAACTTCTATAATTCCATAATTATGTTCACATTGCCTCCATTAAAGTCGATAGTCATAATAAACTTTATAAATATAGGCATTTGTCATATGTCTCTAAAATAATAAAATGGGATTTATAATAAAATTACTTGAAATGGAATAACTATATGTTAAATTTAAGCCATAAGAACAGATTTTAAAATAACCTTCAGGAGCTAGAGCAGTAGTATGTTTGCCTTGCATTAATTCACCTACCATGGTTTGATCCCTGGCATCCTATATGGTCCATGGGGCCCACAAAAAGTAATTACTGAATGTAGAGCCAGGAATAATCACTGAACACTACTGGGTGTGACCAATGAAAGAAAGGCCAGAAAGATATTACAGTAACTAATGTACTTGCTTTGCATACCTAACTCAGTTTCAATCCCTAACTAAACTTCTGAAAACTCAGAAGTTATCCATGAGCAAAGAACCAGGAGTAAGCCTTGATAGTCAACAGTTGTGAACCAACCCCTCCCAATAAAACTGTGAAGAAAATTCGGATAAAAATGATCTTTATGTTTTGTATATTTTGGGGGCCACACCCAGTGACGCTCAAGGGTTACTTTTGGCTATGTGCTCAGAAATAGTTCCTGGCTTGGGTGACCATATGGGACACCAGGGGATTGAACCTCGGTCCATCCTAGGCTAGCGCAGGCAAGGCAGATTCTGAGCCATCATTCCACGCCACCTCTCTGGCCCTGGGATAAAAATAATTTTAACTTTCTGTGCAAAGCCCAAGATTTCCTGCTACAGAGACCTGACTTTTATCATTCACAATTGAGTGGAAAGTTTCTAGCCACCACCACAAAAGGACCTAGGGGAGAGTAAAAGACCATGTTCAAAGCCCGTAGTTATGACAGTATACTTCAAGGATGAAAAACCCTTTATCTCTTAGGCCAAGGGAATTCCCTTTCTAATCTCCCCAATATTTACTGTGCCTATGCAAAATAAAAAATGAAAAAGCACAAATTAATTATTTTTGGTTTTGTTATTGTTGTTTCATTTTCCTGCTTTTATCTTTTTATTTTTCTTATTTTTTTCTGTTTTGTGCTTTGTTACTGTGTGATTGTTGATTTTATTGCTGTGGTGCTTTTTGAGTTTTTGTTTATTTTTTGTATTGTTGTTATGTTTTTCTTTCTTTTTCCCTTTCTTCTCTTAAATTGATTTTTATAGCCTCTAAAAGGGCTCCTCCCATTTTTGCTTGTTTGACTTTTTCCCCCATTTTATTTTATTCTTTCCTTCTAACAGAACCTCATAACTTGAATCGTCTTGTTGTTCCGCCTTACAAATTGAGGGGGAAATAATGGATGGTACAAAGACTAAACAGTCATATGAATATTAAGAAGAAACAAAAAATAATCAGACTTAAACACCAAATCCAAAGCCAACAACAACAGAATCGATACCCAATCTACAACAAACTAGACTCAGAGGGGTCCACTTATACTGGCAGCCGGGGGTGGTGTCAGGGAGGGGGATATGGGATGCAATCTGGGAATAGGGGTGGAGGGAGGACAACTATGGTAGTGGGAATGCCCCTGATTCAATGTCACTATGTTCCTAAAATATTGCAGTGAAAGATTTGTAATCGACTTTGGTCAAAATAATAATTATAAAATAATAATTTATTCAATACAATATAAAAAGTAATCTTGATTTGTTAGAGTTAGAGGGGCAGAGACAGAGAGGAAGATTACCCACAGAATGGGAGAAACTATTCACCCAATAGTTATCTGATTTGTAATATCCAAGATATGCAAGGCATATCTGTAGAGCTAAGCAAGAAAAATAAAAATCTATTCCTATCCAGATAAATGGAGAATAAATCAATAGACATTTACTCCGAAAAGAAATTTGGATTGTCAAAATGACATATGAAAAATGCACTACATCATTAATAATCAGACAATGCAAATTTAAAAAAGACAATGATATATCACACCTCACACCACAGAGACTGGCACACATCACAATGAATAAGAACAACCAGTGCTGGCATTGATGCAGGAAGAAAGGGACTCTCATTCATTGCTGATGGTAATGCATACTGGTCATAAAAACATTATTTACATTAGCCAGAATCTGAAGACAACCTGGTGCCTGAGAGCAGATATGTAAAGTAATGATGGTACATCTGCACATTAGAATATTACACAGTTGGCAGAAAATATTGAAGTCATGAAATTTGCTTATATATGGATGAATATGAAGATTATTATGTTGAGCCAAATGATACAGGAGGGATAGACATAGAATGATCTCATTCATTTGTGGGAGTTATGTAAAAACAGTATGATAATAACATAAAAGAGAACAAAGATAAGGACTAGGAAGAGCAATAAATGTTGGGAAGCTTCCCACAAATAGCTGAAGTGAACAGTTAGGGCAGAGAATGGACCACTATGACAATGATAGTCGGAAATGATCACTCTGGACAAAAAATTGGGTGCTGAAAATGGATACAGTGATAGGATAACACCCCTTTGAGTGGTGGCCCTCCAAATAATTTTTTTTGGGTTTTTGGGTCACACCCGGCAGTGCTCAGGGGTTATTCCTGGCTCCAGGCTCAGAAATTGCTCCTGGCAGGCACGGGGGACCATATGGGGCGCCAGGATTCAAACCGATGACCTCCTGCATGAAAGGCAAACACCTTACCTCCTGCCCCCCCCAAATAATTTTTTGATATTATCACTACTATTTCTTCTTCTATTTTATGATTCATCATGATTCTAATAATAACCCATTCAGAAAACAAATATAATGTATATATGATCGTATGATCTCTTATTATTCCTTTACATTAGCTCTCCAATTTCTATTACGTTTTCTTCTACTATTCCAAAGAAACATCACATGTTCTTTTCATCCACTCTTTCCAATCTAAGACTTATTTATGAACTTATGTCTAAATCGACTTCTTTTATTACTTTCAAAGATACATAAGTCATTCTACTGTAAGAATATAATTTTAGACTAAAGCACATTTCCTGTTTTGGCATTGCTTCTGTAATGCTTAACTACTTCTCTGTTTCCTTTGTATTTCTTCTCATTTAATCACATAATAAGTGTAGTATGAAAGATAAATTCAACTTTATCTTTTTACATCTGCCATCATTCAAATGTTATCATCTGCAATAGAAAGCAATTTTAATTTTTGATGGAGCTATACATTTGATGGATCTCTATATTTTATTTATTTCCAAGTTTCTTTTTTGGGGGGCTACAATCAGTGGGTCTCATGCTATGCTCCTCAAGAATCATAATTCTAGGCCTCCATTAACCATATATGTGGTGCCCACAGTCAAACCCAGCTCAACCACATGCAAGGAAAGTGTTTACATTTTCTTATTTTTCTCTTTATTTCCCAGTGATGATGTTATGTCCAAAATATCATGTCCTTATAATTGCTTTCTAATATCTAGTACTGAACCTGCACCAATCATACTTAGACTAACATTAAAAAATGTAAATCTAATAATATCCTAACATAAATGAATTCCAATATCTAACACTTACATAATAAAAGCTAAAATATAGCTGGAGGGATAGCACAGTTGTAAGGCATTTGCCTTGCATGTGGCTGACCTGGGATAGACTTGGGTTCAATTTCCAGCATTCCATATGTTCCCTTGAGCCTGCCATGAGGGATTTCTGTGGGCAGAGTGCTGCTGGGTGTGGCCCAAAAACGAACAAACAAGTAAAATAGATTAAATGAAAATATATTTAAAATATAGCTACATATCATAAATATTTAAGCGAGTACTTATAAAATTTCAATGGTAGAGTTATTGTCATTTTAGTTTTTGTGTGTTGAGTTTATATAGAGAATAATTATTTAATTTCCAATTTAATTTTAGGCATTTAAAATTTTTCAGAAGGGTGTTTGAGTAAGGACTGCTGTGCTTTATATTTCTTGATCTTAAAATATATGTAGCTTGAAATTTGCTTATACAATGATGGATATGGAGAATATTGTGTTTAATAAAATGAATCAGAGGGATAGACATAGAATAATCACACTCATTTATGGAATACAAGAAAAAAAGGTAAAGTGATAATAATATTTAAAGACAAAAGAGAGAGAGAGTCAGGAGGACCAGTCCATTGTCAGAATCTTGCCACAGATTGGATCACAGCAGTTAGAGAATGGATCACTATGACGATGATGTTGAAACTGATCACTCAGGATAAAAACTGGGCACTGAATGGAGATTAAGTGTTATGTATGGTAGTCTGTTGTTATAATAGTGCAAAACATAGTGTCTAAAAAGGCGTAAAAAAAGAAGAGGGTGGAAAAATGTCTGTTCCAGAGGCAGAAGGGGGAAAGATGAGAAGGAAACCTGACACATCGGTGTTGGGATATGTTCATGGGTGAAGGGTGTTGTGCAATGTAAGACTGAAACTCAATCATGAGCAACTTTATATTCAAGGTGTTATAATAAAATAATAATAAAGTAGCAACCCAAAATTCATAGTTTCTGCCATAAACTCAACTAACTTCCTAAAGAGATACAAAGCAAGCATCAAAAACTCATGACTATATCGCTTTCATTGGTCCCTCATGAGAAGAGTAGGCAACTCCCCCAACCTACCAAAGAATTGGCTGCTATGTACACAGGTAGAAACCATAAATTCTACATGTCAATGGCCCTCTTCTACCCCTTTTCCACTCATCTCTGCCCCAAACTTCAGGTATGCTGGTGTTGACATCTTCTGCAGGCATGGAGCCTTTTTCTTTGACTTTGTACTTTCAGAAATCCTAGTAGCCATTTATACTATCCAGATGTCGCCAAATGAGCTTATTGACCCAGCTTCACAGATTCTCAAAGTCCTGGATCACTTATCTATCCAAATTTCCATAGATTCAACATTACAATCCAGTAGAAATAGTCCTGGATTTATAAAGATTTTATAGCATTTACTGTGTAATAAAGAGTATTCACATTAAGCATAATCATAATATTTTTTGAAATCAATGTATTTGCTGCCATCTTTAGCTATTATTATAAAATTTTTATAATCATAAACTTTTCAGTGGATATTAAAATATTATTTATAATTGGAAGAACATTTGTCTTCAAGTATTCATATTCTTTTCACATGTAAGTTTATTGTGATTTATTTAATTTTTATAAATTAAATTTATTTCATGCAGGCAATATTGTTTGTGGTGCTCTTGTTTGCCACTATTTTAAATTTAAATTTTATTGAAGTATTCCAAATACCTAAAATTCTAGATCAAAAAATCTATTGTAACTTCAATAAATATTGATATTAAAATATTTACATTACCTGTTAATAATTTCTAAGAAAAATTTGTCATGGACATATTGCTTAATTTCTAAGAAAAATTTGTCATGGACATATTGCTTAAGTAGCATGTATAAAGTAATGAGTTACATTAAAAATATGTTAGCTGAGGAAAAAACTAAGAGATGGAATACTAAGTATTATATCAGCTTAATAAAAAATATATAGATGATGCTTTGATATTAACAGAACTCCTAGAACAGATTATGAGGTCATCCGGAAAAGTTGAGCATATCTTTTCTATTTCTGTTTTGTTTTGTTTTGTTTTGTTTTGGGCCACACCCAGTGGGGCTCTGGGCTTACTCCTGGCTCTGCCCTCAGAAGTTTCTCCTGGCTCAGGGGACCATATGGGAGGCTGGGGATCAAACCCTTGTCTGTCCTGGGTCAGCTGTGTGCAAGGCACACAGCATTTGCCCCCAGCATTGTTTTTCTGCAAGGTCTGGCAATGAACACATTATATGCTCCACTGGATTCAGCTAAGGAAGTAGACTACATAATCTTTTATGATTGTACTTTTTCAAGTACCACATCTTAGATTGTGATCATGTAGTGTCTGCAGTGAATAATTATATGCTATAAGATACAATGTTTAAAGAAGTTGAATTAGCAAAAAAATTAAAACGTAATGAGTTTAGCTATTAATTATCTATCTACTTAAATAATAAGGTTTCTTTTTAGTTTGTGGACATTTTTACTTCTTCTTTACTGCTATAAACTTAATAAGCCATTTAGTTAAGATGTGTTTTCCGTCTTCTTAATTTCAGTTCTTAGGATGTCTCCACATGCAAGAAACTAGTGATTGGAAGGTTGTTTAATTCAAATTAGAGTTCAAAAATTAGATACTTAGAAAAAAATGTCAAATAGCTTTCATTAGTCACTCCTTCCAAGTAAGTGTTATAATAAACATCTCATCAAGCTATATCAATAACTTTTATTCTTTTTATTTATACTACAAGACAACTGAAATTCACAACATTTGTAGCGTTTTCACAATAATTCCTCAATCTCTGATATTTTAATTAAATATTCCATTCATATAAATTCTCCAAAGGCAAACTAGTCATGTTTTTTCCAAAATATATCCTACTTTAGTAACTAAAAAGCATTTTATCTATTATGATTATTAAAACAGATAATCAATAAATCTTGGTGTAGTCATACTTGCAATTACTAATATATATCTTTATCAATTTCTACTATATTTTGAGGACAATTACCCTGATTTTGAAACTTTGCATAATTCACAATTCAAAATATCTTGATTGTGGCTATTAGAAAAATTTATTTAATATCAATTATATATAAATTGAATTTTTAAACTTTTATTACTTATAGGTTCAACAACTCATTTTATATTTTCATTTTGTCCCCAAAACTGATCATAGAGTCATTGAGTAAAAGAATATAGTTTACTATCTTCTCATATTGAAGTAGTTGTCCTGACACTTTAGAATTCTAATTTTCAGGAAAAAGAGGTAATTAGCTAACAGCTTATCACAACATATGTAAAGGCAGAAAGATGTTAAACCCCACTCAGGAAGGGCACACATCAGAAGTGTTGCACTCCTGAAAAAGAATTATTTGCCAGAAAGGCCGGCTTAGAGTGGTCAAATCAGTTGACCCTTCGCGTGGATTGTTTGGCTATAATTCTAAAAGTGGCTGTAACTATCTCTCTATTTTTGATCATTATTAGAAATCAGGCCTCAGTTTTTCTAATAAAGGAGGACAGTGCCAGAAGCCCGCCAAAAGTCTCCTGCTGAGAGCTACTTTGTGATCTCTTTCTCCCTCCATCTCCATAAAGGTATCTGGTTTCCCTTTACCTGACTCTTCATATGCTAATTTTAGCTCTGATCTCATTGGTTTATCCCCTTTTCCTTTCTCCCTGGCTAAGTCCCAAATATCCATCTATTTAAGGCCCAATAAAGCTCTGGCCTCTCTCTCTGGCCTCACCTCTTGTTTTCACCATGTAATTCTGTGTGGTCTCATTTATTTCATATTTCATAATTCATATTTCATATTCGCCTCTTCGTGCTCCCGCTTGACTCTCAGTGGAAAAAATGAACTCACTAAGGTTATGCTTAGGGACTTTTTATCTCATTAGGATAAAGGGTCCGCAGCAGAAAGACAACCAAAAATATGTTTCCTTAAATCAAAACTTAGCAAAATGCTACAGCATGAAATTAAAACCATAAAGTGATAAATCATCAGAAACATCAAGTGAGAGTGATGATGCAGTGAAACCAGAAAAAAAAAGAAATTCATATAATTTTTTAAATTTTTCTCTTTGCTTATAAATTGTCATAGCTACTGATTGCATATGACTACTATATCTTACTATTCTCATAGTCTGCTTTTATTCAACAACAGTTAGCATAATAAAACTGATTTGGAATGCGAGCTCTTTAGCCATAATGATGTCTTATGGAATTAATTTATTATTTAGTTTTTGGATTAAAGGAATGATGCTATGAGCTGTTGTGATGTACAACTTAATATAGTGGTGTTTCCACAGACATGTTTTGTGACTTCCTCCAACTATTTTTCAGGGAGGTGAATATGTTATGTTTATACATGAAATGACAGATAATTACACCAAGAAGTTCAAGAATATGATAAATGAATAATTAAAGAGTCTCATTTTTAAGCTTCAAATGCTTTCTTGAAGAGGTTGCCTAAGGTAAAAAGCAATGTCAGTTTTCACCTCATTGCATTGATATAGAGGTAATTCACAGAAGTGTTTCTATGAATTTTCAAAGTATATCCAGGTGTATGAATCTGAAGGCATAGAAGCCTTTTGATTTTGCCCAAGCTGCATTTTTCCTTCATAACAAAAACTGTCTGTGATACATGTAGTTAAATGAATAATAATTAGAAAGCAAGGTGAGATTAACTAAGCATCATCAAAGCACAGAATGATGCATCAACACTTTCTGTTAAAGAATATTTATTTTGTTGGTTACTGTTTATATAAATATATATTTTCTATGTCTATTACATTAATTCTAGTGTTTAAATTTTAAATGATTTCATTTTAATATCTAAATCAACTTAGAATATTTCATTATTTAAATTAATCATTCATTTGTACATATTATAACTTTTTGCTATAAGCCCAGACTTTTCTATAATGCAGGCTAAGAATTATGCTTTCTTGAAGTTTTAGTAGTTTAATTCAATGACAAAATATAAAATTTTTTGTTATTTAATAAACATACAGGCATAATAATTTCTCAGTTTAAAAAAATCTCATTACTATTGAGGCCTGAGAGATAGCACAGTGTATGGTGTTTACCTTGCACACTGCTGACCCAGGACAGACCTATGTTCAATCCCTGCTTCCCATAAGATTCCCCCAAGTCAGGAGCAATTTCTGAGAGCAGTGACAAGAGTAACCCCTAAGTGTCACCGGGTATGCCCCCCTCAAAAAAATCCTATCACTATTTTTAAATAAAAAGTAAACCTTCATTTAGACACAGTCCAAAATAGAAGTAACCCAGTTCCACAACCAATCTAATAAAAAAAAAAGACAAACAGGTCAATTTTCTAATGTGGCAACTAAGGTCTAAAAATTATAGAGGGGCCGGGCGGTGGCGCTGGAGGTAAGGTGCCTGCCTTACCTGCGCTAGCCTAGGAGACGGACCGCGGTTCAATCCCCCGGCGTCCCATATGGTCCCCCAAGCCAGGAGCGACTTCTGAGCGCATAGCCAGGAGTAACCCCTGAGCGTTACCGGGTGTGGCCCAAAAACCAAAAAAAAAAAAAAAAAAATTATAGAGCAGTTCAGAATGATTATAGGCATTCTATACTCTTACTTGTTCCCATCATCTGAAAATTCAGCAACCACTTCCCATATCCATATTCTTAACAGCCAAAAATAGTCTAGCTCCAAAACTAGTCAGAAAAACAACATGATGCTGCTGAATCTTCATAATTTGACTGGTCCAACTCTGGAACCTTCTCAAAATGGGTACAGACTACCATTTCTGCCTACTGCACCACCTTACACCCAGGCCTATGATCCTGCAACATAAAAATGGGCCAGATCACAACTGAACCTCATCAGACTGCTACATCACAAAAACATTTACCTTTATAGTGCCTGGGTACCAAGAAACATATACAGCCATGTGACATGTCCAAATTTTAGTACTGTCAACTCAATAGTAGCATAGAAAATCTGATGGGAAAGTGACATAGAAGATTACCCAGATGAATGAGGCTGAACAAAGAGAGCTCAACTAGCTCCAATTAACAAAGTAGATCCTCAGAAAGAAATTTTATTAACAATAGTGTGAGAAATAACAATGATTATAAATTGACTTATTAATCTAAGTTTTGAGAATTTCAATTGCCTCTGTGCTATAACAAATAAAATTAAGTAAGTTTGATTATGCCTACAAGTTGTGGTGGTGGATAAGAAATTGAGGACATAGGAGCCGGAGAAATATCGCAGTGGTAGGGCGGTTGCCTTGCATGTGATTGTCTTCATGAGTTACCTTGCAAGCGGTTGCCTTGTATGCAGGTGACCAAGGATGGACCTATGGACCTCGGTTGTATCCCTGGAGTCCCATATAGTCCCCCAAGTCAGGAGCGATTTCTGAGCTCATAGCGGGGAGTAACCCCTGAGCGTCACCGGGTGTGGTCCAAAAACACAACAACAACAAAAAGGAGAACGAAAAAAAAAAAAGAAATTGGGGACGATATGTGAAGGTAAGGTCACACTAGTATAGGAATTTTGTTGTAACATTTAATGTCTAAAACAGCTAGCATGAACAAATTGGTAAGTCATCATGTATTTTAAAAATAAACATGAAATAGGGGCCGGAGAGATAGCATGGAGGTAAAGCATTTGCCTTGCATGCAGAAGGTCATTGGTTCAAATCCTGGCATTCCATATGGTACCCCAAGCCTGCCAAGAGCGATTTCTGAGAGTGGAGCCAGGAGTAACCCCTGAGCACTGCCAAGTGTGACCCAAAAACCAAAAAAAAAAAAAAAAAGAAAAGAAAAGAAAAAAAAGAAAAGAAAAAGAAATAAAAATAATTATGAAATAACATTGTTATAGAATATCTGCCTTCATATATTGATTATAAATTATGACTATATTAAAGAAAAACTTTATCTCTCCTATTTGTATTTTTCTCATTAGTATTGCCTTTTCTGTGACGTTTGTTGTTGCATACTTAATTGTATAGTGAAAATATAGATTTAATCATACATATGCAATATAAAAATTGTTCAATTTTATTGTGAATAGCCTCAGAATATATGAATTCACTCATTTTTTAAAATTTTGTTAATTTTTTACTTGTAGATTAAAAGTATATGTATTATATTTAAAGGTTGCTATTATTTTTGTGAATTAATATCTTTTTTTAACTTCTTGTGTATTATTATTCATCATCTAAAACTGCTATTCTACTTTCCTATAAATAAAGTTGGATGTTTTAATTGTTTTCATTTTTAAAATGTACTTAAATATTAAATGTCTAAGGTGGTTTATGCCACTTGATATTTTATATATCACTAGTATGTTTTCTTATAAATTGTGTTTGATTTTTTTTAAGTTTTTTTTTTTTTTGAGGGAGATGACTATATTGAGCTCTGCCCAGGGTTTGTTCATAAGTCAGATGCCCAATTGGAGAGATGGAGTGTGATCTCAGTTTTACAGTGTTCAAAGCAAGCACCATATACTATCTTACCAACTCCCAGGATTTTATTTTCTAATAAAATTTTATGTAGATTATAATAAACTAGTAACACCAAGGCTATACATATAAAACTTATCCAGTGATATAGAGAGTTACTCCCCACTCAGTTTGGTGGTCAGTACTTGTAGGAGTGTAATCATATGTATAACCATTTTTATTTGTAATCTCAATTTAAAAACACATTTTAATTTTTGCTGGGATATACATGTCAGTTTTGGGGCCAGGAAATGCTTCAGGGCAACACAGCATGATCTTCAGAGTCATGTGATATCAGGGTTTTAACTAGGGATTCACATTCAATGCATGTGATTTAATATTTAAAGTCATACCTTCAGGACATACATGTTTTAAATAGTAAAAAATAATTATCATGGTATAATATGATATATAAAATCAGTACTTCTATGTATTATTAAATCTCATACTATACTAAATAGCATTCTTACTATGTTCACAGCAATTTTGAAGTTAAAAATAATATAATTAAAAAAAACTATACCTATAACTTTTTTTTGTTTTTAAAGAAGTAAATTTAAAGTAAGCAAATCTATCTTTTTGATCTTATTAAATTTTCTTGCAGATAAAATGGTCAAATTCTCACTAATCAGATGAATAAATTTCAGTAATCTAAAGTCTAATATACAGTATGTCAACAGTGTTTAAAAATATGGGGGCTTGGGCTGGAGAGATAGCATGAAAGTAGGGCATTTGCCTTGCATGCAGGACAGTGGTTCAAATTCTGGTATCCCATATGGTCCCCCGAGTCTGCCAGGAGGAGTTCTGAGTGCAGAGCCAGTAGTAACACTGAGCGCTGCCAGGTGTAACCAAAAAAACAAATAAAAATACAAAAACAAACAAACAAAAAAAGAAAAGAGAAAGAATAACGGGGGCTGGAGCGATAGCACAGTGGTAGTGTGTTTGCCTTGCGTGCCGCTGACCCAAGATGGACCTGGCTCAATTCCCCATGTCTCATGTGCACCTCAAGCCAGGTGCAATTTCTGAGTGCATAGCCAGGAGTAACCACAGAGTATCAATGGGTGTGGCCCAAAAAACAAAAACCAAAAAACAAAAATAATAATGCATTATACACCTAACTTTTTATTTTTCTCTTTCTCTTTGTTTTGTGTTTTGTTTTAGGACAAATGGCACTGTGGTAAGGATTTTTCTTCTACGTACCCCTCTACATCTTTCTATTGAATACATTATATAGATATTAAAATATAATTACTTTACTAGTCTAAAGTTATTTTAAGCCCCTCATTAATATCAATGACCTTTTAAGTTGGATGACAATTAATCTTTCTCTTTACTCCTTAATTATTCTTAATCATTTTAAAATAATCTTAATCATGCAACATTCTTAATCACTCTTAAATTCTTTTAAACATTTTTAATCATCCTTAAACACACTTAATCATTTTCCGAGTTTTGAGATTCTTAGAAACAGTGATAAACATAGCATCTTCACCTGGTCTTACTATTTT
Organism: Suncus etruscus; assembly: GCF_024139225.1. Classification (NCBI taxonomy): domain Eukaryota; kingdom Metazoa; phylum Chordata; class Mammalia; order Eulipotyphla; family Soricidae; genus Suncus; species Suncus etruscus. The sequence goes on from NC_064855.1 coordinate 81,473,286, forward strand.
TAATGTATAATGATTTCTGCCATTCCTTTCAATAAAATATATATATATATATATATATGTATACATATACCTATATATGCATCTTTCTTATAAGATTCAAGTTAGCAGGTGGTATGTTTTATATATATGTATGTATATAAATAAAATGATGTTTTTAACTTACATTCATAAATTTTCTAATGTTACATAACACACCACAAAACTACTTTAACAACAGACGATGTTTATCAGTGTTGTTTGATCTTCAATGACAAGGGTACCTTGCTGAGATGTTTCTTTTATAATGCTTTACCAATGTTAGAACATGAAATATTGATAATGGATAAGCTTTAGCACAGTATGTGTGTTTTAGATAGGGCATAGAAAAAAGTTGATGACATCTATTTTTTCTCTCCTGAAGCTCAAATGTATTTTTCAAATGCATTTAATTAATGTGATTATAGCTGAACTATACAAATTAGGTAGAAAGCCAGATTTGGTATATTATTATATAAGAATTCATTTTTATTTGATTTACTTCATACTACATCTTATTAATTTTATTAACTCCATGCTATGTATATCCAAAATTCTCAAGGTTAGTTGTTAACTTTGAGTATAGAAAATAATCACTCATTTGAAAGTAGAAAATTGGAAATATTATATATAATCATTTAAACTGCTATTCTAAAATGAAATTTTAACTGAGAAAAAAATTGATTATAAAAATACAAAAAAATATAGGGGCCAGAGCAGTGGCACAAGCAGTAAGGCATCTGACTTTCCAATGCTAGCCTAGTACAGACACAAGTTCGATCCCTAGTGTCCCAGATGGTCTCCCAAGCCAGGAGCGATTTCTAAGCACAGAGCCAGGAGTTACCCGTGAGTGTTACCAGGTGTGGCCCAAAAACAAACAAAAAAAGAAAAACAAACAAAACACATATGTAATAAATAACAACTAATTTGTTTACAGACTACTTCTAATACACAATGCATGATGACATTTTGTAATTTATTTCATAAAGCAAATAATTAAAATTTATGCATATATAACTTTTTGAGAACTGGGGTGGAGGGAGGGCAACTTTGGTGATGGGAATCCCCTGATTCAACATTAATATGTACCTAAAATATTACTGTGAAAGATATGTAATCCACCTTGGTCAAAATAAAATTATTATTATAAAATTAAAAATTAACATATTAATTCAACTAAAGCATTACAGTGGTGGGAACTTTTTTGGGGTGCTAAGGTGCTCAGGGGCTACTTCTGGCACCTCAGAAAACACTCCAGGGATAGAACTTTGATCTGTCTCAGTTTGGCCCTGGGGTTGGCCCTGGTTGGCCACAGAACAGCCATGTATTAGCTTCAAACAAGCAAGCCCTATGGACTATAAGCTATAGCTCTAATCCTCTCCCTTCACTTTCTTAACAACTCCAGTTTTCTCACTATTTCTTTTCTCACAGTGTATAACATCATTTCCATCATTTTAAAACATTTTATCCATGAGCTTTATAACTTTTTGTTTATTTTTGTTTTTGTTTTTGGGTCACACCCGGCGGCTTTCAGGGGTTACTCCTGGCTCTAGGCTCAGAAATCGCTCTTAGCAGGCTTGGGGGACCAAATGGGATGCTGGGGTTTGAACCACCGTCCTTCTGCATGAAAGGCAAACGCCCTACCTCCATGCTATCTCTCTAGCCCCTGAACTCTTTATCTTGGAAGGTGAAATATTCAGTCTCTATAAACTTAACGAATGTTAGCAGCTTTCTAATAGAAATTGCCCCATACCTAATTATTAATATTTTTGTGTTTCTGATAATGAAAATAACTTAGATTATTCCATTTTCCTAAATGCGTAATTTTAACTAATTTTGGTTTAAAATTTTGGCTATTGTCAGGCACTTTTTTTTTTCTATTATTGTTTCCAAGCTTGTTTATTTTGGTAAAACTTTTAATGAGAGCAAATAAAAATGAAATGGAAATTGCCTTGCTAGACATCTATTACTTGGGTGCCCACATGTCTTAATTTTCCAGATAGTCACAGTAAATACATTTTATTTTTCTTTTTTTCTCCTCTTTGTTGGGTAGGGGTGAACATGTAGTTAAATTTAAGGATTACATCTGGGTTTGTGCCCAGGGATTACACTTGATGAGACTCAGAATATCATATGGGATGCTGTTTGGCAAAACAAGATTGGCCACATGTAAGGCCCTGTCCATTATACTACTTTCCTGAATTCTTTTTTACTTACTTATTTTCAAAATTTCTTCCCCATGGTTTTCAAGTTAACTATCTTTTTTCTTTCCATTTTGTAGCATGAACATATACTACTAAGAAAGAATATTTAAAATCACTTTAGATATTTCATCTAGCCAATAGCAGGTTTGAGTGAATACAACTAATTGTATCTTTTAAGGTAAAGTTCTCCTTTGGAAGGCATTAGCTTTCATGACTTCATTTGCCTTAATTGTTGTGTAATATCCCATTTCCCATAGTGTAGATGTACCAGAGTTTCTTTATCCACTTATCTGTTTGTCAAGCATTGAGGTTCCTGATTCTGGCTACTGTGAACAGTGCTGTGATGAACATAGTACTGAGATGACCATGAGCAGAGGGATTTTCTACATTGTTGAAAAGTGTCACTTTTTTTTGACAAGTGTATTTTTCCTTTCAAAATGTTTGTCCAGCTGATATTGCTACCACAGAGAATGAGGGTTACTTTTCCACATATACCCACCAAAAGCATTTTTATGTTCATTGTGTTGTGTGCCGGACTCACTGGTATGGTCTATCATTGTTTTGATTTTCAATTCTCTGATTATATATAAAATTAAAAACAAAACAAAAGAAAACAAAGAAAATAATGACCAGAAAAAAAATTCCACTAACTGGGTACTTTTTTTTTTTATCATTTTTTGAATAAAGAGATGATACTCAACAAACTTTAGATCTTATAAATTTTTAAATTAAAAAATGTGAAACCTATATTGAAAGAAACCTCAAGAACATATGTGAGTGTCCCCTAAAAGTGTATAAAAATGCTCAGCATTGGGCCAGAGCAATAGTACAGCTGTAGGGCATTTGCCTTGCATGTGTCCAACCCTGGACAGACAATGGTTCGATGTGGGGGGAGGTCAAACCCCTTGTTGATGGTCTCCAAGTCAAAGAATGATTCCCAAAAAGATAAATTGAATCCCATCCTTCCGTCCCCCCTTTTGGGGAGACTTTGATAATAATGTCCGGAGTAAATAATCAACGAATGCAAAAGATCAGGGGACCAAAGGTTCAGCAAGGAAAGTCTTTTGTCAGTTGCAGCCAGCTCCAAAAAGCAAACTGAACCAGCCGTCAGTTCTGGCAAAAGAGCCCCCTATGCCTCCCCAACAAGCTTTTTATTTCATTCCTTAATCACCCCCACCTGGAAGATCCAGGTGGGATGACAGGCAAAAACAATATTACAACAATTACTCAACAATTCCCCCTTTTTTGTAAGCAAATAATAATAGTATACAATACAATACAATAATAATATACAATACAATACAACACTACATAATTACAATTACAAAACTTTAATGAAATATTAAATACTATAAAATTAAAAACATTAATTTCAATTAATTAAAAACATTTAATTACACTAATCATAAATTAAATATACTTTAAAAGATTTTAATCATAAAAAATACAAATATATAAGTTAAAATTTTTTTTACTAGGTTCAAAATTACTCTCAAAAAATAAGGAGTATAGAACTCCTAAAAGTCCAATCAAAGACATTTGATGAATCAGGAAAGACGAGTTGTAACTTGATATAGAACACAGCACTGGAACAGTTAATGATGTATTCCTCAGTTCGATATCAGGAGGCTTGCAATTGTGATGAGATTCCTACAAATAAAACGTTAAGAACTAGGAAGAAAAGGGGAATTATGAGAAATAATAAATTAAGGCATAAAGTGTCAGGAAAAGAAAACTATAAACAAAAATTAGAAAACTGATAAACATGCAAATACATACTATGCAAAATTATGGGAATAACACTCATTTATAATCACCAAAAATATCTATTAGACAGGATTCAAAATAAAGCCAAAAAAAAATTTGAATTGAATCAAAAAAAAGAAAAAAGGAAAAACACTTTGAAAATATAATAATGAAAAAACTGTTTAAATGAATATTTCAAAATAACAAAAAATTATAGTAAGAAAAAAAAAACTTTTTAAATCAAAGTCGAGTAAATCTAGATGATCAAGAATTTCATATACACCATAACCATAACATTCTATAATGCAAATATGAAACAATAAATGTATTATAATCAGTCATCAATAATGAGCACTGTGAACAGAGTCTACCCAAAATTATGGTTATATCAAAACTATGATTATACCTTCATCTCAAAATCTATGTTGAGAGCAATAAAACACTGATGTTACAATGAAAAGTCAAAAGTTGCCAAATGAACATATATCAATACACAATCATAAAGCAACATTAACATGATTAAGTATCTTTCTTTCATATAGGTCTTAAGTAACATCAATATATTGCAAAATCTTCTAATTAATAGTGACCTAAAACAATACTGAAATTAAGGCATAAATACATCATACAAACAACCACAATGGGGATTCATCGTATTCATTCCTATTAAGCAATCATACCTAAAAAATGACCAGTAAAACATCAATGATAATCAACAAATAAAGGAAATGATCATTAAGTATTCATAGTAGATCTCTGAGAAATATAAAACAAGATATATGCTGCTGTAGATTTTACCGATGCAATAGGGATCTTCTTGATCTTCTTATCATCAAAATTGATCCAATACTGTTCTGTGGCAATTTTACAATATGAAGTACAATGTCCATAATGAACTTGACCAAAATGATTTGATACTGATGATAAATTATATTTTTCAATCTTGTTATTATCTTCTTGAGTGAATTCTGCTAAATTAAGGTCTTCCAAAGGAAAATCCACATAAGTGTATAATTTTTTAATCTGTTTTCCATCAAAAGCAAAACGTTTCAAATGAATTATCAATACGGGAGGTATTTTCCATAAATATGTTTTCTTTGAAAAATCTCTTTTAGTATTGCAATTATTACAGTGAATTCTATTGTTATCTCTCAAATCTTCTTCTTTAAAAAATTCAACAAGGCATTCCTGTAAAGTACATTTATCTGCAGACTTGACAGCCAGGGACAACTGAACAAATGTTTCATAAACCTCAGACTTTTGGTAACATGTAAGACACTGTAGTATAGATTTAAACTGTCCTTGAAAGGTATCATAGATAATAGATTTGCAAACTCTAAATTGTTCATATTTATCATTGTCTATGAAGTGTACAGTTTCATCTGTTATTAAATTTTTAAGCAAATCTTGATGTAGTCCTTCTATAAGAAACATTAATAATTCGTGAGGATCCTGTTGGTTGTGTCCAGCAAATTGGTCATTGAGTAAACTTACTGTTGCTTTGAAACTTTCAGGATTGAAATACTTATGGCATCCATTTCCCATGATTTTGATAAGATGACCAAATTCATCTGCTAATTTACCTTTATGTCCCTTTGGATTTTCTCTGTTAATATCTTTTTTTATAATAATCTTGATAAAAATACTGAGTCAAGTCTGTAATATTATACAAGCATTGCAATATTGAATTCATGTAACATGAGTTACCCAAATTTTGTAATCCAGTGAAAACAGGTTTTCGTTTTTCTGTTTGTAGTCCAGACTGTAAGGATTTTTCACTTTTGTCAGATTCACTGAGAATATGAGGTATGAAAGTTGATCCTTCACTTACTTTCCCAGTCACCTCAGCAGCACCACAACTGTCAATATCTTGAGCACTCTGTACTTGATGTGGGGAGGAGTCTATAGTCCCAGCAACCTGACCTTGATCATCAGTGCCAGTCCGATTTCTAACGAGACGCAAGGGGACCCAAAATTTCTTAGGAGGGTTGTCATTTGTAGAAACATAAGCATAACCCCTCCCTCTCAAGAGGAGATAACCAGCAATCCATTTTTTATCCTCTTTTATCCAAATTGGAATATTTGTTGTTTCTTGTCTCTGATTATCTTCTTTAAAATGCTTTTCCCCTGCTGTATAGCTCTCTCCCTGAGGTAAATTTAGATAATTTAGTGTAATGAGAGTCAAAGATAACAGCTCCATTGGCATCAAACCTCTTTTTCTATTCTTTTGCAATTGAGTTTTCAGAGTTCTATGGGCTCTTTCCACAATTGCCTGTCCTTGACAATTGTGGGGAATTCCTTTAAGATGTTTTATCTGCCATTCATTACAAAAAAATTCAAAAGTTTTACTTATATAAGAAGGTCCATTATCAGTCTTAATAGAATACGGAATACCCATAACAGAAAAACATTGTAAAAGAAAACTGCAAACTGCCTTAGATTTTTGAGAAGACATAGGAATTGCCCAAATAAATCGAGAATATGTATCCACTACCACATGAAGGTATGGTTTTTTGGGAAATAAGTCTGTTTGAGTTACATCCATTTGCCACAATTCGTTAGACTGCAAGCCTCTTGGATTTGCTCCTGCTATATGAGTCTTTTGTGCTAGCGGGGCACATATGTTACATCTTTTTATAATTTCTCTCGCTTGCCTCCATGGAATTTGATAATTTACATGTAAACGACGAGCATTTGTGTGTAAGGCTGAATGTTCCTCTACAGGTGATTTAAATATAGGCATTGCTAACAAATCAGCAGTTTTATTTCCTTGAGCCATTGGCCCTGGAAGGCCTGAATGAGCTCTAATATGTGTGATGAAGATAGGTTCAGTTCTTTTTTGAATAATGTGTTGTAACTTTTTTAATAAATTCTGTATAATAGGACTATGAGAATTGAGGGAGGCAGTGGCTATCACCGGGCATAAATTTACAACATATAAAGAATCAGAAACGACATTCATGGCTTCAGATACATTTTCTAATAGATAAATTAACGTTGCTAATTCAACTTTCTGTGCAGACTTATATTTGGTTTCTATTGTTATGTTCATATTTTCTCCGGTTATTCCGCCTCGTCCCCCACTTGATCCATCTACATAAAAAACTTTTGCATTGGGAATAGGAGAATCCCTCACAATTGAAGATATAACAAACTGAGTCTTTTTCAAAAAGTCCCAGGTCTTTCCTTTTGGATAGTGAGAAGAAATCTCTCCTGTAAAATCTGAGAGAGCCCTTTGTAGAGATTCATTAAGAGGCAATATTAACTCAATTTCCTTTTTTGGTATTGGCAATACTATTATATCTGGATCAAAACCTAACAAAGATATTGATCTGAGTCTTGCTTTTATAATCAATTCTGAGATTAGTTGCAGGTAAGATATCACAGACTGAGGCTGTTTGTTATGTAAATACACCCATTCCAAAGGACCAGCCTGTTGCATTAAAGCTGCAGTAGGTGTTTCTTTTGTAGGGAAAATTAATAAAAATACCTTCTCTCCAGGGATAAATCTTAAAAGAAATAATTTTTGCAGTCTGTTCAAGAAAATGTCCAATTCATTTTTAGCAGCTTGTGTTAAATTTCTGGGACTATCTAATGCAGGATTACCTTCCAAAGTTTTAAACAGATTAAACAGCTCTGCATTTGAGATTCCTAGTGCTGGGCGGAGCCAATTTACATCACCCAAAAGTTTCTGAAAGTCATTAAGCGTTTTAAGGTTCTCTTTTTTTATGGAAATTTTTTGTGGACGTATTGATGTTCTGTCCAAAATAAAGCCCAAGTATTGATATGGTGGCATGGTCTGTATTTTTTCTAAAGCTATTTTCAGTCCTGCCATTTGCAAACAATTGATCACATAAGCATATAATTTCTGTAAATCTGTTTCATTATTCATTGTAATTAAAATATCATCGGTGTAATGATAAATTATAGCTTGGGGAAATCTTTCACGAGCAGGGCTCAAAATTTTGTCCACAAAATATTGACACATAGTTGGTGAATTTAGCATGCCCTGAGGGAGAACAGTCCATTGAAAACGCCTGCAAGGGTGAGTATTATTAATAGAAGGAACTGAGAATGCAAAACGGTGTTTATCATCTGGGTGAATAGGAATATGATAGAAGCAGTCTTTTAGGTCAATTATAATTAGTGGCCATTCCTTAGGGATTACTACAGGTGATGGTAAACCTGTCTGTAATTTTCCCATAGGTACCATAGATAAATTCACAGCTCTCAGATCCATTAACAATCTCCATTTACCAGATTTCTTTTTTATGGTAAATACAGGTGAATTCCATTGAGAAAACGAAGGCTCAATATGTCCTAATTTTAGCTGTTCTTCCACTAATTCTGTCAGCACCTTTAATTTATCAGTTTTAAGGGGCCACTGGCCTATCCAAATTGGTTCATCAGATTTCCATTTTATTTTTATTGGTGCTGGGGTTTTACTGGCAGTGGCCCCTACCAAAAATTTTGGGTTTTTAATTCAGAAGAAGGTTCAGGCTTACCTTGAGCTAATGGAATATGGAATTCTGCCTTCCATTGTTTATGCAAATCACGGCCCCACAGGGATGGTGAGAATGGGCCCACATGAGGTCTGATTATAGCCTTTTGATTTTCTGGGCCATAAAATACCATGGTTCTTGTGCTTAACAAGCAAGAACTCAGGCCTCCTATTCCTTTTAACGAATATGGAATTTCTTGCAGAGACCAATTTTTTGGCCATTCTTTATCAGAAATTACAGTGACCTGAGCACCTGTGTCTATCATGCCATTAAAGACTTGCCCTTCTATATTAAGTTTAATCATTGGATTTTCATCTTTACATTTAGTAATCAGAGCCACTAATGGGTTTTTGGCAGCCCCTGGATCTGTGCTTCCAAAACCTCCAGTTCTTATCTTATCTGAAGTCCCAAATTTAACATAAGGTATTATTACTATTTGGGCAATTGTCTCCCCTTTTTTGAAAGTCCAAGTAACAGGCACATTGATAACTACAATAATTTCTCCCTTTGAGTCTGAATCAATAACACCTGTGATTACTGATATACCTTTTACATTAAGGGAACTTCTGCCCAGAATCAAACCCATTGTATCTGGGGGTGGTGGTCCCACTATGCCTGTGTGTAGCATATAAGGGCATTCTCCTGGATAAATTGTAATGTCCACTGGGCAAGTTATATCAAGCCCAGCACTGCCCACAGTGGCATGTGTTAATTCACTGATTGAAATTAATCTTCTTGGGCTGGGCTGGGGAGAATTATGGTTTGATGACTTTGCCCCTGATTTGTAAGGGCCTGGGGATTGGCCCTGTAGCCGTTTCCCTGTTTTTTAATTGTAGATCCTGGAGGAACTGAATTTAACAAAAGATGGCAATTCCTTTTAATATGCCCTTGTTTTCCACAATGGTAACAAGAAAATTGTCTTCTAGGGTTTGTATTAAAAGTTCTTCCTATGTTATTACTATGGGGATTTCCAGATCTACAGTCTTTCGCCCAGTGGTAACCCTTATTACATTTTGGGCAGAGACCTGGTTTTCGGGCAAGTTTTTGTCCCCTTTGGTAAAGAGGTATATTTCCTTTAGTAATTGCAAAGGTTTGCACCTGATCTGAATTTACTAATGAATGGGGTATATCATAAACATTCCTACATGCATATAAAAATCCATTTAAATCAGCTTTTTCCTGCAATGGAGCCAATACCAATTTGCAAGCTGAATTAGCATTATGATAAGCCAAACATTTTTCTAGAAATTTCCTCACCTCATCATTTTTAACTTGTATTTTTAAAGCATCTTTGAGTTTAGCCACAAATTCTACATAAGGCTCTTGGGGACCTTGGATGATTCTTAAAAAGGTTCCCTCACCAGTACTGTTAGTATCAATTCTTTCCCATGCAGATAATGCAATGTCTTTAATTATTTTTGAGATTTCCTTTGGTAAAGCTGCTTGTGTCTGTATATCTGAATATTGATTTTCTCCCATTAATAATTCATATGAGAGATTAACCCCTGCCACTCGTTTTTTGGTTCCATGTGGACTATATAGTTTGGATTTCACACCCTCTGCATATAACATTTCCCATTCAGTTCGCTGTTTAGATGGCAGGCATATTTCAGCAAGTTTTTTAAAGTCATGCAGAGTCCAAATTGATTTTCGACACCACATGCTTAGCACCTCCTGACAATATGGAGAGGTAGCCCCATATTCTTTACATGCTTTCTTAAACCGTTCTACATCCTCCATTTCAAGAGGTTCATAATTTGAAACATATACTGTTTGAAATGGAGTTGAGGCTGGATTAGCAGAAGTACCTTGCACAGGACTCTGATGCCTGAGGTGTGGAATACTAGAATGTGGTTCATTGTCTGAGTTGGCATTAACATGTGAGTCCATACTGTGAACAGAATCAGGACTCTCTTGTGGACTTAGCACTGGAGGCTGATCATCAGTGTCAAGATCTTGATTTGGATTATGAGTATCTAAATTACGTGTCTGAGTTGATTTTTTACCGGCAATTTTTTTGCTGCCAGTGTCAGATTTATCAGCCTCTATCTTAGTCTGAATTTTCGTAGGAAAAATATTTTTATTGTCCATACTAGTCATCACTTTACAATTTCCACATTGTCTATTTCCTAACCACCAGCCAATGACTATGCATATGGTAGTCATATTAGCCAACACAGAAATTCCACAAACTATGACTAATGGAGACCACTCAAGCAATGCAAATATTGGAGTAGAAATTTTTGATTGAATTGTAAGCAGCAACCATCCAACGACAATGATATTTACTAGTATCAAACCAAGTGGTTTATATCCAAGCAGAGTAATGCACTTGAGTAATGCCAAACCGATGTATTTAATAACAGATGGCATAGTGAGCGTGAGTATCCATAATAACCATCCAAGGATCTCCAGAGGTGATTTCCAATAAAACATGTCACTTACAGTTCCAGAGGGTCCAGATTCACCTGTTCCGGGCGCCAAATGTGGGGGGAGGTCAAACCCCTTGTTGATGGTCTCCAAGTCAAAGAATGATTCCCAAAAAGATAAATTGAATCCCATCCTTCCGTCCCCCCTTTTGGGGAGACTTTGATAATAATGTCCGGAGTAAATAATCAACGAATGCAAAAGATCAGGGGACCAAAGGTTCAGCAAGGAAAGTCTTTTGTCAGTTGCAGCCAGCTCCAAAAAGCAAACTGAACCAGCCGTCAGTTCTGGCAAAAGAGCCCCCTATGCCTCCCCAACAAGCTTTTTATTTCATTCCTTAATCACCCCCACCTGGAAGATCCAGGTGGGATGACAGGCAAAAACAATATTACAACAATTACTCAACAGTTCGATTCTTGGCATCCCATATGATCCCACGTGCCTGCCAGGAGAGATTTTTGAGCACAGAGCCAGGAGTAACCTGTGGGCAGTACTGGATGTAACCCAAAAATCCCCCCAAAAGATGCTCAGATCAGTTATTTGGGTTAGTATTTAAATTAGACATCAAGAATAAAATTGTTTAATAACTTCTATGCAATGTGTGCTCTTTCATTTAGTAAATTACAACAAAAAGTGATTCTAATGGCGTCTCTAACATTATAGAAGACTCTAAAACCCCTCAGATGTACATGAAAGAAGCATAAAAGTGCAAGGATTTTCTTTTGTGACATCCACTTTTACATTTATGTATACTTAGAATACTAGACCTATACAATTTAAAAAATAAATATAACCTCCTGAAAAGTTCTCTCTTTGTATTCTGGAGAAGCACTGTTCTTTCTTGAACATATATTCATCTCCTCCCCTCCCATAATTTCTTCATGAAAACCAAGTTTGCCTTACTATAATATTTACTATTTATTATGGGGAGAAGGGGTAATGCACTGCAGTGCTCAGGATTTACTTTAGATCTGTCTTCACTAATCTTTTCTGATGATTCTCGTGTGAAAATATGTAATGCCAAAATTTAATCAGAGCTTACCATGTGCAAACCTCTGAAACAACTCTCAGCCCATTTTCTTTTCTCATTCTTTTCTCATCCTCTTCTCAAATTTTATCCCTCAAATATAATATTTCCTTTTAAATACCTTACTTTTTATTTGGCTAAAAACTGTTTCTGCAAATAAAAATATCCTAGCTTTATTTTGACCCTAAAAACATTTGACCCTAAAAAAGCATTCTAGTATCTTTTAATTGATCTAATAAATGTTTGCATCTAATAAATGTTGCATGATAGTTGCTAATTATTAAAGAATTCTAAATATGTTTCTATGTTAAATAAACATTAAAAATTAAAGACAAGGTGTAATGCTGACCAAGTTTAATGTTAATTTTACTTGGGGTATCTCATCCATTCTCTAGACTAGCTTTTATTGAAAGAGCACATACATTTTAGATTTTTTCCTAATTTTAAAAACTTTCCTCATAGTGTAAGCCACTTCAGAGAGCTATGCTCTCTATATTATTTGTATCTCCAACACTAAAAGCATAATATAGACATGAGATCTTCATAAATATTTTATGACCGACGTTTGATAATTTTCTTCCCTGAGGAGTCAGAATCAAGTTCCCAATCCACCGTTTCCTACCTGAGACAGGAAAGCTCGTGCTGATTTTGATAACAGCTAGATCAGAAAGTGGATATGCCTTTCTCACTGCTGGAAATGTTGTCTGTGACCAAAGGTTTTCCCATTTCCTATTGATTTACACATAGAACGCTCATTAAAACTGTGGAAGATTTGCCTGCACTTCACCAAGGGTACTACCCCTTTGTGCTGAAAGATGAACATTCCTAAAATAAACTCCTTTTACATCTAAATTGCAACTTGCAGGAGGTCTCACTTCTGAGCTGTGCACAAATAAAGGAGAGGAAGACTCTCCCGTGGCTAATGAGTATATGCAAAATTCTTTAGTGAATAATCACAGACACTGGTTAAAGCAAGATGCAGCTGTGCATGCATAATAATAGCCTCAAAAGCTGTGCTGTTTGGAGCATGGTTTGTTTCTGTGTGTAAAGGAAATTAATCTCAAGATGAAAAGTCATTATGGCACTGACTTAACAAATAATATAAATAAAATTAATTACATTGATAGGAAGTTATGACAGTAACAGAGTGGAAAAGTTGAAAAATATGACTTTAAAGAACATGCAATACTCATAGTGGTAATTGTTTCATAAAACTCAGGAAATATATATGTCAAACTTAGGTAGACATAAATTGATAAGTAAACTATAATTTTCTCAAATTTGATATGGTTAGGCTTTGGAGAAAGTACTTACGTTAAAGTTTTTTTCCCCCCAAAACTGTGACTTAGAATTCAAAATCTATTTTGCAGTGAAGCAAATGTGTAAAAGGGACTTACTCTGATTGGAATGTAGATACTTTATTTTTTTTTTTTGTAGGTACTCCTTTGACTTATTTTTTCACATTGTTCTTTTATTTTTGCTATTGCATTTCTAATTGTTGTGTACCTCCTCTTTATATCTGAATCAACCTCATACTCCCCAATTCCTTTTCCTCCAATAATGTTCCTCGTCTTGTCTTATTCTTGTCCAGAGTTATCCACAACTCTGATATCTGGAATATATATATATTTTCAAGTAAATTAAAAAGTAACATTAAAAAAAGCAACCTCTGTCAAGTTTTTATAGCTCCATGTCATTTTTTGTTTTTGTTTGTTTGTTTGTTTTAGTTTCGTTTTGTTTTGTTTTGTTTGGGTCACACACGGCAGAGCTCAGGGGTTATTCCTGGCTCTCTGCTCAGAAATAGCTCCTAGCAGGCAAGGGGGACCATATAGGATGCTGGGATTTGAACCACATCCTTTTATATACAAAGAGAACACCTTACCTCCGTGCTATCTCTCCAGCCCCTAGCCCCATGTCTTATGCCTTCTTTAAGTATTATTGGTAGCTAAAATGAAAACTAATGTTGGAATTTTGCACAATCAACTGTTGTGTGCTAAAGAATTACTTAAGACAGAGAAAACAGGAAAATTCTCATAATGTTTTTAGAAAGAACAAGATTTGAAAGATTTGAGCCAGAAAAAATAAACTATAACTTACTGGACAAAATTATAGGCCATATTAAAAATAGCTGTCAAACTTAGTCCTTATATATTCTAATATATAAACGTACTACTCTTAGATTTTATTATTAATACTTTAATGGTTTAATTCCCAAATATGAATTAAAGCTATGAATTTAGTAAAACAAATTGAGGCTCTACTTGACAATGGAACTAAAATTAATTTACTAGTATTAATTTTCATGTCATAAAACCAAGACTTAATTATTTGTATCTCTCATAAAATTGTATTTCTAATATAATAAATATTTGTGTAAACTGTATTAATATATCTAAAAATAAGTTACTATTACTTAAAATAAATTTAGCTTAGTAAATTATTCCCTTTGTCTTACACAACTTTGTTTCTGATATTTTTTTTTCTCTAAGACATAAATTTTGTTAAGCTGTGGGAATCTCTTCCTAAGAAATCTGAAAGATTTTGCCCTATTCCTTTAGCATATAATTTCCATAATATACTCAAAATTTATCCATTGAACTTTGTTGTTTTATGTCCTATAAAACTTGCATAAGGAAGAAGTGTATTAGAAGTAGCATAAAAACAGTGGTGGAGAGTCTTCTCACATTGGTGATAAATAAGGTACAGTAATTTTATAACAAAACCACAAAATAAGCACAATTATTATCAGGAAGCCTAAACTATCATATATATAATATAGGTCTTAATTATGCATAAAGGTTCTCAAATATCAAATTGTGACTTTATTTCTGTAACTTGTTCCAATTAAATTTTCTTTATCATGCTTCATTACTAGTGACCCATTACCTTTAGCTATTAAGAGGAATTTCTAAAGATTAGAAATGGCCATCTTTACTAAAACAGAGAAAATTTTTTTCAGATAAATTAATTTACACTATAATCACTCTTCATATAAATTAATTTAAATCCTGACTACATATTTGGATCACTTGTGGTTTCGTCTCTATTAATACATATGTTGACCACATCATATATTTCCAAGCATAGGATCTATGTATCAGTATTAAATCAATATTAAAACAAGTACCATAATCCTAAAACCTTTTATGTAACTTATAAATCTATTGATATTTGACAATCTGTCACAAATTTGACTTGATTTTTGTGAATAAATGTACCAAGGTCAGAATCAAACAATTGTTTTCCCCTAGGCAGGGGGAGATATAAAATCATTCCTAAGTATACTTTTGAAAAAAATTTAACTCTAAAATACTTGTTCAAGGTGTCAGTAAACTTTATAAAAAAAAAAGGTGTTTTGATTTTATTATGTCACCACATTCAAATATCAATCAATCTCCCTTTAATCTTCTCTAAAAGTATTAGAGACCACATAAAACATTTATTAGGTTTTAAGAATAAAACCACTCCACCACCACTTTAAATTTAATGATTTTATTTTTCTTTTGTTGGTCAGTTTTGTCTGTGATAATGTCAACAATGAAAGGATGATCTTGGTACTTGAAAAAGATAGTCATCAAGGAAATGGAGTATTATAAAGATTTTGAATCATATTCCCTGTAAGGTCACAAGTATGTCATAGACCTAATAAAATTATCATTAATCTCTAAGCAAAAGCATTTATACTGCTGTTTTATCCCACACTTATATTACAATCAACACTCAAAGTTATTGTTAGTGTAACAAAATAGGCCACTACTTCACTCTTAAATTCTCTATTTTAATATAAATTTAATACTTAACTCACTACATAGATACTTTCCAGTAATTTTTTCACCTACTGAAACTTGCCTTCTGTAATAGTCACAGAATATTACATAGCAATATTACTAACCCTATCTAAAGCCCTATAAAGAAGAGAAAAATTTTATTTTCAATTTTGTTGTACACTTTACTACCTTAGTACAAAGTTATTATTGGCTTATTCTGGAATGTTATCACACTTACTTTTAACTTGAAAAAGTATATTAATCCATTTTAAAATGATTTTACCCATTTCCATTGGCCCCTGATAAGAATTTTATATATATATATATATATATATATATATATATATATATATATATATAGAAGGTGAGAGAACTTAATTCTGAATAAAATGCCTGCTCTCAAATAACTTGAAAAATTACATTGCTACTCACACCAAAAAAATAAATCCCTACCAAGTATTCTTTTATTTACTTTTTCAGAGTATTCCTTAGTTCTTCAAGATGATACTTTAATCCCTTTAGGATTTTGTTAAAATCTGAGAAGATTTATTTAGAAATTTGAGAATTATAGTAGGGCTAATGAAATTCTAATTACTATAATGCAAATTTCTCCTTATATATGAGTAGATTTTTTGCCAGTTTTTAATTATATGTATTTTCAAAAGTTTTTACATTGCACAATTCATATAACAAATGTCAGTATGCTGATGACATTTTATGAAACGGTGCTTAATTTTCTTTTTAACTCAAGTATTATTTGCAGAACAGTTGTAAAAAATTATCAGAATAAATTTAAATCATTTTTAAAAAGATAAAAAATGAATCCACAAAATAATAAATTTAGTTTCTCATATATCATATTTGAGAAGGGCGGTCTATGGTCATTTCACAGATTATATCAACTTTATCAAAACTGGTAGGCAGAAAAACATTATAAAGCAAAAAAGGTCTTTTGTTTTGAAAACCAAGAAATGCAATGCATGAGCAGCAAATGGCAGTGGGAGACTACCAGCCTCTCCATTCATATAGCCCTTTTCATTTTCTCCTGGGGTCTTGCTGATCATGGAATTGTATCAAATATTCTTAACAGCATGAAATAATCAACAAGCTTGAACTAGAAAAAGAGCAAGATCAGTAGGTAGAAAAATGTTCTGATGAATTTTAAAAAAGATCTAAAATTATGAGCTACAAATGTCTTTCCTTATGGAGCTATTAAAAGTATGAAGATTTATAAAGATATATTAAAAAGCATTTACTGTGAACACATTTAATAAATTCTACCTATGCTGATTAAACATTTCTGGATGATTTACAGCATTTAATTTCTATAGACTAAAACTGGAGAAAACATCTTACTTTCAAGAACAGAATTTTAAAAATACTTAAATTTTCCTAAGATCTACTCATCTCAAAAATATGAAAATATGAATAATATTATTACTCAATACAAATGAAATAGTACTATATTTCCCAAATATTTGTCTATTCCTGCCCAAATTATTTTTATGAAACATTTGTTGTCATGCACCACATATAATATCATCATTCTGTCATATTGGAACTTCTATGGGGAAATTCACAATGAATAATCTATATAGCTCTGCAATTTCCCATAAGGACTTCAAGATATGTCCTTGCAATTTCTTGGTTTTTAATTATAAAAATTTTATTAGTTTAATAGTAATTTATCATTAAAAGCTTTGAGTAACATGACCTATGATTAAATCATTATACAAGTTTAGTGCTAGTTACTGTCAAGAATACATTTCACTATTAGCAAAGTGATCACATTAGTGTTTCTCTTAGGTTTTTTGTTTTTTTTTGCTATAGGTGTATGTCAGGTTTTATTATTCAATGTCTCAGTATAATACCAGACTCTTCAGGTAAATTAGACTTCTACAGTAATAATCTTTAAGTTACTTGTTTGTTTTTGTCCATTTCAATTACATGTTTTCCTTATATTAACTGTAAGTAACTTTTTCCCTTAAAAACCTGAACTGGGATTTGAGATATATTATAGGGGTTAAGGAGCTTGTTTGAATGCTGTCAACCATTGTTTTATCCTTGGCCTCATCAGTATCTCCTTAACACCACCAGGAGTGACTACAGAGTCAGACACAAAACCTGGGGTATATCTGAATAACCCCTTCACAGGCCTCACAAAGAAAAAGATAAAAAAAGAAACTAACTGGCCTTCTGACTCCCACTGTTCATTAAAATATGGGAACATTATATTATCTAGCTTTCAATTATATTGTAATTTCTCAAAATACATCACCATCACAGGAAAAACAAATCTATTTAATAGTATAAGAGAGTTTATGAGATAAAGAATGAAGATGTTTCAATTGAAGTCAACACCAACTACGAAGTTTACAGATAAAGCTAAATTGAGCAATTGTACTTATTATATGGATAAAGTATCCTATAAAAATATCTAAATAACTATTCAGCTTTATTTATAATACAATTTTCAGACACTGAAATGTTGATTCAATGGATTTCTTTAATATAAATTACAAAATATGGAGCATATTTTACTTTAAAACACTAATATATTTTTGATTACATGAGAACTATGTAATTATTTTCAATAGTCAGTAACATAAGTATACAAAAAATTTTAAAAAATGTAATATTTTATGGCTAAGAGGTGATATGTAATATATAGTCTCAATATGACTTTTCACTAAAAATATTTGAGGGGAAAATATCAAATATATTTGATGAATGTATGTCTGGAGGAATGTTTTAATCTAACCTCAAAGAAGTTAGTATTAACCTATTTTTGTATAAAAATTCACACTGAGTTCTCAATATAACAGAAATAAAAAAAAATGATCAGACTTAAACACCAAACTCAAAGTCAACAACAACAGAAACATTACTCTATCTACAACAAGCTATACACAGAGGAGAACAGTCTCACTAGCACTCCTGGGTGTAAATGAGGGAGATATGGGACACATGCTGGGAAAGGGGTAGAGGGAAGATAACCCTGGAGGTGGGAATTCATTGTCACTATGTTCCTTAAATATTACTGTGAAAGATTTGTTATTCACTTTGGTCACAATAAAAATTATTCAAAAAAAGAAATAGAATGTGAAAGAAAGTTGTGCACTATAAGATATGGTTAATCACAGCATGTAGTGTGTATCTAATGACACTAATGAAACCACTTTTAGAAAAAAATTACTTAAAATTTGAATTACCTTCCAGTAAAAGTTACAAAAGTAGATAATGTTATTTTGGTAAAAAATAAAATACACTCTCATATAATTAAGAGAAAATAATGAAAAGTCTGGAGTACTAACTGTTAGAGAAGGCTGTCAAAAATACTCATAGCTGTGGGAAGTAAAGCAGATAAATAATGGCTGAATTAAGGGAAGAGTTTCATTCTAAATTACCAACATCCTTAAAATTAATTTGCATCACAGATATTTATTATTCTTTTTCATTGACTTCTTTTTCAGGATTCCATCTATTATAAGATCAGCAGGTTTTCTATATTAGGAAAATTATATATATGTACATATATGTATATATGTAAAATATCAGCTATAGAAAGCAAAATATTGCCAAAGCCAGAGTAACCATACAGAGTCAGATTGCTTGTCTTCTATCTCTGGTGTTAATCTGAGCCTGACAGTAGAGATTTCTAAGCTCATATCCAAGAGTAAAGCATGAGAAACATTGAGTGTGCCCCAAACTAAAAAAGAAAAAGAAAACAAAAATTTTTCAGTGAACAGAAGAAAATGTATCAAGTAGGAGAGCATAATATATTACATGATTCTGATGGTACTTATGATTTAGGTTTAGTAATGATAAAATTATTTGCTTAGACTATATGAACTTATATAATGTAGTAGAGAAAATGACATTGTTTATTTGTTTGTTTGTTTGTTTTTGTTTTGTTTTTCGGCCACACCCGTTTGATGCTCCGGGGTTACTCGTGGCTAAGCGCTCAGAAATTGCCCCTGGCTTGGGGGGACCATATGGGATGCCAGGGATCTAAGCGCGGTTCTTCCTTGGCTAGTGCTTGCAAGGCACCTTACCTCTAGAACCACCTCACTAGCCCCAAGAAGATGACATTGACTATAACAATGTAAGCATAAAAATAATTTTTAGATTATAAAGTTAAAAACAATTTCAAAATGCAAAATATAATGTGTATTGAGGAAATGGGAGATGTCTATGTGTTTTCTTTTGGTTTTGTTTTTCTTTTTTTTTTTTTTTTTTTTTTTTTTTTTTTTTTTCTAAATCGAACTCCAGTTTGTACTTTAGCATTGTACTATAACCCTGCCACTGTTTTATTTGAGTTTAACTGTATTTCGTTTTCCAATGTGTAAATTAGTCAAATCAGATAATGCTTTCTTATGCTGAGATCAATTAGCTCTATATTAAATAAGAGCAAATATATTCTCAGTTTTTGTAATAACAGTAGACATTCTACAGATGACATGGAGTCAAAACATTTATTGATAACTACTATAATGAATTATTCTTCTGTCTAATATGTACACTGTAATGCATTTTAATTTGACAATCAAACTGACTGTCTTTTGAATTTTTAAAGTATGTAAATGATTCAATTTTCACCTCAGCAGAGACCTTTATTTTTGCATTGTGTCAATGACAAAGGCAGAATAAGTCACAGCTTTAAACATTTTCATAGTTAACCATTTATAAGTACTAGCACCTTTTCTGTTATCAAGACGCCAAAATAAAAAACATCTGTGCAAGAAATGTCAAAATGAAAGAAAGCAATGCTGGCTTTGTCCTCCTAATCTCCATCAGTGTGCAGAAGTCTTTTCATATGTGACCCCTTATCCTAGTGTAAAGATCATAGGGGACTTAATTTTTAAAAGGGGCATCCAGCAGACTATATTTTATCTTTATGTTTATGAGAAGATAAAGAACAGTACTCAAACTAGCAAGATCAGAGTTTATGCTCCTGTTGGATTTTAGTTTTGAATTTGGGTAATACCAGGTACATTTGTTAATGAGCTGTTGAAAAGTGAAGATAAACAAATTTAAACACTGGAAAAAATTCAAAGAAATAAATATAGTCATTACTTCCAATTAATATTTATCTAATACTTTCTATTTTGATTTTTTTCTTAGCTTATCAGTCCAAAATGTAATATTGCTTGAAAAAGAGAACGAATATTGCAATCAAATAGAGAATAACATAATTTAATAAAGAAGAACAGAAAGGCAAATTGCAAGGTCACCTTCTAAAGAATCATTTGATTCACTGGAAGCTACAATATAACTTAATATCAATGTTTACTCAGAAAAATGTTGATGCTTGACAGAAAATGTCACTTTTATTTTGGAAAGTCAGACTTGAATTATAACGATAAAATGTGCTAAATAAAGTTTCATTTCAAGTAAATGAACGGATACCTGTATTATTTAAATAAAATTTTAGATTTTATTTTTTATTTTATTTGAATTAATAGTTTCCACATAGGAAAGCTACATAATACATATATTTAATATTTTCTTTATTTACAAACATTTTTGTAAATAGTAAAAGTTATATAAATATTATGTTTCACTGCATATCTTTTATATTTTGAATAGGTAGATTTTCCATTAGTCAAAGTGTACTAAAATTAAAATCTTATAGCACTTTTAGTTATTTTTTATTATTGACGATGATTACTTATCTATTTATGAGAGAATTTTTGTCTGTTTGTTTTTGGGAGCCACACCCAGTGCCACTCAGGTGTTACTCCTGGCTATGAACTCAGAAATCGCTCCTAGCTTGGGGGACCATATGGGATGCCAGAGATTGAACCAAGGTCCATCCAGGGTCAACCACATGCATGTCAAATGCCCTACTGCTACACTATCACTCCAGCCCCTAATAGAGAATATGTTGTGTGCAAGAATATAACAGTAAGAAATAATTTGAGTGATAATACCATTGATTGATGAGTTGTTCCTATCAACTGTGTTGAGGTATTAATATACTTAATTTTAGATGAAACTTTTTAAGCCTGTTATAGTAACAGATTTACATTACATGTTACAAATTTAATTTACTGTGTCAAACTATAATTGACATAGATATAAATTTAATAGATTACTTATATCAACTAGCATATAGCTAGATTAACTTTTGTAAAACTTCCATAATTTTTTTAGATGGACAATCAAAAGCATTCCAGAACTTTATTTAAAGAGTTTTAAATAGTAGCAAGTGAACACAGCAATAACTGCAATACTCCAAGGGAATCTTTCTAGGGTATTAACTGTCAACTGTTTTAATCAGTGCAGCATAAAATCTTGACAAGGTCAGTGAAAATGACTTTACAAGTATTTAGTATTGATGTCACATGCATCAATAATTAATTCTAGGAAATTTTATGTTTTATAAGATAGGCTTGGTTAATAGAAACAATATAGACTTTTAGAGACAAGAGAATTACATGAATCTCATTTTAGTTAAACTTAAGTGTATGTCTTCAATCGAATAACTAGTTATGTCATTTTGTTAAGACAGATTTTCATTTGTGAATAAGAGAAAACACATTACATACATGTTTGTGAGGAACGTTTAGCAACCAGATATACTTTAGAATAACACTAATTTTCACATGAATAATGGAAATATAAGCATATTTAAGGGTTTTAAATTAATTTATTTTTTATTCTTTGAAACTATAATACAGAAATCAATTAATCAAGCAAAAATCAAATTTGTTTTTAACTGCTCTTCTTGTACCAGTATAGTATTGAATCTGGAAAGCTGACAATATGAGGGGCATTTTGTCAGCCTGGAGTGTAATTGTGATAGTGAAAGGAAAGTAACTATATAAAATCTTAGCTGAAATAGACTAATAAGAACTATTTATTTGCCACCCATTCATGTTCATAAAATTTTATTTATATTGGTGGTAAAGGCTAAGAAAGATTTCACACTTAGACACATAAGACCACAGTTAAATACACGCATCCCTATTATGTTTTCATGATGGTCTTACCCAGAATTTTGAACCTGCAAGTAATGCACCTGAATGTACAATTATTACAAGTTGAACATGTCAAAAAATATTGAACTTAACTATATAAAAAGGTGTTAGCTTTTTATTCAAACCATCAAAAATTACAAATTTATTAAATGTATTTTTGCCTTCAATTTAAAATTTTAATAATATTTAATTTATTTGTAGCTAAAAAACTATTTCTTTTTCGACTTGTAATTATCTTTGATTTCAATGTGATTCTGCCTTGATTTGATTAAGCAAAAATATAATTTAACTCATTTACACTTCAGCTTTTATTCTTTTCTACCTGTAAAATTAGAATTAAAAGATTTTTTTTTCATGGTGCCAGAGAGGTGGCGCAAGCCATAAGGCCTTGTTAGAGCTAGACTAGGACTGAACACAGTTCAGTCCTTCAGCTTCCATATGGTCCCCCAAGCTAGGAGTGATTTCTGAGTGCATATCTAGGAGTAGTCCCTGAGTGTCAATGGGTTTGGCCCAAAAACAAACAAAAAATTTGTTTTTCCTTTCATGTGTGTATTGACAGATTTTAAAATAAATTATGGACAAGTTTTATATAATTTATAAATGATTGTGAAAGAAAACAATCTATATTTTATAAGTGAAGTTTTATTTTATTTTATTTTTAGATTTTGGGCCACACTCAGCAGTGGTCACTTGATACTTACTCTTGACTCTTCACTTAGAAATCCCTCCTGGAAGACTCAGGAGACTCAGGGATTCTAGGTATCAAACCTGGGTCCACCATGCGCAAGGCAAAAGCTCTGCTATCTTTAGAGCTCCTTGTGTGAATTTTAGGCATGTATATGTTTATGCTTGATCCTGGTAGTTATAGAAGGTATTTTTTACAATATATATGATTTAATGTGATAATGTATTTGTATTAACAAATTTAAAATATTTAAAAATGTAATGGCTTGCATAAAATATAGCTAAATATTTACACATTTAATATATTTTGAATGCAAAATTTACCAGAATACTCATATATTCTGAATAAAGCTAGAGCTGGATCGATAGCACAGCGATAGGGGGTTTGCCTTTTAAGTGGCTGATCGAGGAAGGACCTCAGTTTGATCCCAGGCATCCCATGTGGTCCCCCAAACCAGGAGCTATTTCTGAGTGAATAGCTAGGAGTAACCCCTGAGAGTCACTGGTTGTGGTCCAAAAACCCAAATCAAAAACAAACAAACAAAAAGCTGTGAATATTAAAATTTACCAAAGCATGTAATTTCAATGTATAAAATTAGAATGGTTCTTAAATTTTTTTAGATAAAAATGTAACATCAGTAATTTTAATTATCAATACAAAGTTAACAGTGTATACAGCTAACCATTTAAAAATAGAATAATGCTATTTAATTCATTATATATTACACAATTAACAAAATATTAAATAATATTTGATTCTAATTCCTTTTAATAATACAAAGCTATCCCATAAGTATCCTGAGAATTTATTAAGTATTACATAGTATAGTAAGTGATAGTTTTAATAGTTATTGCTATTCAATACTTTTTAGAAAAATTTCCTAAAAATATAACATTGGTATAGATACACCAAATTCGTTGGCTACCCTCTTGGAGAGTCCCGATACCAACTAGGCCAGCAAGGGCTAATCAAGACCTCAGGGGGTCGAAGGCCTCTCCAGCAATGCTGTTCCTATAGGAGGTTGGGAGAATAGAAAGATTCCCAGCTGCAGTGTGAAAGAGCATGCACACACTGTGGGGTTCCTGTTTAGAACAGTTACATTTAGTGAAAGAGCCAGGTGTTTATATAGGATACAGGTGCCCGAAGTTGACCAAAGGGGGTCAAGGACAATGTCAGCTGGGCTTTTGCTAAACTTTAAGGGGAGCAGCAGACTTTATCTTAGGTATGTTCTGTTTTCCTAAGGGGTGGTGCCCTTGACTAATCCTGTTTTTGTAAAAATGTCTGGGACTGGAAGACAATTTGTGCCTTTTTCTTAGCATGATTAAGTTTTATCAGAGCACATTCTTTTGCTGATTGAAGGTGGGGTAGGAGATGCAAGACTGACATCACATCTCTTTATTTAGCAGGGGGTGAGGGCTGGTGATGTAAAGCTGGGGTACAACAAAAATTGATATCCTGTTTTGAGAATTAATTCAATTTTTCTGAAATTAACATTTTGTGCTTCAATATAAGTGAAGAAAATCAAAACATTATAAATAGTAACTTTGATTTTTATTTAAAAATTGGTTTTATTTTCATGATTTTCTTCTCCATAAATCCAACCCTACCCTACATGCACATACTATAGTCAAAAGCCAGCAGAGACTATATAAAAAAGCATCAGATTTAATTAGTGACATATCATCCAAATTTTACTTTCTTAAATGACTTTATTATCTTTACCAATATACTAATAATATATGATTTTTCAATAGGCAAAATACATTTAGAGAATTTGTTCATAGGTTAAAAAAATAAAGCCTCGTATACTCCAGTTGCCATACCCTTCCAGGGGTGCTTGGTTGGTGGTGCTGAAGTTTGAGTGTGGCACTAGAAATTCTAATAAAGAACTATATATATGTATATATATACATATATATATACATATATATAGTTTGGGGGGCCATACCGGCAGCGCTCAGGGGTTACTCCTTGCTATCTGCTAAGAAATAGCTCCTGGCAGGCACTGGGTACCATATGGGATGCCGGGATTCGAACCAACCACCTGTGTCGGCTGCTTGCAAGGCAAATGCCTAGTGCTATCTTTCCAGCCCCAAGGAACTATATTTTAAGATGTATTTCATTGTACTATTTATTTATTTTTATTTGTTTGATAGTTTTGTTTAGTTTTGTTTTAGGGTCATACTCAACCATATACAGGATTACTCCTGGCTCTGAACTCAGAGATTACAGGTTTACAAGTGCCAAGGACTCAACACATGTCTTTGCTTGCAACTGCCTTAATTGCTGTATGATTTATCTGGTTCCTTAGAGAATTTTTATTTTATTTTACTTTTTGTTTGTTTCGGTTCAACAACTGGCAGTTTCCAGGGCTTAAAACTGGCTTTATGCTCAGGATTTCTCCTGTTGGATTTGGAGGACCATATTAAGTAATTGGGATAAAATTTGAATCGGATCTGTGCAAGTTAAGCACCCTACCAGCTATCCTATTGTTTCAGCTACTGGGATTCTTTTAATATTTGTGGAAGCCTTATGGAATAGATATCGATTTACATTTTATAAATGCAGTTACTATTACACAGGAGAAACACAGGTAGGGTATAAATAAATCCACATGCCTATAATGCCAACTCCAGGTGAACAGGTCTAAAGCAAGGTTTCAGTGTAAATTAATAATCCAGCCAGAGCGAAATATGGAAACAGGTGACTTCTAGCACTATGATCTCTGGGAAGTCAATTCAAAACTTTTCTTCATTTGGTAGTTCAAATTCAACTGGAAGGAAGAATAGGTTAAGAGACTAAAATACCTATCAAGTTAATCTAATCTGGTTAGACTTTGAATGTCCACATAAGTAAAAAGGAAAGAGGAAGTTGGGAAATGGCTTTTTTTTGCAGGGAAATGGAAAAAGCAGGGAATTGTAACAATTCATCTTTTTTGTTCAAGAAATTGAAAAGGTTTCATTATCGGTAGGGTGTTTGCCTTGCATTGGGGGGAAGGGGAGACTACCCTGGTTAGATTCCTGCCATGAGCAATTTCTGAGTGCAGAGCCAGAAGTAATGCTATAGCACTGCTGGGTGTGACCCAAACCACATCCCCAAAAAGAAAAGGGCAGCATAAATCTAGTCTAAGAGGTGGGAACCCCCAGAAAGGAGCTAGAAAAGTGGCTAATTTGCACAGAAACAGTAGAGTTGGTGAAATAAAAAGAAAAAACAAAACAGTAATCTGTCGTGAACTTAAGTTTGTATTCATTTACCTATAGACTCATTTCTCTTATCTTACACAAATCTTTATCTTAGCAATTATGAACTCCTTCCCACATAAGATACATGATATTTTCTTCTCCCATTATTTTCTTTCTCATTCATTAAAAGTGAGAGCTGAGTTGTTTTCATTTGTATTTTGGCTCAAATACCTAAAATTATCATTAAAGAATATAATGATTAATCTCAGTAGCAATAAAAAAATAAAAAATTATATGACCCAGAGTATCTGAAGATGTATGAAACCCTCTTGCTTATTATTTTTTAAGAAATACACCAGAAATGTATTAATACTTGAATATTAAAATAAATCAAAATTAATATTTTGTACAAAATTCTATAAATTTGAATTTTACCTACTATGTTAAAAATTACAACCAATCTATCATTTTTCATCTCCTGTAGCCACTTTCTCCATTCCATTTTTGAATTAAACTGTCCTCTGAATCCTGCCATATATATTTAAAAACTAAAAGAAAAAAAGAATGATAATTAATTACTTGGCGGTATCTTTACAATCACTTTAATTAAACATCTTAACTGATCTTTCAGCACAGAAAACTCTCCTTATTTGTTTATTATAAGATTCCTTCATTTGATTTGCTCAAAATCTACAGTTTTTCTTGTCAAGCTCATTGTTACCACATTTTAGCTATAATATGGTATACCAATATTCTTCTGTTTTAAGTTTTTATAAAAGATTCCTATTTAGGCCTATAGGAATATTTGTATATCCAAAGAACAGAGATGTTAAATGAACATATAAAGGTCTCATCCTTTTTTTAACCTCAGTAAATTTCATTACATTTTTTATCACCCCATATTCTTTTATAGACCTTTATTGTTGTATTGTATTTTATATTATATAAGCATTTCTTTGAATAATGTGATTCAAAACTCATAAAGCTATAATTTCTAGAGAGAAAATAGTTTATATGTTATCTTTAGTGTGACATTTTGATGCTTAATATGAGGCCTAACAAACTATTCCCTTGTTCCTTAAACAATTTATTGGCTCTTGGCTTCCAATTTACCCTTTACTTTGACTTAGTATGAGGAATTATTCTTGTGTATTCTCACAGTGAATAAAAATGTTAAACATGTTCAGTAGAGGGCACTAGAGGAGCATTGAAGGAGGAAAGAACTCTTGTGAGACTTGATGCTCTGAGAAGGTATTTTGAGTGTTAAAATATCTGATTAAGTTCTACTCTATATTAGATTATTTAAGCTTGCTTATACCTTGGGCACTTTTGTGTTAAAACCTTTCCATAACCTTTTAAACATAGACATTGTCAAGAGGCCCACCAACCATAATAGGTGCCTCAATATTCCACTGGCTCCATATTACTCAGTTTACTATCTACTTATTAATTGTGCACATTCATAACATGAACCACAGACATTCATTTTAATTTTGTGCCACTTCAACTAAAGATGGCTGCTTGTTTATTCATTACAAACTAGCTCTGATCTAAGCAAATCAGCAATTATTTGCTGCACATTTACCCAAATAATTCTGGTGTGGTTTTATGTACCGTATGGGTTAAAGATAATTGAATCCACCTTAGCATTGTGCAAGGCGAATGCACTACCCATTGTATTATCAATCTAGACCATTATTGGGCATTTTAAATAGGCAAACCTGTAGAAAATCTAAATATTCCCAAATTTTTTTGAAAAAAATCACAAAAAATATTTAACAATTAGTTGAGCCCAAAACATCAATGTAATTTATCTTAAAAGTAAATTTCTGAGTAAGAAGATTCAGTTTTACATCATAATTATTCATATCATATTAAAATCACATATTCTGGGGGACACCATTTACTTTATTCTTGTCAGAGCAACAGAAAGAACTGAATAAGATTAAGGAAACAAAGAAAGCTTCCTGGGGGCAGAGACACAGTACAGAGGAAAAGGCACTTATCTAGCTTGTTTCCTACCAGCGTTTGATCCTCAGCAGAAAAGAAGTTCGCAGCAACACTGCTAGGAATTGACCCCTGTTTACTGCCAGGTGTAACCAACAAATTGAAGAACAACAGTAACAACAACCTTCCATACGGGCATTAATTTTGCAATAAAAAGGGATAACATAGTCTTTTTTTAGATCAATTCTTTTAACTTTGTTTCCACCAAAAAATATTTGTTTCATTTAAAAACACATCAGGAGCCAGAGAGATAACATAGAGGTAAGGCATTTGCTTTGCATGCAGAAGGACAGTGGTTTGAATCCTAGCATCCCATAAAGTCCCCCGATCCTTTCAGGAGTGATTTCTGAGTGTAGATCCAGGAGTAGTAACCCTTGAGCGCTGCTGGGTTTAAAAAAAAAAAAAGACAGAAAGAGGGAAGAAAGGAAGGAAGGAAGGAAGGAAGGAAGGAAGGAAGGAAGGAAGGAAGGAAGGAAGGAAGGAAGGAAGGAAGGAAGGAAGGAAGGAAGGAAGGAAGGGAGGGAGGGAGGGAGGGAGGGAGGGAGGGAAGAAAGAAGGAAAGGAAGAAAGGAAGAAAAGGAAGAAAGAAAGAAAGAAAGAAAGAAAGAAAGAAAGAAAGAAAGAAAGAAAGAAAGAAAGAAAGAAAGAAAGAAAGAAAGAAAGAAAGAAAGAAAGAAAGAAAGAAAGAAAGAAAGAAAGAAAGAAAGAAAGAAAGAAAGAAAGAAAGAAAGAAAGAAAGAAAGAAAGAAAGAAAGAAAGAAAGAAAGAAAGAAAGAAAAAGAAAGAAACATCAGATCTCTGGATAAATCCAGTCGATGGAGACAATACACCAAAAATATTTCAGAATCATTTTCTATAGTACTTCTTGATTAAATTCGATACTAGGAAGTTTTTAATTTGTCTATATATTTACACTATTCCAATTAAATAAGACTGATCACCACCACTCTCAGAACACTTCTAAATATGTACTGATACAATATTCTAAGTCTCAAAGAAAAACTACTAAAGTCTCACTGTTTTATAAAATAGTGGTAGAGCATTGTTGGACTAACATGTTTCCTAATTTGTAAATTATATTTCCAGTAAAAAAGCTTTAATTTATTATTCAACTGTGAAAGCAGTGGTGGTGTAAAGTAGAATTTATCTTTTAAAAATTTTTTGTGAAAATAACTTTAATGACTCTGAGATGTAAAGTAAAAATCTACAGAGATGATGTAGAATAAAATTAAAGACATCTACCACAAGACAGAGGCAAATATTATCCTCAATGGAGAAAAAAATAAAAGCCTTCCCTCTTAATTCTGGCACAAGGCAAGTCTGTCCTTTCTCAACATTTCTATTCAACATAGCACTGGAAATTCTTGCTAGAGCGATCAGGCAAGAAAAAAAGATATCAAGGGAATCCAGATAAGAAAGGAAGAAGTCAAACTCTCCCTGTTTGCAGATGACATGATACTCTACTTAGAAAACCCTAAAGACTCTACCAAAAAGCTTTTATAAGCAATGGACTTATATAGCAAGATATCAAGCTACAAAATTAACACACAAAAATCAATGGCCTTTCTACACACCAATAATAATAGGAAAGAAATGGACATTAAGAAAACAACCCCATTCACATTAGTGTCACACAAACTCAAATATCTTGGAGTCAACTTGACTACAGATGTGAAAGACCTATACAAAGAAAACTATAAAACTCTGCTACAAGAAACAAGAGAGGACACACGGAAATGGAAACACATATCCTGCTCATGGAATGGAAGGATTAACATAATTAAAATGACAATACTCCCCAAAGCATTGTACAGATTTAATGTGATCCCTCTAAAGGTACCCATGACATTCTGCATAGAAGTGGATCAGGCACTTTTGAAATTTATTTGGAAAAGTAAACACCCTCAAATAGCCAAAGCAATTATTGGGAGAAAGAATATGGGAAGCATTACTTTCCCCAACTTTAAACTGTATTACAAAGCAATAGTTATCAAAGCAGCTTGGTATTGGAATAAAGACAGACCCTTACATCAGTGGAATAGACTAGAGTACTCAGAGAATGTTCCCCAGACATACAATCAATCTAATCTTTGATAAAGGAGCAAAAAATCTTAAATGGAGCAAAGAAAGCCTCTTCAACAAGTGATTGACACAGCTGGCTAGCCACCTGCAAAAAAGCAAACTTAGACCCCCAGCTAACATCATGTATGAAGGAAAATCCAAATGGATTAAAGACCTCGATATCAGACCTGAAACGATAAGGTATATAGAACAACACTTAGGTATAACACTCCATGACATTGAGATTAAAGGCATCTTCAAGGAAGAAGCTGCACTCTTCAAGCAAGTGAAAGCAGAGATTAATAAATGGGAATATATTAAACTGAGAAGCTTCTGCACCTCGAAGGAAATAGTGCCCAGGATACAAGAGCCACCAACTGATTGGGAGAAGCTATTCACTCAATACCCATCAGATAAGGGGCTACTATCCAAAATATACAGGGCACAGACAGAACTCTACAAGAAAAAAAACATCTAATCCCATCAAAAAATGGGGAGAAGAAATGGACAGACACTTTGATAAAGAAGAAATACAAATGGCCAAAAGGCACATGAAAAAATATTCCACATCACTAATCATTAGGGAGATGCAAATCAAAACAACTATGAGGTACCACCTCACACCACAGAGATTGGCACACATCAAAAAGAATGAGAACAAGCAATGTTGGCAGGGATGCGGTGAGACAGGAACTCTTATCCACTGCTGGTGGGGATGCCGACTAGTTCAACCTTTCTGGAGAGTGATATGGAGATTCCTCCAAAAACTGGAAATCGAGCTCCATACAATCCAGCTATACCACTCCTAGGAATATACCCTAGGCACACAAAAATACAATACAAAAACCCCTTCCTTACACCTATATTTATTGCAGCACTATTTACCATAGCAAGACTCTGGAAACAACCAAAATGCCCTTCAACAGATGAATGGCTAAAGAAAATGTGGTACATATACACAATGGAATATTATGCAGCCATCAGGAGAGATGAAGTTATGGAATTTTTCTATACGTGGTTGTACATGGAATCTATTATGCTGAGAGAAATAAGTCAGAGAGAAAGGCAAAGATGGAGAATGGTCTCACTTATCTATGGGTTTTAAGAAAAATAAAAGATATTTCTCAACAATTTTCAGAGACAAAAGAGGAGAGGACTGGATGTTACAACTGACCTCATGAACCTCACCATAAAGTGATGAGTTTAGTTAGAGAAATAACTACATTGCGTACTATCCTAACAATGAGAATATATGAGGGAAATAGAAAGCCTGTCTAGAGTACAGGTGGGGGCAGGGAGGGGAGAAGAGATATTTGGGACATTGGTGTTGGGAATGTTGCACTGGTGATGGGGGGTGTCATCTTATATGACTGAAACCCAACCACAAGCATGTTTATAACCAAGGTG
The DNA here is from genome assembly GCF_024139225.1 of Suncus etruscus. Classification (NCBI taxonomy): domain Eukaryota; kingdom Metazoa; phylum Chordata; class Mammalia; order Eulipotyphla; family Soricidae; genus Suncus; species Suncus etruscus. The sequence continues at coordinate 81,505,299 of NC_064855.1, forward strand.
TTTAAATAAAAATATTAATAAAAATTAAATAGGAATGGATCAGAAATAAAATATTTGTATTTATTTTTAATACTTTAATTTGGAATAATGTAAATAAAATGTATTAAAATGTTTCAATGGGACGAGTCTAGAAATAAGTACATTGGTATTTACTCTGTTGCTCTTCTATAATTTTTAGTATTTATAAACTACTTACGTCAAATAGTGTTATGTATTTGTGCTTGATAAAATAATGCTTTGTGTAATTGGCAAAATAATATTGTAGAAAAATATTATTTTTAACTTTTCTTTTTCAATTTTTTGTTTAGTTTTTGTTTTTTGTTTTTATTATATTAATATCTTTATTTAAATGTCTTGATTACTAATATGATTGTACTTGGGTTTCAGTCATGTAAAGAACACCCACCTTAACTGGTGCAACATTCCCACCACCAATGTCCCAAATCTCCCTCCTCCCCATCCCACCCCCATCTGTACTTTAGACAGGCTTTCTACTTCCCTCATTCATTCACTGTTGAGTAAAATCTTGAGGCCCATTGAAGTTGAATTATTTCTACTTCAAAACTGTAATTACAATTTTGCCAATATTTGTGATTAGGATACATCAAATATTAAAATTTTGTTTAAAAATTCTCTAAATTATTTGGAATGTTTGGTTAAGTGCTTGCCTTGCATAAAGGTAACCCACATTTGTTTTCTGGCATATGAGTCTCTGAACACACAGGTATAATTACTAATCTTAGATTCCAAAGTAAGCCCTGAGTACTGCCAGTGTTACTCCAAATCAAAATAAAATAAAATAAAATTCTCAAAGGAGCCAAAAAATAATACAGCAAGTAAAAATCAAAATAACAAGTCAAAATAAAAAAAAGTATTTCATTTAAAATCATAAAAGTTATATTAATCTGTACTCTTCAATGTTAATGTACAATGTGGCTCTTAATATATTAAGATATATCAAGATACATCTTGAGTTTATGTTTGTTTGTTTGTTTTTGTTTGTTTTTTGGGGGGTTGGGGGTTGGGTCACAACAAGCAACACTCAGGGGTTACTCCTGACTCTATGCTCAGAAATTGTTACTGGCAGGCTCAGGAGACCTTATGGGATGCCGGGATTCGAACCTCTGTCCTTCTAATGCAAGGCAAAAGCCTTACCTCCATGCTATCTCTCCAGCCCCATGGAGTTTATATGTTTTATGATATTTTTGGAATATCATTTGTTGCAAATCAGCCCCTGATGAGGTTGACTGAATGGAAGAATGGAGGATGAGGCCTTTCTCCTCCAGCTCGGACCACTCGTCTGTTACGCTGTTCAGCCGGCGGTTCTGAGGTGAATGTGGAGGGAAGAAAGCCAACAGTCAGGTTTCCGAAGAAAACAGCTCTTTATTCAGTGAAGAGGCCGAAGCCAAAAGGCCTAAGAATAGGCTCCCAGAATCAGGTACCACCCAATGATGGGAACAGATACCACCCAATGGTGGGAGCAGAATCAGGTACACCCTAGGGTGGGAGCAGAAGGCCAGGTCACACGCTAGGGTAGGGCACAATCACCCATCAGGGTAGGGTCAGTATCATCATAATCCCATAAAATGTTTACATACACAAAAACCACTGAGGGTGATCTAAAAACAGTAGAACAAAAAATTTAAGCATAATAATATCTGAGGTTTGACTTTTATGGAATTAGAAAAAGCAATGGCAGTAGGCAAGAGTAGTCCACAGCAATCTACAGACAGCTACATGCAGAACCATTCCAAAACAATAGCAAGAGTGACACTGGCTCATGACCAGGGTCTGTGTGTTATTAGTGTACATCTTCCTGTTTTGTTTTTTGTTTTTTTTTTCTCTAATCTGGTTGATTGTACCTATAGAAGCAGAGGACTTGTATGAGGCATCAACTGGATTTTGTGCACATATATAAATGCGGTATCTAAGAGGAACCAATCAGTTCTAATAATATGACTCATCCCTAATATTTTAATTTGATTCCTAATAGTGGGAAATGACATATAAAAGAAAAAACAATCTTTAAGATTTTTTTCTATCTTGGGGCCGCAGTGATAGCTCAGTGGTAGAGTACTTGCCTTGCATGAGGCTGACCCAGGATGGACCTGGGCTTGATCCCTGGTCACTTGATCCTGGATCCCCCAATCCAGGAGCAATTTCTGAGTTCATAGCCAGGATTAACCCCTGAGAAGCACTGAGTGTGGCCCAAAAACAAAAAAAATAGTTTATTCTATCTTTATAATTTTTATATATGTACTATTAAATGAATGTTTTAATAGACTAAGTTATATGTAGTATGCTTTTATTCTTAGTCAATGAACAAATGCTGTACAAACTTATGCACATGTAGAATATGATATAGCTGAAATGCTAGAAATAAAGAATAAAATAATGGTTGTTTACATTTAAAGAGTAAAAGAAATGAAGAGATATTGACCAATGGATACCATATTGTTTTATGGAAGATGAACATATTCTGATAGTTATTACACAATATAGTGACTGTCATTAAAAATTCTTCCTTATGCACTTTATGTTTGTTAAAACAAATAATTATTCTCATCACACATTTAAAAAAGATCACAACCTGAAGTGATGAATATGATAGTTAATTATTACAGTCACTTTACAATCTATTAATGTCAACATACCAGGTTACATATTATAAATATGTAATTTATATAGTTAATTAGATAACAATAATAAAAATAAAATTAAAAAGAGACCAATTATCAATGAACTAAATGAACTTAAAAATTCACATAAATTTGAAAACTTTACCAAAATTCTTTATGGATATAAATGAAAATGTGAAAAGGAAATACAATATAAATTCTGGGAGAATTTTAAAAAGGAAAAGAAGGTTACTTGTGTAAATAAATAAAAGTAGCAAGTGAGAAAAGCTACTGTATCACCAAGATAATTCTGGTTGTCCTTTCATTCTTATCTCAAACATATCAATATCATTTAAGAGTTACTTCTGGAACACTTGAAAGAGACTGTGTCCATGTCTCCAACTTAAGTGAGATAAAAGTTATACAGATAAATTGCAATATGTATATATGTTTTGTTGCATTTTTGTGTCAGCTTTAAACTTTTTATATAAAAAGTACAAATAAATAAATTAGTTGTAATTTTTACTTCTTGACTTTTTTTTTTTTTTGGTTTTTTTTGGGCCACACCCATTTGATGCTCAGGGGTTACTCCTGGCTATGCGCTCAGAAGTTGCTCCTGGCTTGGGGGACCATATGGGACGCCGGGGGATCGAACCACGGTCCATCCTAGGCTAGCGCAGGCAAGGCAGGCACCTTACCTCTAGCGCCACCGCCCGGCCCCTACTTCTTGACTTTTAAAAAGTTAATAGTATTGTGTGTGTGTGTGTGTATGTGTGTGTATGTGTGTGTGTGTCCAAACATCAGAGGTCAAAGATTTCTCCTGCTTCTAAATTTAAGGGTCACCCCTTGTGGGGTCAGGGATCATACAGAATGCTGAGGGTTGAACCACGTGTCATCAGAGTGAAAGGCATATACCCTACTAATTTTACCATATCTCTACCCCCTTGATGTTTGTTCTATTTTTTTGGAGGGTGGGTTGAGTTTTTGGGTCACAGCCAGCAGCACTCAGGGGTCTGGCTCTAAGCTCAGAAATCGCTCCTAGCAGGATCGGGGGACCATATGGCATGCCGGGATTCAAACCACCGCCCTTCTGCATGCAAGGAAAACACCCTACCTCCATCCTATCTCTTTGGCCCCGATGTTTTTTCTATTAAAAAGCATACCTAGCTTTCTTTATTAAATGCATTCATTATTTACTTACATAAGGACATGTATTTTCTATCCAAGCTCTTTTGAATAAGCTACTTAATGTCATGGAATATTTGAGGATATATTGATTCACATGATAGTAATATCACGTAGAGATATGATAAGTAAGATGATAAGTGTGGGGCCGGCGAGGTGGCGCTAGAGGTAAGGTGTAAGGTAAGGTAAGCCTTGCAAGCGCTAGCCAAGGAAGGACCAAGGTTCAATCCCCCAGTGTCCCATATGGTTCCCCCAAGCCAGGGGCAATTTCTGAGCGCTTAGCCAGGAGTAACCCCTGAACATCAAAAGGGTGTGGCACAAAAAACAAAAAAAATAAAACAAAATAAAAAGATAAGTGTGTCAACACACAATGGATATATTGCATTTAATAATATATATATATATATCAGAAGGTTATGCTTATAAATATATCAGATATTTTATTGAATATGTATAAAATTTCAGGTTATGAACTGAATATATAGGCTAGTTTGATTAATGTATTGCATGTATTATATTAGCTATCAATATTATTCCAATTTTACTAATATGAAAATGTAATTATCAACTCATTAATCGTTATCATTCCACACATATAACAGTAGAAGTATATTTAAAGTAAGATTATATCACAGACTTTATTTGTACATGATGGTGTACATCTTATGCCATAGACTTTATTTCTATCTTATGAAAAATTAGGAAGACAGAAAAAAAGTATTAACTGTGAAGAAAACCCCATGCTAATAATACACTAATATTTATTTCTATAATATGTTTGTGTCATTAAATGTATCTTCTTATTTGTTTTAAGTTATAAATCATTTGTTATAAGTTTCAGTTAAGGGTTATCATCTTTTAACAATCTCTTGAAGTTTAAAATATTATATACACAGCATGTTAAAATTTAAGTAGCATAAAATCTTAAGGATTTAATAGAACATCCATACACTTCAATTTAAACTCTTTTTTCCTCCACAGAATACATGTGCAAATTAAACTAAATAGTTATACTTAATTAGAGTCTGTATGGTCCTCTATTAGTGTATAGCTGGCCATGTTATCACAAATAAGATTTACTAACAACTGATATATAAAAATTCTTTCTTTTTGACTTTAGGAATGATAAAGGTGTCATGGCATTTTGTTAGTTAAAAAGAAGTAAATTATTATTTAATATTCTAGTGAAAGAGAAATTAATATTTTAATAACTTAGACATATTTCAGTTTGAAGGTATCTTAAATTTAAATGTTACATTTAAATTGACTATGAAATATTAAAACTTTGACTGCTCCAATAGATAGTTCACAATCCTTGCATGAGTATACTTGACATTATGGTTAAGAAAAATTTTTGGAGTGTATACAGACACCAATAAAGCCTGCCACCAGATTATTTATGGTAATGTGTTTACTTTCCTTGAAGTCAGAGGATCAAAAAACTAAATGGCATAAAGATGAAAGGTTGTCTGTGGGAGCCTTCGTTTGATCAAAGTAAATACAGCTTATTCTTGACAGCAGGTCAAAATAAAGCAATCCGGAATATCAAAGTTTTGTATAATTTACTATCATGAGTACAGACTTATAAAAGGCATCATAGTTGAAACCCAATTGTATTTTGTATCTAAAAAAATAACCAAAAGAAAGAAGCAACAAAAATATTACCTGTGTGTGACAGTCAAATATAAATCAAATTGTATTCAATGTCTTTCCTCACTTAAGTTTATTACATTTTGTGTAAAGTTATAGTTAACAAGTCAATGTGTATATGTATTTACAAATGTATATACATTTTTTCACATAGTTAGGATATAAACTATACTTTAAATAAATACCCACATAATAAAAATAAGTAACAAGTTAGATTGCAAAATTTATTTATCTTCTCTTTTGAATTTTTGTATTTTAGTAAAATAAAACAAATATGTAACAGGTATTTATTACTTTAATGTATTTAATAGTACATTAATAGGTTTATGTTCATATGGAAAATTAAGATGAATTTCATTATTTCCAAATTTTCTGGGTTTTTTTGGGTTTTTTTTTTTGGGGGGGGGCACACCCGGCAGTGCTCAGGGGTTACTCCTGGCTGTTTGCTCAGAAATAGCTCCTGGCAGGCACGGGGGACCATATGGGACACCGGGATTCGAACCAACCACCTTTGGTCCTGGATTGGCTGCTTGCAAGGCAAATGTTGCTGTGCTATCTTTCCGGGCCCAAATTTCCTATTTATTACCAAATTTCCTATTATTATTTTATGGAAGCATGTTCATTCCAACTTTAAGAATTAATAACTTTAATAATGGTAATGGCTTTAATAATTGTACCTTTAATAACTGTTTCAATTTTAGTTTCTATTTTCTATATTCTTGTTCCCTCAAATTCTAAGTATATCATATTAATGTTTTAATTGCTTATTTTACTCAGTATAATGTTATCAATTATATGTTCTTTTTATCAATTGGTATTATATGATCTTACCAAAAGTTATTTATCTACTTAAAAATATGATGTGCAATTATGTACAATGCTTGTCAAATAGTGAGAAAGATACATAAATGCAGTTATTCAAGCTGAATGAATGACTATTATTATCATTAACATTTTTATACTATATAAAATTCTTAGTGAACTGATGTCTTTGAAACTCAAAACTCTTTAAAATTAGGTAATTAGTTTATATATATATGTGTATATATATCCCTTTCTTTTTATTTATTTATTTTGATTTTTGGCTCACATCCGTCAGCGCTCAGGGGTTACTCCTGGCTCTGCACTCAGAAATTGTCCCTGGCAGGTTCAGGGATCATATGGGATGCCTGGATTCAAACCACCATCCATCTGCATGAAAGGCCAACGCCTTATCTCTGTGCTATCTTTTCGCTTTATATATGTATATTTCTATACCACATAATTCAATTAAAATAATAGTTTTTTTTGTGACTTACACATGTCTTGCCATAATGGTATACGTGAACTGACTTAGAACTCTCTATATATAAAGATATGATTGAATAGATGTGTGAGTATGAGAGAGAAGAAATAAGATGAAAAAAAAATTTATTTTTTTAATATTTAAGGATTAAGAAATTATAAAGATAATCCAATACTATTTAATAAAATAAGATTTATAAGTAAAGAGTAGAAATAATAGTAATTTCATAATATAAAATCATACTCTTAATAAAAGGGCATTTGATTAATGATATTCAATGATTAAATGTGAATAAGTTTATTTGTGAATTTAAATTAAAAAATTAGCCAGTCTAGGATTTATATATGAAAATAGGAAAACAAAACAGAAGATTAAACATTTTACAAATCAATTGTATAATAACTTTAACCTAGTTCCATTGATATTTTCTTGTATTAATGTAGAAATATTTATGTATAAATTATTTATTTATTTGTTTGTTTTTGTGTGCAGCCAGTCATGGTCAACATTAATTCATAGTTCTGCACTCAGGGATCACATCTGGAGCAAGGTAAGCTTTGTTTTTTATGTGCTATTACTCTGGCTTTAAACACAGACACAGATTTTAATATGCAGAGTAACTTAACACAATATGAAATCATTGTTCATGTTGCTGAAAACAAAATATATGACTATATCATAGTAGTTATATTAAAATGGCAGAGCATTTTTGATATTTTTTTTGGTTTGTTCTTTTTGTTTGTTCGTTTTTAGACCACACTTGGCTGTGCTCAGAAATTTTTTCTGGCAGACTTGAAGAGTATGAGATACCAGGGATTGGACTTGGTCAGCCCGGGGTAGGCCACATGCAAGGCAGAAGTTCTACAACTGTGCTATCACTCCCTCCCCTATTGTTGACGTATTAAATTGCCTATATATATTGCTTAAATATATTGTCTAAATATATATCCATGCTCTGGCTCCCCTCTCTAAGCCATATGGCAAAAGGATAACAAGCTTATCTAATGCGTGTGACTGTTATGAAGATATTAAATTAAAAATCAACGTCAAAGAAGAACAGGAGGTGGACTAAAATTGCATAAGGTTTATCAGGGGCCTCAAACTCAAGGCCCCGCGGCCGTTTTTGGCCCTTCATACAACATTTTGTGGCCCACGGCCGGCCTTCAAATATCGCAGTATTCGCGATTACCGAATAATCGCAATAAAAATCGCATTAGTAGGAAAAAAATCGCATTAAACATTCGCATACCTCAAGCAGTTCCGTTCGGCGGATGCAAATGTTTAATGCGATTTTTTGAGATTTTTTTTCTTACTAATGTGATTTTTTATTGCGAATATTCGGTAAGCGAAATCCCTTATGCGGCCCTGCCTCACCCCAACTTTGTCTCCTGCGGCCCCCAGGTAAATTGAGTTTGAGACCCCTGGTTTAGGTCATTAATTTTCTCTCACGGTAAAATATTTGGCTTGTGCCTCTTAGAAAAATGTGTCTCTCTGAGACTCAGAACTTAAACTCAAATTTTAGCAGGAAGCAGCCAGATGATTTTTTTTACCTCTATAATCCTTTTTTTTTTTTTTTTTTTTTCTTTTTTTTAAGCTTTTGGGACACACCCGGCAGCACTCAGGGGTCACTCCTGGCTCTGTGCTCAGAAATCGCTCCTGGCAAGCTCCAAGGGACCATATGGGATGCCGGGATTCGAATCAATGACCTTTTGCATGAAATGGCAAACGCCATCTCTCAAGCCCCACCTCTATATTATCTTATCACATTTGAAATCCCTGTTGAAGAGGTCGAATGCTAAGTACAAAAGTAGAGCAGGATCGGTGACACAGGCAGTAGCCATTTGCGGCTTACGCACACTAACCTAGGACGGACCACAAAATCTCCCTGTCCCATATGGTCCTCCAAGCCAGGGACGATTTCTGAGCACATAGCCAGGAGTAACCCCAGAGCGTCACCTGGTGTGGCTCCAAACAAACAAACAAACAAACAGTGGAGCAAAAACAACAACAACAATAACAACAACAAAAGTAGAGCAAGCAGATCAAGATTAGAATGGTGGTTCTGTTAAATAGTAAATCAGTATGGCATGCCAGGGTGTGGCCTGAGTGGTTCCTGATAACCTGGAAACCCCTAGGCTCTGTTGTATCTCAGCATTACATACGACATTGATATACACTTATTGTCATATAATATTAAATGCTGATCCATCCACTTTTGTTTAAAAAAAAAAAGGTATAGAAAGGGAAACGCCTCTGCTCTCTCAGGAAACCTTCTGCAGACTATTTTCATTACTTGCAATTTCTCTGAAATCCTTTGTCTTGCTTTCCATCCCTGATAGTCTTTCCTGAATTCAGTTTAATAAAATCCAGATAAATAAATGATGAATGTATTTTAATACAACATAGGCAACTAAGCATTTTGTGATTTTCCTATCATTCTAAAATTAATACTTCTAAAATATTAAAATTTATAGTGCATGTATTTAACCTAGTTAGCCTATTTAACCCATTGCTGAAACTCATTGTATATCTTAATAAATCTGAACAAGTATGTGTTCTAAAATTAAAGAGATACTGATAACTTTTTCTAATTTTGAAAAATGTTTTTAGTTGTTATATTCTCATATAAGGCCCTTGATTTTTACACTAGTTTTCAGAAAATATGTCTTGAGTATGTGATTTCCTGTGTCTCGTGTTAAGTTTTTCAAAAAGTTATAATCTGTTTTTGTGTATGTACAAGAATAACCTTAGAATAGTTATAAGATAATCTCATTATTCAGATATGTAGGAGTAAAAATTTCTAGAATGAAGAAATATGAATGAAAACTCATTACAATTATTTAAAATTAATTTGCAATTCTCATTTCAAGTTATAATATGTAACTAAAATTCAGCAACAAATTAAATATATATTTGTACACATGTACATATATGTCATATTTATACAGCTTGATTCAACAGTGCACTATTTAATTTTAAGATATGGTAAAAAATACAAAGTATATTTTAAGCTTACTCACAGTAATTTAATATATAGCTTATCTCCCCATATTTTTATATTGTAATAGCTAAATTTTATGCCAGATATAATAAAACACATTTTTAAGAGATTAAAAGATGAAATCTGTTGAATTGGTTCAACTATACATTGCAAAGGTGTCTAAATTATTAAATGATTTAATGAAAATCCATATAAAAGCCCCAATAATATATTTCAACAAATTTTGTAATGGATGCCTTTTTATTTTCGTGTTAGTCTTCCTTTTCTCGCATTATTTTCTTATCTCCGAAAGAAGAAATAGATGCTGTCAAACAGAAAATTCTTAGCAGCTTCTAGAAAGAAAAAGTCATACAATGATATTATTGGAAATTTAAATGTTATGCACTAAGAAATGAAAAGGAAGTCGGAAGTTAAATCACAACAACTGAAATGTATATTCGAAAGATTGTTTGGGACATGCTTATGTTATGTCAGTGTATATGCACACACTTATGTTCTGTCTCAGTTACAGAGATAGTTTTTGTTTTGCTGAAGGTTGAAAATTGCATAGTTACACATCATAAAGTTACTAATCAAATATTACTGGGTACATGTATAACAATTGATATCAGAAAGATTTACTCTAGATTATATGTCCTCTTATACGTTTTAAAAAAAACTTTGTGAAGATGAATGCTGACATAGTTGTGATATTTCATTTAACTATGTCACTAAGAAGAACAGAATGTGTGTAGTTTTTAGAAATGCACAGTAAAGTAAGGTCATTTTTCTGCAATAAATAAAATTTAAGTGGATAGTTTTGTAACAGAACACATAGTTTTTTTCTCAATCAAAATGATATTTTCAGGTTTCTTCAAATAAGTCAAAGATATTAAACCAAAGATATTAGCCCTTTTTATTATTTGATACATTTTGCCTAAAATGAAGCTCCTAGCCACTAGCTACTTATTATAGCAGTCACAAGTCAATGCTGTTACAATTTATAACAAGGTGAAAATTTTCCAAGGCACTGTAGACTTTATTAATAACATTCTAAGATCCAAAATTGAGAACTTGAACCAATTATTGCACTACAACAAGAAAGCAAAATATACTTGTTGCAGAGCAATTCAGACTGTTTTATTTATAACCTTATATTACATATCATAACTCTTGCTAGTAAATAATTACAGTGTAGCCAGGAGCAGTCCACAAAGGATTCAGTTATTACTAGGACAGGGGAAGGAGTCTGCAATGATAGCAAAATAAAGGTATCATTTTTATAAACTTAAGTTTTTTGTAATATTCCCCTTTGAAACATCGAGTACCGCAGTTTGAAAATATAAACAAAAGTTACAGCTGAGATATGATAGATTTCCATGGTGACTAAGTTTTTTATACATCTAACAGTGGATCTACAGCAGACACTGTAGCCCATTCCTGCAGCTCTAATATGGGATGATCTGCCCTATTCCTTGGGTGTCATCGGAAGGATGTGCAAAATACCAAGTCATTTCTACAACATCTAGAAATGAAGTTTTGTGGAAGCCAGAGAGATTCTACAGTGGGTATTTTAGTTACTTTGCATTTAACTGACTGTGTTTCAACCCCACACCTTGCAAGGAAATATTGCTTGGAAAGCCAGGAAGTCTCAGTATAGTGGATTTTTGTTCCCATACCCCTTCTCTCAAAATAAATGAAGTATATTTAGGAAGACCCAACCCCATACTCCCTTTACACTTAGAGACATAGGTTTTATAATAAAAATAGTAATATTCATGTGTATAGTACCATTATATAAAGTTTATATGTCAAGAATTATATTATACTTTGAGAAACAACAATAATTTTTTGGCTTTTAAAACAATATGTGTTATATTTAAACTACCATTTAACAATAAAATTGAATGTGTCATGAAAATACTATGTTAAGAAAAACTTATCTAGATGGATTTAGAAATATACTTGACTTTATTAAGTGACTCATGAATCAGGAAGCCTCCAATTTAGCAAGAACATTAATGTGAAAGGGATTGAGCACTAAGGGAAAAGTGTAATTAAAAAGAGGGGGAGGAAAAAGTTATTAGCAGAGGTAAAAAAGAAAGAATACAATCCAGAGCAATTCCTGCCTTTATAAAAAGGACCTTAGGGATAGAGAAACAAGGGTCAACATGCAAACTAGGATTTGAAATGTAGAATGCATGTGTTAAGTATTAAGATTATTGGCTCATCATTATAATTTATTTGATTAGTTATTGCAATGTATATATATATATATGTATATATTATTAAGACCTCTGGAAAAAACTATTGAATTACTTGCAACATTGTCCTAGTTTACTCTCCATTTCTCACCAGAAATTTAAATATAACTTAAACTTTTCTGTGCACTTCCAAACTCAATCACTACTATAACCAATTATTTGTATTGTTAATCTACCATTAATCAACTTCAAAAACATGATTTTTAAGTTAAAGAACCACAATGTACAAAGTTTTATGATATTTGAATTTAGGCATATTATTTTTCAACATAAATTTCATGACCCTCACACTCACCATTGTCTGCCACCTTGACAGCATATTATAAATTTCGGTGGTTGCGACTTAAATTTTATGGTTTCAGTGTTGTTGAGTTTGTGCTGTGAATATATAGAAACAACACTTTCCCACATCACAATATAGCCTTATCCCTGTTCTCCCTTTACATCTCTTTCTTACTTTCTTCTTTTCCACTTTACTTTTGCTTCTTTATTCTCCCTTCTTAATGTCTGGTATCTAGGGTTATCTAGGTACCCCCACTTCCTTACTGCTTTACATTACTTCATCCAGTTCTTTCATAGACCACAGATATTTGAGATTATTCTGTGTTTTTCTATCTTCTTCTGGTTTCACTCATGGCACTATCAGTTCCAAACCAAGTTGCAGCAATTTGGATAACTTCCTCCTGTCTAACAACTGCAGGGTATTTTATTACATAATATATAATATATTAAAAATATATAAATATATATTATATAATATATAAAAATCCATGTAGCTGGATGTTCACCTAGATTGACTTCATAACCTACATATCATACTAAGTGTAGCAATGAATAATAGCATTAATACATCCATTTGAATTAAGTCCTGGGGATAGAAAATCAGAAGTAAAATTGTTGGGTCTTACAGCCATTTGATAGTAAGCTTACTCTCAGTTAACATAGAAACTGTAAATTTCTGAGTGTTTGATAGAACTAATCAGTGAACCCATCTGAACCAGAACTTTTATTTATGGGGAGAGTCTTATTTACCATTTCAATTATATTTCTTGTGATCAGCCTGCTTAGACTTTCTTCTCATTAAGCTTCAGGACACTATGACACAAAAATATTGATCTTTTTCTTCCTGGTTACCCAGTTTAAAATCATAAAGTTGTTTATAATAACCTCTCATTATATTTGAACTAGTGATAGATCTGTTGTATCTTCTCCTCTTTGATCTCTGATCCAATATATTTGAGCTATTTATTGCTCCTTACGGTTCTAGCTTAAGTTTTATTTATGTTGTTTATTCTTTCTAATAAATAACTCCTAGCTAGTTTCATCGATTTTTTTGAATTATTTTATTGGTTTCTTTTTTTTTTGATTTCTTCTCTCATATCAGGTCCTTCCTACGATTTCATTTTGGGTTCATTGGCTGTTCCCTTTCCAGTTTTGTATTTAGGTTGTTTATTTGGGCTTTTTTTTTTTATCTTTTTTTAATATAGGCCTGAATTACTATAAATTTCCCCAGAGTATTGCTTTTGCTGTATCCATACATTAGGATAGCTTGAATCTTCATTGTCATTAGTTTCAAAGAATCTTTTTATTTATTTTTTTATTTCCTCTTTATTTGTTGTTTATTAGTGTTTTAGTTCAGCTTCCACATGTTAGAAGTTTCTTTCATTCTATTTGCTGTGGTTAATTTCTACTTTTATGGTATTATGATTTGAGAGTGTACTTTGTACAATTTCAATATTTACAAATTTATTGTTTTGGGTTTTTTTTGGGGGGCCACACCTGGCGGCGTTCAGGGGTTCCTCCTGGCTCTACGCTCAGAAATCGCTCCTGGCAGGCTCATGAGACTATACGGGATGCTTGGATTCAAACCACCATCCTTTTGCATACAAGGCAAACGTCCTACCTCCATGCTATCTCTCCCGGCCCAATATTTACAAATTTATATGTGTTATTGTTATGTCCTAATATGAGCTATCATGAATAATATTCCATGTGCCCTAGAGAAAAATGTGTATTCTTGTATTGAGGAATGAAAGATCCCTTAATTAACCAAGGAGCACGGTTATTTTAGTTCTTGTTAGGACTCTGGTATCTTCCCTGAAATTTCATCTGCTTGATCTGTGTAGTGGTGAAAGTGGAGTGTGGAATTCCCTCACTTCTACTTTGTTTCCATCAATGGGTCTTTTCAGCTTTGTTAGCCAGAGCTTATTAATTTTGCTAAGCTTTTAACTGGTGCATAAATGTTGAATATATTTAGCATTTCTTGATCTGTTATTCCCTTAACAAATAAAATGTTTTCATCATTGTTTCTAATTACCTTCTTTATATTGAATGCTATTTGGTTTTACTTAAGTAAAGCTGCCACAACTCTTCTTTTCTTTTCTTTTCTTTCTTTTTTTTCATTTCATTTCTTTTTTCTTTTCTTTTGTTTTCTTTTCTTTTCTTTCTCCCTCTACTGGTTTGTATAATTCTTTTACTTCCTTTCCTTCTGAATCTATACATATCCTGTGAGTTTAGGTGGATTTCTTGTAGGCAAGAGTTAGATTTTCTTTCCTGAACATCTAGCTATACTGTATATCTTTTAGAGGGGAATTTAGTTCATTGACATTGATAAAGATTATTGAAATAAAAGTGTGTATTGCCTTTTTTTGTTTATATGTGTGCAATTTAGTTGTTTTTGCAAGAGACTGTTTTTAATAAGATGCCTTCCAGCCATTCTTGCAGGATTAGTTTAGTTGGCATAACCAATGTAAGATTTGTCTGATCTTATTTACCTGAGAACATTGTTATCCCTCTCTCAACTCTAAATGATAAGTTTTCAGGTAAATAGACAATAGGCTGGGATTTTTGTTTGTTTTTGGACCATACCCGGTGACACTCAGGAGTTACTCCTGACTGTGCACTCAAAAATCGCTCCTGGCTTGGGGGATCATATGGGACACCAGGGATCGAACTCAGGTCTGTACTGGGCCAACCACATGTAAGGCAAATGCCCTAATATTGCTCTATCGCTCAGGTTCTAGGCTGGGATATTTTTATTGTAATTAGGGTCATTGGATATATCATTAATATTTGTAATATTTTAAGTATATCACACAGATCTATTGCAAATATTATGTTGTTTTCATTATATTTGAAGTTTTTAATCTTTAGCTGCTTAACGTAGTCAGTCTTTTTCTTTTAATATTACTATTTTGATAACTCTGGTTTTTGTGTTTTTTTGTTTGAGTCCATTTTCTTTCTTCTTTTTTAATATTCTTTGGGCCTCTTGAATGTTTTAGTTGTCTATCTCTTCCAAAAATCAATATAGTTCTTCATAATTATTTCTTTTCTCAGGGATTCTTCCCCTTTTATTACGCCACTGGTACTTGATGATTTCAAATTATTCCTATTGCTATTATACAATCACTGACATACATTCTCTTCTTTTTAGTTACTTGTCTTTTCTTTTGTCCCTTTATTATTAATAGCCAGTATATCCTGTTCATAGGGGTCTCAAACTCGCGGCCCGCGCTTACTACTGACTTTGCACTCAAGGATCACCCCGATTTTGCCTCCTCTGGCCCACAGGTAAATTGAGTTTGAGACCCCTGAAAGGATATGGTTTTCCTCATGAAATTTGTTGCTGAAGCTTGCTATTGCATTTTAAACTCTTTCTAATATTATTATAGAGCCATTTTATTACCCTGTATCAGTTCAACTCTCAGTTGGTTGAATTATTCTTATAGTGATTGCCTTATCCAAGTCATTGCTTGGATCATTGATTTAAATTTCTCTGCAATAAGGCTTGGGGTTTTATTTTAATTATATATTGAGGACAAGCATCCCTGAATACAAGAGCTGGTAAATTCTTTTGTATCCTTATTGTTTTCAAAGTTATGTGGGTGCTCTTACAGATTCTTTGCAATTATCTGAGTTCTGATGCTTCCTTGTATTTTAGCAACTATTTCCCCTTATCATTGTAAATATAACAATATCTTCACTCATAACAGGCTGTTTTAGTTTTTATTTAGACATTATTAATCCTGTTTTTATAGAAAGTGTTTGTGGAGGTATTTGGGGCATGGTATCAAAACCAGCAATGCCTAAATTCAAAATGGTTATAGGGCAGAAAAAGAGTTCTTTGTGGACGTAAATGACAAAAGATGTTATTGTCAACATTATATGTCCTTAGGTACATGTCCTGTGTTTGAGAAGTAGGTGATGGTGTTTTGAAAGTCAGGAAGACACAAGGAAAGATCACGCAAGACTCAGGAGCAAAAAGAGGTTAAAGATGATTTTTAAAAAATATAACTGAAATTGTGATCCTACAGCATACAATTTATGAAATTTTGCTCTAAAATTCTCATTTATTTTAACATTTTAACATGCTCAAAATTTTCATGTTACCATTTCCAAAAACAGTGGTCCTCTAAAATTCATGCTAATTTGAACTGTAGTGATAATGGACCATATGATCTTTGGCTCTCGTTGTATTAAAAATTGACATATCGCCAAAGACATATTCTCAGATAAGACTTTATCAGAGGTTTGTACTAGAGCAGAAGAAAGACAGACTGGAAGACAAGAATCTTCCAGCTGGATCCCTGAAGGGTGCCTGATTAGAGGTTTTAAGCTCACATACTTTCAGATTTTGAGAACATACTTCCATTCTGGCAACTTGCTTGTCTGTTGGCAGGAGATCTTGCACTCAGCTCTAGGAGCTTTACAAGTCCCACTGATATATGCATTCTTAATTAGGGTTTTCTATGCATTGGACCAAAGAGTGGTGTATAACCTGACCTCAGGTAGGCATGCCAGGGAAAATCAAGAAAAAGCACATGGTTCCACTAAGATGTTCATTATTATAATCCCAGGAAGGTTATGAAGAGAATAAACGCTAAGGCTAGTCACTTATTTTTGCTCTGCTGATCTGGAGTATGTATATTTGTGTTGTGGGGAGAGGAGTGGGACTCTATATAGAAAGAGGTTTTGTAAACAAATATTGCTTAACTTCCCTATAAAAATGTGGAAGCTGTGTGTGGTATTTGACTTTGTGCTGCATTATGTTAGAAAAATTGTTTAACTAGTTCTACTTATTATTCACATAGAGCTTTTGGATAAAGGGGCCTAGCATAATTCTTATTCTGTCTCAGGAATTAAACAACTCATAATTAATATTATGAATACTGGTAAAATTTTTAGTTATGAAAAATAAATAGAAATTTTTCAAGCTAACTATAATGTTTCTCAGAAAACTAAAACAAAACAAAACTTTTCAATGAGCTTTTTTTTATTATTTAGAAAACTGTATTACAGGCCTTCTGGCATTTTTACAATCTGTATATTCAAAAATAGATAATATAATGATAGCAGATGCTTCAGCATTTGTATGGCACAAAAGAGGAGAAGAGGTTAATAAATTAATTTTAAGGCAAGTTAGGAGATATTAAAACATACCACCTCTGCTTAAAAAGCATAATTCAACTAACTAATTGGTATTTACAAAATAGTATAAAATGTGTTGTTCAGTTTTGTGGTTCATAAACTCTTGATACAAAAAAAGTGAAAAGATTTGGAGGGAAGGGGAGGAGGCAAACTCCTCCCCCATGCTTTTTCATACTGGAGAGGGAGGCTGCAGCTGGACCCAGACGATCCCACATGCCAGGATTCCTGCTCCTCTCCTACTGGAATGGCTGGGAATCTGGGCAGACAGCTGGCCAATGGTCTCCTGGGCTGACCACCTAGTACAGGAGACCGAGATTCCCCCCAGGCCAAACTGATCTTCAGGGCCAGGTCTGGCAACTGGGCTCTGGGGGGGGGGGGAGAGGGTCCATATTCATACTGGACCCCCTGCCGCGGTGTCTTTTCTTACTAATACTTATTTTCATGTTATTATATTATATATATAATATATTATATATTATATTTGTTAAATATACTTTTAAAGCATTATCTAAAATGTTCTTTATTCCTAGGAAGGAAACGAAATACCAAAGGTTTGGATGACTACACTCAAATAGATCTTTAAAGACAGTATTTATGGACATGACTTTCCATACTGACTCCAAGCCGAAATCACAAAAAATTCATATATATGTATTGTACATAGCCCCTGTCATGTATTGCCTCTACCCTACCCGTGTGTCTCCTCTATCCCCTCATTTTTCAATCTTGATCCATTATCTTCACCTAATTTAACCCTCTTTACCCTCAGTTCCTAACTCGGTAGGCACCAAGATTGACCTCCTGCCCCAACAGACCATCTTCCAGCTCCTCAGTCAAAGACATCTTCTGGGTCCCCGTTCACATGCCTCGGCAAAGAACTACAATCAACACGCCTGCTGACTCATGCTTAATGGCACCTCTCACACCCACCAAATCGTGGACTGTTGCAGGATACAGGAATCGGCCTCAGCAAAACTCCCAGCTCAAAGACCTTTATGGTCTCGTAATGCAGCAAAATATCTCTCAAACTCAATTCCAAGGCCTGTGAATCGAAAAGTACCTTGGCTTTTACTCCCCACAAGAATACATCAAAAAACTTATTTGGGAGTCATATTGCCTTTGAAAACTCAATACCTGTATAACAATACATCTTAAGATGTGTATTCCTAAATATACAAGTAGCCTCCTCCACCACTTGTTTTATTCGAATACCTTTTCTTTTTAACTCAGTTTTATTTATTTGTTCTATTTTAATGTATACATTTTTTCTCTATCCTTACCATTTTTGGTGCTGCTTGGTACAAAAAGCCTTGACTGGGATAAAAGCTCGGAACAAAACCAGAGGACAGAGACTTTGTGTGCAGCCTGTCATCCTTACCCAGAATAGCACCAGCAACACAGTATTACACCATATGTTTTTGTATGGGCACAGTAAAAAAAAGTGGGGGAAACCTTAGACACAGAAACAAGATCTTATCTTCTAGAGATAAGAACTCACTTTTAATAGCAGAAGGGTGCCTCCCATCCTGAATATGTGTCATGTGGATACAACCAGTCCCCAGGAGATTGGAAAGTGTTAGTACAATCCGAAACCCCAGAGCCCCATCATAGAAATAATACAGCTCCAGGCAACACCACCAGGAACTAAGCTCCATTGGGAGATTTCTAACACTGCTCTGGCACCAACTTGTGCCAGTTTTGATATGACAACGAGGAAAGGAAAACTTGACCTATGACCAGGCTGTCCTATCACATCACCTAACACTAAATGGAAATCAGAAGAGCTATCATCCTTTGAACTGTGAAAAATAAGAGCACCAACAACAGAAAACTGACTTTGACAACTGTGACTGAACAGAGCCTACCTTGGGACTAATAAGGAAAACCCTATCCTAGGCTGTAGCCCAGGACACATAAAAAATAACAACAACAACAACAACAACAACAACAAGATGTCTTATTGCAGAGGTACAACTTGGACAACAGAGACTGAGAAGAACCTATGGATCCATAATATCCTAGGCTTCGGCTTAGGGACTGAACGAAAAGAGGGAGCAAGTGTTACAGAAGACTGAACACAACAACAATGATGGATAGGAATCTCTAGAACCTAGAGACTCTATCCTAGACCCTAACCTATAACCTGCACAAATACCAAGACAGCTAGCTACGGTGACTTGATTTTCTCACACACAACCAAGAGCAAACTTTCCTGGCATCACAAAAAAGCCTTTGAGATGGGGTAATGAGTATATATGGAGCCAGGGGTTGATCCCACGATGGTATGCTTCAAGGATGGAGAAACCCTGAATCTCTTAGGCCATGGGAATTCCCTTTCTTCCCCAATGCTTACTGTGCCTATGCAAAAAAAAAAAAAAAAGTGTGGGGAATGCCAAACCCTACCACTCCAGCACCCATACTTTTTCTTGTTTTGTTTTGATTTGTTTGTTTTTGACTTTATTTTCCTTCTCTTTTTTCTTCCACTTTTCTCTTTCTTTTTACACTTGTGGTTATTATTTAGAGATTTATTTTTATTTGCTGGGTCCATTTATTTTCTTTTTTCTTCCATTTCTCTCTCTCTCTCTCTCTCTCTCTCTCTCTCTCTCTCTCTCTTCTTTCTTTTCTTGGTACTTGTCACCAAATTTTTTTCTTCCCTTTTTCTTATCATTTTTATCTCCAATGACGGTGGAATGGATGCTCAATCAACAAAAAGCTGTACAGTGGAGATCAGTTGCACTAGCATAGTGGGGGGTAGAGGAGGAAGATATGGGATGCATACTGGGAAAAGGGGCAGAGGGAGGACAGCACTGGTAGTGGGAATGCCCCTCATTCATTGTCACTATGTACCATAAATGATGCAGTGAAAGATTTGTAATGTACTTTGGTCACAATAAAAATTAAAAAAAAAGTGAACAAAAGGGTATTAATAACATAATAATTTATCTTGACACAAATTCCAATTGTGTTATAAAAATTATTCTAATGACCTCTATTTTCTGCCATTGATTTAGGAAAGGCAATATCTTCTCAAAGATTACATGATCAAAATCCCAAATATCTACTCCCCCTTTTATTAGAAAGAAATTGAGCATACATATTATTTTTTAATCAATGATAGGATAAAATAACCACACAGAGTCTCTAAATCTATCCTCTTTTACATTTAAAGAAATATTTATCTAAAAATTTATAGCATAATCTCTATATAGTCTTCAAAATAGCAAACTAAATCACCTCAAAAATTTTATGTAATTTATAAAGTAACAACGTATATAATTAAAAAAAAAAGGAGTAGGAAGCATATCACTGTGTGTGGGGGAGGTTTAAGTATGCTTCATGGGAAGGATTGATGAGAATTGACACAAGAAATAGTAGAGGGAGAGATGTCAGATTTTTCTGTACCAAAAATGCCATTTTCAATATGTAATTCATGTTGTCTAAGAATACAGACAAATAAACCTCAAAGAAATATTATTCCCCCAAACATTATCTCATCACATATTCTTAACTTGGCTTTCAACAATGCAATGATGTTAAATTGATTTCTGTGTTTTGTTGTTGTTGACTCAAAATAAGAGGCAGAAGTTGCCTTTTCTGTGTCCTGAACTCTCTATTAAGAACACCAGGTCTCTTGCTTGAAAGTCAGAGAGAGGGGCAGTAAGTTTCTCTTCTTCTGTGTGGAGAAGTAATTTTGGGAGTTTCATTCCTAGTAAAAAGGTAACTAGATCTGCTTGAAAGACCTCAAATGAGGCCAATAGAAAAACCATCTAAATACAATTCAGCCAACCTAGAGAATATAAAGAAATTAAATTGTTTTTTTAAGCTATTGACTTTTGAGGCTTTCCATGCAGCAATATATAGTAATGGATTATCAAAACAATAAACTGGCACATAGGCATAAAAGAAAAGCAAACTAGATTTTTTTCACTCAGTTTATGCTCTAAAAATATTGGATTTCTAAAATCATGATGACACTACATTAGTGCAGTTTGCAGTCTATTCTCACAGCAAATAAAGCAGCCACGATTTGCTATTTAATTGACACAGGTGTCTCTCATCTGAAAGAAAAGAAATAATAGTTTCTTTCTCTGCAATTCTATGAAGATAATTGGTATATTCTTGTCAGGTAGGGTCACCTCATTACTGTAAAGATAAAGATTAAATGGAAGAGTTTATAACATCAACTTATAGCCCAAATTATTGACTTAGAAAATCAAATAAAAGAACAAATTTATTAGGTTACTTTACAAATTCTATATGCCTGAGGCATAAACTTGATTATTAAAGATGTATTTTAAAAATAATCTCAAAAATAACTTACTCAATATTTGCCACCATCCCCAAAACAATAAGGATTATAGTAACTCTCAGTCAGAGTGATTCTCGGCACAAAAATGGAAAAAGAAAGTAAAAAGAAAAAATTGTTAGCAATTCATGCTGAGTTTTGAAACTATCTTAGAAAAAGTTGTATCAAAGATTCAACATTCACCTCTTTATTAAGATAAGATAGACTTGTTTCCTGAGAAAGTACAGTGGTAAAGATGCATTTTTGTATTTGTCATATGTATCATCTCTTGTGTGTTATGATGTATTACTCTGGGATGGAGCATAGTGAAACCACACTTTATTGAGAAGGGGCTTTTAGAATTGGAGGTGAGATACCAGTATCTTTTAAGCAAAAAATCTGTTTTTAAGCATCATGATTACAAGCATGATTGTAGTTGGATTTCAGTCATAAACAGAACACCCCCCCTTCATCAGTGCAACATTTATACCACCATCTAAGCAATGCTTAAAATACTATTATTGTAAACTTCAAACAGATAGAACATAGATACTCACTAAAATATAAAGCCAAAATGTTGCCTTGGTGTTTTTACAAATAACAGAGCAAATAATCTATTGTAACACAAATAATAATGTTAAGCACATTGGTTCAGAAACAAATGATTTC
This sequence comes from Suncus etruscus, assembly GCF_024139225.1. Taxonomy (NCBI): domain Eukaryota; kingdom Metazoa; phylum Chordata; class Mammalia; order Eulipotyphla; family Soricidae; genus Suncus; species Suncus etruscus. Next base: position 81,527,662 of record NC_064855.1, read on the forward strand.
TGAAAGCGTTTCTTTATATTAAAACTTCATTTTTTCTGTATTAAGTATTTGGTTTCATAATATTTTTCACAAGGATTTTGAGCAGTATAGTACTAATATTTTGTTTTGTTTTATTGATTATTTTGGTACATTTAGGGACTGTTTCTGAGCACTCAGGTCTTATTCCTGGCTTTATAATTAGAAACCTATACTGAAAGTGCTTTGGTGATCATATGAGGTTCTGGGGATTAAACACGGGTCAGTTATGTACAAGACATCATTCTTAAATCCTGTAGTATGTTTGCCAGCTTGTAACACCTTTATTTTAAAGTATCACATAACTTTAAATTAAAAAAATTAGACTCATTTTAAAAGTCTCAAAAATGTGTTTCCCTTTAGTATCTAAAACTATTACTATTGGCACTCTAATGAGCATGTCATAAAGCATACTCAAAGCTGACTCTAAAAATTATAAATATAATTTTGGATTTATAATATCATATTTATCAATAATGATTATAGCTTTAGTACAAACCAAGCATTAAAATTAATTAGTAAAATAGATATATAAACTTTTAACATATTGGGATATATGTATAATTTTATATATGTATTACAGATACTCTCAGTAACAGCATTTATGGACAAGTATAGAATATTTGTATTAGGATACACTGCAGAATATTTAATAGTAGAAACAATACCTCTAAGTTAAGTCTAGTGAAGGATCAACTTAGCAGCAGTCCATATCAAAAAAGTATTATAATGATGTATATTATTATTTTGATGGTACCGCCTCATGCAGTTCTTTAACAGCTATCACTAATGTGTTGTCCTGTGGCAATTAGTGTTTATGGAATAACACAGAAGACACATAGCAATAATTAGATTGGGATGGTTTAAAAGTTTAATATACTTATAACAATCTAATTAAACCTGATTTCAGCACTTTAAATTGTTCTCCAATCTTCAAAAAAATGATGCAGATATACTGAAGTATTTCTAGTAAAACAACTACTCAACTTATAACTGCTTTGTTGAATATTTGTTTAATATAAAATTTTACCTTCTTTAAAAGTAGAATATTCCTTTAGTTAAACAAATTTTCCTTGCAATCTTTTGAGACTGAAAATTAAGCATGGGGCAGTCTTTATTTTTTCTTGATCGATTGGGATGTGCTTCTTTCATGTTTTATCTAAAATATTGTTTGTAGCCATAACTTTTTATAGTTTTATATACATATAGTTAAACTCATCATTTAATGATAGTTTTGATATTTTGGAAAAAAATTATACAGCTCAATATTTTGGTAGTTAATATTAGCAAGCACATCCAAATCATAAAACACATTATTTTCTGCATATTCCTATCTGATCAGGATATTTAATTGCCAGTCAAAACCAGACATTATTTTATTGCAATCATTTTTAATTTTTTAAATTTATGTAAAATGTAATTATGCTTTATATGAACATCTGTTTGACATTTTTCACTAAGGATACTATTTTCATATTAATCTATTTTTGTTACTATTTCTGCATAATCTTTGAAATGTTTAAATTTCTATTTATCTCACAATGTATTTAATTTTCCAAGTTGCTGGAGATATCGGATGCTTTCTAATTCTTAGTATTTTGAACAATATGTTTTGGGGCCAGATACAGTGAATAAAGCACTTGTTTTTTATTCTGCCAACCCAGACTCAATCTCATGAAACCACATAGGGTCACCTGATCACTTCAAGGAGAGGTCCTTGAGCACAAAGTCAGCAAACAGTACATGAACCTAAACAAATAAGGTATTACCCACTTTTCTTTTGTTCTTGTGATAATTTGGAGTCACACACATTTGTTTCTACTTTTAGCATACTGGTCACAGTGCTCACTACATTGACACAGCAAACAGCACTGCTTGAACACTCAGTCATGGTACCCCTGGGGATCTCTTATAACTGCAGTACTATCATACATTTTTGATGTTCTATGCTCACCAAATTTGTAATAATAAAACTCAAGAGGCCACACACCTTAGTTATGGTAACAAGCAACATGCTCTCTAGGAAGGTTTGCACTGTTATGATATTCATAGCAATATCTTGCTGGGATGGTCACAAAGAGTGACACACACAATTCAACTGCAGGACTTGCACATACCTAGTTGCTGTGTGAGAGAAATCAGCTACAACACCAAAGATAATAGACACTAGAGCTGTCAGGTACAAATAGGAGAACTGCCAGGATCAGTCTCGGCAAGTAGATAGCTTCAGGCAAGGCAGGCAAGCTAACTAATGAGTTTGGTATGAACATTATTTCTTGGACTTTAATGCAAAATTTATTACTGAACATATTTATTATTTTGTCAAAAATACCCTAAAATTGGAATTAATAGTTTATATATAAGGTATGAATAAATTACATTCGGTTTGAGTCTTCTAAAGAATTTGTACCATTCCTATCCGCAATACGTGTATTCTAGATTTCCATCTTCATTACAATTAATGTTGGTATTATTTTTACTTCTCTTTAGTTATCATACAGTGCTGTCATCTAAAATATGTATTTCTTTTTTCTTATTTTTTTTTTGTTTGTTTTGTTGTTGAGCCACCCCTGTGACGCTCAGGGTTAACTCCTGGCTATGTGCTCAGAAATCGCTCCTGGCTCAAGGGATCATGTGGGACATAGGGGATCAAACAAAACCAAGGTTTGTCCTGGATCAGCCATGTGCAAGGCAAACACCTTACAGCTGTGTTATTGCTCTGGCCCATTAAAATATGTATTTCTTAAATGAACAGTGGCACTAAACTTATTTTAGTTCTTATTTTGTGTTCTTTGGTGATAAGTTGTGTATTAAATTTAATTTTCTTTTTTCCTATTTTTTTTTGTTATTTTTGGGCCAATTCCTGGTGACTCTCAGGGGTTATTCTTGGCTATGTGCTCAGAAATCACTTGGGGGACCATATGGAACATGGGAAAATCTAACCTAATCTAATCCTAGGTTAGCACAGGCAAGACAGAGGACTTACCACTTGCGCCACCACTCTAGTCCCCTTTTCCCTTCCTTTTTTTTTATTGAGGCAGCATGATTCACTAGACTGCTAATGATAGGTTCATAAGTACAGCATTGTGGCTTTAATCACAAATTTCTTCTACCATCTATTCTTTTTAAATGGATAATACATATTTTATAAACATTTTGTTATTTTCATTATTAAAAATTCTCTTTAAATGTGAGTACAAATATTTATATCTTTAATTGATAGAAATCAGATTTGGGAAGTATTGGAATTAAACATATTCTCTGTGGAATTTTTTATTCTCGTATTTTAATGTTTTCTTTACTATCCAGACTACCTTGGCTTTTGTTTTCTAAATCACTAATTTGAAAGTCTGTGTGCTTGAGAAACACCCTACCACCGCTACCCTCCCATACACAGGATTCAAAGGCAATCCCCCTGTTCTGTTTCTCTATACTCTTTATAAAAATGTATTTGTTTTCACAAAAGAGTCATATGTTATGCGGTCACATATTCAAGTTGCTTTTATATTATAAAAGTGTTTGATTCAATTATTACACAGCAATAGATACATTTATTTGATTTTTATAAACATCATTTTTTCTATTTTAATGCATTCCTCCTAATACACTTGCACAAAAATATTTATTTTTCATTCTTTATTTCAAAGGATGTAATTACTCCCATATTAGTCAAAACCTTTATTAAATTTATTTGTATATTCATTTTTAGGTAAACACATTGATCCATAACATATATAATAATTCAATTGCTATTACATACAAATTACTTAACTTACAAATTTTCCTATATTTAATTCCTTCATCTAAAATTTTTCACCCTCCCCCATCTAAAATTAAACTAAGTATCGAAGTAGATTTTTTTAATATATATTTTCCTAAATGATTGAATAATTATTGTGAACTATTTGCGACGACACTTTAGTATTATTTTCTATTTTGGTTCAAATGAAGAGTTATTGATAAATTACATGTGTTTTATATCAGTCCTTATAAAGATAAACAAGATGGCTTAATAAAAATTAATATAACCTTTCAATTTCAACTAATTGTTTCAAATTTCCCTATTTTCATATGTCTCAGAAATATCTAATACATATGTCTAGGGTGATAAAAATTCTCATTTTATCAGTAGAAAATGTATGCTATCCAATGAATTTTAATTGTGCATTTTAATCTACTTAAACAGAGTCAGAGCTGGTTTATTTTACACTGACAAGGAAATGAATTGTGATATTATAAACTATAGTGAAAATAAATGAAATGACATTGAAAGATTTAATAATCATAAGACATAATTATGAAGCACATCAATGTACTATTTTTATAGTATTTTAACAGACAAAAAGATGGGAAAAATATTAGAATTAATTGATGTTAAAAATAAAATTATTTAAAAGTTGAAATATTTTAACTCCCAGATTAATCAAAGTAGACGTCATGTACAAAAGTCTTGCTAGTCATTTACTTATGATAAAATATGTAAGCATAAAGTACTTCAGCAATTTTTCACTTAACTGTACATTTAAACATCTATTTTATATATTCTTAACTATACAGTATTTTAGGTACTCTTGAACAATATGGAAACATGTCTGAATTGAAGTTCAAGTCATTGCCTTTTTTATATTTTCTTGATAACAGTAAGATTGTAAAATTGTTGACTTCTAAGGAGAGAAGGGTGACTTTAAATTTTCTTTTTGACAAGTTTGTGCGAAGAGAAAGACTTCCTACATCAGTCAAAGAAAGAGCAATTAGCGAGCATGCTTTAGTCCTTCATGACCTTGCCTACAAATGACAACATACTGCCAAGCATCAAGTCTCCTTACTGAACAAAAATTACTCAGAAATGTCTCCTGTGGCTATTATGATAAATCTTCAAACTCAACCTCATCTATTTCTGTGGCAGGAGCTACCAGATGTATAAGCCAAATAGATTATCTTTCAAATTTAAAGGCAAATGATGATGTAATTATCAGTTCACTGGAGAAGATATTAGAATTTGACATTAATGAAGAGAAATATGTCCATTATGCAAACAGGTTTGATCTTTCTTCTTTTATTCTCTATATACGTTATCTAAAACTAAAAATATTAGTACTTTATCAAACATTATCACAAAGCAAGATTCATTAAATGATGAATATTTATAAAGTATAACCTATAAACAATCATCTAAACAATTTAAAGATTTAAATTTAAAGATCATCTAAACAACTTAGCTGTGCATAAATGCATGATCTTTAATCAAATTTTTATTTATAACTTTGACTTTTTATTTTTTTACTTTTATGTGCTATAAGAATTCGAATCATATTCAATAATATACTCTTTATAAGAATGAACATTATAGGGACTGAAGAGATAATACAGATCATAGGATGTTTGTCTTGCTAATATAAGACCTGGGTTCTAGACTGGGAAACCATATAGTCCCCAAAACTAGACATGGTGATATTTGAACAACTAGCAGAAATTATCTTTAGCACCACCAGCTGTGGTCACACCAAAAAAATTAAAACTAAGACAAAATATAAAGTTTTGAGACTGGAGTGCTGACGCAAGCAGTAAAGTGTCTGCTTTGCCCGCGCTAGCCTTGGACAAGCTGCGGTAGATCACCTGCAGTACCATATGGTCCCCCAAGTCAAGAGCGATTTCTGAGGTCATAGCCAGGAATAACCCTTGAGCGTCACTGGGTGTGGTCCAAAAACCTTGAAAACTGTACCTTGAATGAATTTAAGTGTGTTGAGTTTGATTGTGTGCTCATTTGTGGGAGTGGGGGTGCGGGGGAGGGGGGTTAACCAGAGTCGGTTACTAACACTTGCAAATATTCCACTGCTGATTCACAACTATGGCATAAGAAGAGCAATAATTTAAATTATATATTGTTGACAAGAAAGAAAAAGCACTTCAGAAAGAAAAAGCACATGCTTGACAGAGAGGTGACATCAAGTTTAAATTCTGACAACATATGGCTCCTTGCATTATAGGTGTATTGTATTCCTGATCTATTAGACAAAATCAGCATTGTGTTATCAATGATAGTAAAACACTAGACTCAAAGTCAGGGCCAAACTCCATTGAAAATAGTTCACATCTCCTGGTACTGCTGTAAATATCTCCAAATTTAAAATAAATAAATAAATAAATATTTAAATTGTTTTTGTAATTTTCTGTAACATGGTAAAGTTTTAAACTTAAAGTATATATATATATGCAAATAATAATTAAAAAAATTAAGAACATGTCTTTGTAATGCAGTCAAAATCCAACAACAGGATACCTGAGTCCTACAGGAGTAAATCTTGTACAGCAAGCTAAGAGAAAGCCTCAAATGAACGTTCTACAATAATCTGAAATATGCTTTATTTATTTAAATTTATAAAGAAAATGTTTTTAGGCCTTTTCTATGCTTAATAATAGTATTGATATTCAGGTTCTAGGCAAGCATTGCTAAACTATATCCACCAACAATGTCAGTGATCCACCATTGCCTGGAGATCACTATTTTACCCTAAACATCCCAGTCCCATCCATGTCAGATTCCAGCTCTATTTGGCAATATCTAAAAATCTTCAGAAACACTTTAGTGATTGTTTATTTCCTAATCTGACATTATACTACTTATAAGAAAGAAGATATACCTGTCTTTTTCCATCTGACACACATACGTACCATTACTTCCTTCAGTTATAAAAGAAATGTTAAACCAAGGAAAAGGTTTCATGTTTATAGGTAACTTGCATGTCATCATGTTTGTATTATTCATATATCAATATATAGCAAGATTTCTTAATCCACTTACCTCTTGTTGAGTACTTAGATTGTTTCCAGATTTTAGCTATAGTAAAGAAAAACACAGGCATGCATATATAGTTAGAAATTATTTGTGTATATTTATGTCTTGAAGAAGATTGAAAGAATAAATTGCTGAGTCATGTAGAAGCTTAAGTCTTAAATTACTTTTCTTTTTTTTTTTTGATTGAGAATTAATTATATCTCCCCCTGCCTGATTGTGTACTAAAGTGAATAGAGAGGCTGCTTTGGTAGGTTGAAGACGAGGCAGAAGTTATCCCATCTCTATGATTTGTCTGTTTTTTATTTTCTATAGTGACCCTGCCTTAGATACATTCTCCTAATGTAGGATTAAATCAAGCGAGTGGACTCTTACATCTGGCACCTGAACCGGAACCTGAGAAAGAAGACACCTCCATGAACTGGTAAGTGGACAATATGACCCTCTGGCAGATCAAGGCCATGATGACTCCCATCTGAGAGGGTGGACTTAACTAATATAAGATTTCAAAGACTTTAGGTTTAAAAAAAGTCATAAATTACAAAGAGGGTATTTCTGTTTTTGTTTGTTTTGTTTTTGAGAGGTCACACTCAGTGATGCTCAGGGCCTACTCTTGACTATATGCTCAGAAATCGCTCCTAGCTTGGGGAACCACATGGGGTGCCTGGGAAACAAACTACGGTCTGTCCTAAGCTAGTGCGGGCAATGCAGATGCCTTACTGCTTGCGCCACAGTTCTGGCCCCCAAAGCGATTATTTTTTAAAAATCAAGGACATACACATCTGGAAAAATCAAACACCTAAATATATGCACTCATTGAGGTGTCAGCAAAAAACTTAAAACAACTATTAATAAAGTTGAAAAAATTATATATATTTATATTAGATTTTTGGAAATCAAGAGGACAGAACTTGTATTAAGTATTTTCTCAGGCCATGTACAATAAAAATAGATATGAATTACAAACAGAACTTAAGAACACTTTCTTTAACACTTAGAAATTAAACAGCTCATTACTAAATAATTGGTCTATCAGAGATTCCTGAAAATTCTTGGAAATAAATGAGAATGAAGACAGCAATTAAGAAAATTGTGGGAAACAGCACAATAGTTCTAAGAAGAAAATGGATAGCTTTTCAAGTTTTCATTAGAGAGGAAGAAAGACCCTGCATAGATCATTTTATAACACATTTAAAAACTTGGAAACTAACCATAAAAATGACCTGATAGTACGCAGGTAGAAGAAAATAATAGAAGCTATAGAAGAAATTAATGAACAGGACACCCAACACACAATCTAAAAGATTAACAAAATCAATAGTTGGTTGAATTCAAGAGTTGGTTCATTGCAAAAATAAATAACATGAATATACCACTTGAAAGACTCAAAACAAAAAGAGAGAATGAAACATAATCAAATTAAATGAAAGTATTTTTTTACTACAGACATTCAAAAAATCAGAATAATTCAAGATTAATTTTATTTATATTGTTATTTATTATTTTTATTATTTTATGTTATTACTTATATTTTATATTTTATAATAGTATTTATATTTTATAATTTATATTATTATTTATTATTATATATTATTATTAAATTATTACTTATGTCACAAAATGAGAAAATATGGAGGAAAGGTGGACTCCTATAACCTTTTAAGTTAAACCAAGATGATCTGGAATAATTGAGCAGACTTATTACTTTTGATTAAAATGAAAGTGCTAATTAAAAGGTTTTCCATAAACAACATTCCAGGTCCAGATGGATTCACTAATTGACTATTTCAAATCTTTAAAGTGGTTCTACTGCCAATAATTTTAAAGCTCTTCCAAGAAATTGAAGAAGCAGAATTTTTCTCAAACAGCTTCTATGAAGCTAACATTACCCAGATACCTAAAAGAGATAGAGACACGCTAAAAAAAGAGAATTACAGGTTGATATAGTTGATGAATACAGATGCAAAAATTCTCAAAACAATACTAGTTAATAGAGGCCAGCAAGCTGATCAAGGAAGTCATACATCATGACTAAGTAGGATTAATTACAGAGATGCATAACTGATTTAACATATTAAAGTCAATCAATACAATATACTGTATTAATAAAAGAAGAATTATAATCATAGCCTCCCTAAGGCTTCCCATGCACATGTCTGACACGACCAATTTCTGGCACATCATATAGTTCTCTAAGCAGTGTAAAAGTTACTCCTTGGCACAGATCCAGGAATAGCACTACAGCACCCAAGTTCATAGGGCCAATGAATATTTTGTCCTGAAAATAAGGATTGCATCCATAAGATTCTTGAAATCTTTGAAATTATTCCTTAAAAATAAAGTGGTACATGAGTCCAAAAAAAAAAAATAAAGTCTCTAGAATGCAGAGCATCCTTATAATAGTTATTTTATAAATTTTATCTAAACGAGCAAAATGGACAATTCTAAATCATTTCACTAATATGACTTGTTTCTCTCAATCATGCACTCAATAATAATTAGATCATTTGACTTTTTCATTTTTGATAACTGGCTTAGACATGGTAAAATTGTTTTTAAAGTATTTAAATTTTGCTCTTCCTTTAGAATCCATGGCTTAATGTAATAAGTTTAAAACAAGTACTTTTTATTTAAAGTGTGTATTTTTATGTCAATATTTTTCATAGATAGTGTTAATCTTCAAATTATAAAACACTTCTACTAGTAAATTAAATAATAGTCTAGAATACAGAAATTCTATTATTGTCTATAAAGTAGAAAGAGCCAAAATATGTTATGATGTTTTATACAAAAAAAAAAATCCTGAGAAATAGAGGGCTTTTTTGGAATAAACAGCCTATATTGATCAGTATATCTACTAGCTGAGATAGGGAACTTTTTGAAAGTGAGGTAGAAAATTCTGGTGTTGGGCCCGGAGAGATAGCACAGCGGTGTTTGCCTTGCAAACAGCCGATCCAGGACCTAAGGTGGTTGGTTCGAACCCCGGTGTCCCATATGGTCCCCCGTGCCTGCCAGGAGCTATTTCTGAGCAGACAGCCAGGAGTGACCCCTGAGCACTGCCGGGTGTGGCCCAAAAACCAAAAAAAAAAAAAAAAAAAAAAAAGAAAATTCTGGTGTTATGCTCAATAGATAAAGTGATAAAATACCTTACACCTATATTAATAGTTTATTTTTCCAGTACTCTTACTCATTGTTTATGGATGAGCAATGGAAAATAGATGAAATCATGAGAATCATAAATATTTAATGTAGGATTAAACAACACATGTATAGAAAATGATGGTGATATATATTAAGGTGCATTTTTAGTATGCTAGTGAAGAGAAGGGTACTAGAAGTCAAAAATAAGTCCTGTTGCATAGCTTTCAAAGATTGTCCTCTGAAACCCAAGGATTAATTAAGATCTTTAGAAGTGCACAGTGTTATTCAAGTTTCCTTTAGTCAGACAAGTCAGATGATAAAAAGCAATGGAGCTAGCTGCTCTGCTATTACAACCCCAAAACTACAACTTATTCTACTATGTTTTAACATTTACTAACCCTAGGAAGCCCTCTAAAATTGTTCTGAGAAAGAGAAGGGGTCAAGTTGCAAAAATAGCAATGACAGGTGGTTATTGAAATACTTCAAAATGTAGAAATAACATTTTCAAGTCTATTAATATGTCAGTTTTTACTTATTTGAGGTCATAAGAGCAAGTTTTTAAGATGTGTATTTATGGTAAAGTACAAACAGAAGTTTAAAGCATTCCAGTTGTTTGATAAAATTGCTAATTTCATTTATGTGTCTGAAGTTTAGAGATATTTTGAAATAACACTACTCATGTAAATTTAACAGTTCATATATGTTAGATATTTAAACTTATCTGCAACCTTTTAAGAAATATTATCTTGTCCTCTTAAAAATGAATTCAAATTATAATTTTGAAATAATGTGATAAATTTACCTTTTTTATGAAAATTGTGCTTAGATAAAAAGTAAGAAAATGGTGAAAAATTAAGATGATAATTTTGTACTTATTTTATGTTTATTTATATATAGTTGCATACAAAATTTGTTTCTATTTTTTTCTCTAATTAATTTTTCTTCTGAAATTTTTATGATTATAGTAATTTAATATATATTATATTCTATTGTAATATATTAGCTAACATATAGCCAAAAGATAATTTGTCAAAACATAGTATAAATTAGTAGATAATTTTGATATGATTTCTCAATATTTTCTTTATAATTATATATTTCCTGTAATTTTGAATATAAATAATATAATTATTATTACTGCCTGATAGTGTTCAAAATGAAACGTCTATATGCTACCAAAAATAAATAATTATTTCCAGTTAAAATTTAGATCAAATTAAATAAATTTAAAGCATGTACAAAATCATTTTAATTACTATAAAATAACAAAATAATTTTAATTAAAGAAATTAATAATGCAAAGGATAAGCAATGCTTTTATTTATCTGGTTTTACACTTTTTTTTTTAAAGCAATTTGTTAGTCTCCTTTTCCCAGTTGCATTGCTGTTTCACTTTCCTGTGAAATAGGGTGGTTAAAATTCTAACAGTGGTCTAATCAATTATTTCTATCATTATTTCCAGGCTCCATTTGAAGGAAAGCACCCAAGCTGGGCATCAGCCAGGCGTTCACTGAAGGGAGTATTAATGAGAATGACAGGAAGCAGGCAGTTATTTCTCCAGAGGGTGAAGTGTTACAAACTAGTGACCATGAAGATCTTAAAAGAAAAGACAAATGGGACTGTTCCTTTTCTGGCTGAGAGCTTATCTTATTGAGAACAATTTCTTGAAGAAGTCAAAGTTCTGCTTTGATAAATACTGCCTAGGAAGACCTCACTTTGATCTCTGCCTTATTTCAAGAGTAGGCATTGAAATATATTTAATGGGCTTTAGTTCCCTTCCAGTGAAATGCACTATGGGATTACAAATTTTGGTTGTATATTTTGAAATTATTATTCTTACTTTTGTTTATATTTCATGATTTACAGATGAAGAACTTGAGATAGAATTACATTGCTTGCTTAAATGACAGCTGGATTTATAATTTGAGACAGGTTGGGAATTTATTTTAAGTTTCAGTTCAAAGATTCATTTCTTCCACTTTCTTTTCTATGTAATTTTCATCATATACCCGCATGTGAAGCATTTTGCCATTTCATAGAAAAATGGACTTCTACAATGATTATTCAATATGTAGTTGCAGGCATGTTAGTGATGCTCAGAATTATCAAAATTTTTTACTAAACTTATAATGGAGTGTTGGATACATGACAGTAACATAAGAAAATTGTAAAAATAGCTAGCAAAATTTTCTTCCTTAATGCTGATATTGTGATTTTTTCAATGTCCAAATCCAACTTTTGTTTTGTTTTGTTTTTGGGTCACACCCGGCAGAGCTCAGGGGTTACTCCTGCATCTACACTCAGATATCGCTCTTGGTAGGCTCGGGGGACCATATGGGATGCTGGGATTCGAACCACGGTTCTTCTGCAGGCAAGGCAAATGTCCTGCCTCCATGCTATCTCTCTGGCACCCCAAATCCAGCTTAATAAATCAACATGAGCATAAAATTTTTATGCAAGGTCTTTAATATTAATATTAGTAAGTTAGTAAGTCTAATCATTTTCTTTTTTTTTTCTTTTTGGGCCACACCTGGTGACACTCAGGTGTTACTCTTGACTATATACTCAGAAATCACTCCTGGCTCGGGGGAACATATGCAATGCTGGGGGATCAAACCGTGGTTTGTCCTAGGCTACCGAGTGCAAGGCAAATGCCCTATCACTTATGCATGTGTGTGGTGAGGCAACTAAATCAAAACTAAATAAAATAACTTACTAATCTCAAAAATATATTTCATAATATTTTGATTTTTAATTAATAAAATTAATTATTTAAACAGTGATGGAACAGAACTTCTAGAACCATAAAGAAAGACATCAACATAGACTCCATTCTTTGACTTATGCAGATAACAAAATCTCTAGACACAGAGGACTAATTTTATCATCCATGATGGAACACAAGCATTCCATACACCACAAAAGGACCCAGGAGAGAATAAATGAGCATGTATGGAGTCGATAGTTACTCTCATGACAGTATACTTCAAGGGCGGAGAAACCCTGTATCTATTAGGCCAAGAGAATTCCATTTCTAATTTCCCCAATATTTACTGTGCTTATGCAGGAAAAGAAGGCAGCACAAAATAAATTTTGAGGAGTTAGTTATTGTTGCTGTTGTTGTTTTCATTATTTTGCACTTTGTTTTGTTTTTATTTTAGAACCATGGTTAGTGTGTGATGTTTGTCTTTATTGCTGTGGTGCATTTTGGAATTCTTGCTTGATTTTCCTTTTTGTATTGTTGATGTGTTTCTTTTTTGTTTTGATTGTTTTGTTTTGTTTTGGGGTCATACCCGGCGGTATTCAGGGGTTACTCCTGACTATGCTCAGAGGTCGCTCCTGGCAGGCTCGGGGTACTATGTGTGATGCCAGGATTTGAACCACTGTCCTTCTTCATGCAGGGCAAATGCCTTACCTCCATGCTATCTCTCTGGCCCTTGTTGATGTGTTTCTCTTCCTTTTTACTTTTCTTCTCTCAAATTAATATTTATAACCTTTAGAAGGACACCACCCATTCTTTGCTTGTTTGATTCTTACCCTCATTTTATTTCTTTTTCTCTCTTCTCCTCAAACAGAACCTCATAACTTGAATCAACTTGTTCTACCTTTCAATTTGTATGAGCACTAAGTAGTAATAAAAAGTATAGGATGTAAATACCAAACCCAATCCAAAGACAACAGAATTGATACCCAATCTACAACAAGATAGACACATAGGGGACCATTTATACTAGCAGCCTGGGGGGTAAGGGAGAGGAATATGGGATGCATACTAGAATGTTACAAGGGTTGAGGGAGGACAAATTTGGTGGTGGGAATTCCCCTGATCCAATGTCAATATGTACCTAAAATATTACTGTGAAAGTTACATTCTCATAGAAGAAATACAAATGATACAGATAGCCAAAAGACACACTAATCATCAGAGAGATGCAAATCAAAACAACAATGAGGTACCATCTTACATCACATAAACTGGTATATCTCACAAAGAACAAGAACAATCAGTGCTGAAGTGGATGTGGGGAGAAAGAAACTCATTCACTACTGATAGGAATGGTGTTTAGTCGAATCATTCTGGAAAACAATATGGAGATTCCTCGAAATTAAGCTTCCAGCGATACACCTTAGAAACACAAAAACCTCTGCATGCTTATGTTTATTGCAGCTCTATTTACAATAGCCAGAATCTGGAAACAACCCTATATCGAAGAACAAATGAGTGGCTAAAAAAACTTGGTATACATGCAGAATACCATGCAAATGTATGCAAAGATACACTTTGGTCAAAATAAAATCATTATTAAAAAAAAACACTGATTATAATCATATTTGTCGATGGATTTCAGTCATTAAAAAAGTACAAACCATTCAACAGTGCAATGTTCCCATCACAAGTAACACCCCCCCCTCTACCTCACACCCTGCCTGTCTTTGAGACAGGGATTCTATTTCTCTCACTCACGACCAATAGTAGAGAAAGTAGGGTGTTTTCCTTGCACATGGCAGACTCAGGTTCAATCTCTGACATCTCCTATGATCCCTGAGCCTGCAGCGAGTGAACTAAACTAATTCTTGAGTGCCCTGGTTGTGGACCAAAACCAAAGCAAAATAAAACAAACATCTGTGTAGAGTTAGATGGATCATAAGGCAGACAAAGTTCTGGAACATCAGCAGGAGTGGCCCCCAAACCAAATAAATAAATGAATATGAAAAAATTATCTAGAGCAACTGGTAAAAAGACTAATTGATTTTATTTGCACAAGAGTAAGAAAATTACACAATCTAGTCTCATCTAACTTTATATTTTACTTAAGAATAGAAACCTAAACCTATAAAAGCTGGTAAAATGGCATTGAAACGAGTGAAAAAGACTAATAGATTTATCAGACAAAAAGTAAAAAGAATTAGAAAAAAATACATAATACCAACCATTAAATTGATAAAAAAGCAAACTCTTTCAGAAAGTATACAATTAACTTGAACTAGTATTTTAGATAAATAAGTGCAGTAGAAGACAAAAACAATAAGCTTAAGCATAGGGGACAGGAACTATATAGCACAGCGTTAGGGTGCTATTATGCAACTGACTCAGGACGGGCCTGGGTTTAATCCCTGGTGTCCCATATGGTTCCCCAAGCCAGGAACGATTTCTGGGCCCAGCCTTGAGAAACCCCTGAGTGTCACAGGGTGTGACACACACACACACACACACACACACACACACACACACACACACTAAGAACAATTGTCCACAAATATAAGATCTATACCACCTATGTAATGGAGTATTTATTCATAACAAATTATTTGTTTAAGTAAATTATAAACTCTAGAACTCCATCATCAAAAAATTGCAATGGACAGACTCAGGAGAAAAAATTAAATTCTATGAAAAAACAAATTAAGCCTAGAAAGGAAAAAATAGAGGAGGCAAAAATATTATTGAAACACAGAAGACTTCATTTATATTAATGTATTTTTATAACTCTCTTTTCCATAAATATAGTCCTCGTTTACATAAATATAGTCCAATTGAGATAAATATATAATTTCAGAGGGAATGATATAAACATTTATTTTTTTATTTACGTTCACATTGTTCAAATAATCATGTTCATTTCTCTCATTAGGGATATATAACTATAGGTATCTATAGCTTTGTATAGACCATTGTACAATAAATTGATTTATTATTAGTTAGTAAATACTTTATATCATAATTAACTTTAAAATTGTTAAATTTTGACAAATAATTATTAAATTGTTCAATTAGCTAAATATAAATTTTCAGACTCGTAAAGAGGAATATATATAAGGAAATATCTCCTCACAGTTTATACGTAATGGTAGGGGAATCTTGCTTCTTTTGAGATTTTATATTTTTCATTTGATATAACTCAATATATATTAGACCATGGGCTCTCATTGGTTTCTCACTTTTGCAATATAAGTAGAATTTATGTATTTATTTGTCTGTTTGTTAGTTTTAGGCCACATCTGATGATGAGGGACTACTTCTGACTTCATTTTCAGTGATCTTTGCTGTGGTGTGCTGGGAATATACAGCACAGGGGATTGAACTAGAGACACTTACAAGGACTTTAGTTCTATAATCTTTTTGTTTTGTTTTGTTTTGTTTTATCTTTTTGTTTTTGGGCCACACCTGAAGATGCTCAGCGGTTACTCCTAGCTATGCGCTCAGAAATCACTCCTGGCTTGGGGGACCATATCGGACGCCGGGGGATCAAACCACAGTCTGTCCTGGGTCAGCCATATGCAAAGCAAAAGCCCTACTGCTGTTGTATCACACTGGCCCCTTGCCCTATAATCTTATGACTACGAACCAGGATTAACATATTTGACTGAAGAATTATTTTAAGTTCTGTAAACACATTTGTTATGAGGATACTAGGTATGCCTGATAAAGAGTGTTATATTTTAGTTTATATTCCATATGAAAAATGACTTACTCCACTCTATTAGTACTGCAGTGTGTAATCAAGTTAGAGATACCATGTGAAGCTTATTTATCTTCAGAGATGAAGTTTTACCAAAAGCTTGCATTCTTCTATTGTGTTTATTAATATACATTGTTCTATAGTTTTGAATAGGAGAGGAAGAGTAATATTTCTTCAGTTATTTCCTGTAATTCAAAACATTGTATGATTACTCCCATGTTTCTAATATTAATAACATTTTCAACATGTAAGTAAACTGAGAATCAAATAGTTTATTATTGGTTATGAAGCAATAGAAATAATGGATATATTTCTATATATACATAAAAACATTTCATCATATTTACTTTATAAATTAATGTTTTGCCTTAAATATAGGTATAAATATTTTCTAGCTTTATGATCTATATTGTCTAGATTGCAATTACTCAGCTGTACTGGTTTAGCATGAAAAGAGCCATAGAGTATTAAAAACAAGTAGTCACACTTCTAAAACCAAGTTTTAGAAGTTTGGTGAGCTGATTCCTGTTCTAATCAACAATAGATTAGGTGGATTGTTTTATTTTTATAAAATTATGATGAAAATACTATTTATGTCATTTTAAAAATCTACTTATATATGAGTTTTATCTATGTCATTTGAATGAAATAATTGCATTCTCTTTTGGTGGTTTGAAGAGTTTTCAATCAGTGATACTCATAGCATAGAATTCAAGTCTGATAGGCTCAACAGACCATCCAAAGTGCCAGGGATTCAACCCAAGTAATCCACAGGCAAGATAAGTATCTAAACTGCTGTATTATTTCTAGTCCACATTGTATCTTTAACTGATTTTCACCACTTTGAAAGTGTTACATTTGTGTTCTTTTACTTTTAAATATTTGTTCATTGATTAAAATATTAATTACAAGTTCTTTATAAATTTATTGGGTGCTGCATTACCTCTCATCAAATTACAGATTACCTTAATATACCACAATATTCATAAAAGTATCATTTCTGCAGCATAGTCAAATAAACTCGTCTTTCCTTCATATATATGTATATATATATATACATGTATAACTTGGATATTCAATGTATTTATTTTCATCTGAACTACCATAATATTTTTAAATTAGAGGGGTTTTTATTTCATTTATCCAATGAGATCTTATTCTTTGTTTGTTTTTGAGCAACACCTGCTGAAGCTCAGGGGTTACTCCTGGCTATGCACTCAGAAATCACTCCTGGATTTTGGGAACATTATGGGATGCCTGGGATTGAATCAAAGTTTGCCCTGGATCAGCCACGTGCAAGGCAAGCACCCTACAGCTACACTATCTCTCTGGCCCCTAAAATCTTATTCTTAATAATTATAAAATAATTGACAAAATCTATCCTAACAATGTGAATGAATGACGGAAGTAGAAAGCCTGTCTAGAGCACAGGGGGATGAGGTGGGGAGTAGGGAGATTTGGGACATTGGTGATGGGAATGTCGCACTGGTGAAAAGGGGTGTTCTTTACATGACTGAAACACAACCACAATCATGTTTGTAATCAAGGTGTTTAAATAAAGATATTAATTAAAATAATTATATTTTATCTTTATAAAATATCATTAAATTAGTTTTCTATAAGTATATTCATGGGTTATAATTCCTTTGATGTTCTAAAAGATTGGTATTTCAAATAATGGGCTATATACGATGAAAGGATATCATATTAAATTATTCTACTAAGTATATTATGATTTACACTAAAATCTTTTTATATCTGTTTGTTGCGAATATCTCCCAAAACTTGAGACACCTTAAAAGTATAGATAGAACCATAGAGTTATATATATACTTGCTAGGACATTTAAAATATTAATATTGAACCAATCATCACTTTTTAAATCCTTTTTTTTTTTTTTTAGTTTACATGGGAAGTAATTTTCTTTTAAAGAGACGTGTTGGCCACAATCACTAATGCTTAAGAGGTATCAGTTCTGTGCCCTCAGTGGTGCTCTAAGAACTATATTCAGTGCTAGGCATCTAGCCAGGTAGGCTGCATGCAAGGCAGTTATTTTAATTTCTGTGCTATCTCTCTGGACCCTGATAAATTATTCTTTATGAAGTTGTATTCTGACTTTATTTCTCTTCATTTTATTTTTATATGTTTTATATATTTTATTTTATATATTGCAGTTAAAGATACTTATGTTTGTTGTAAGAAAACCTACTTAAATATAGAAAAAACTTGAAATGAGTAATATAATCAATATTGTATCTAGACCAATTAGTAAGAAAAACTGCCAGTATGCTTTCTTAAACATTTACAAAGATAAACACATGCTGAATTCTTTCTGATATTATTTTATGCAATTTGATTCTATTTTCTCTTTGTCTCTAATATTGTAATATGGATTGAATTATTAGATTATTCTTCTTAAATTTACAATAAAATGTCTTTGTGTTCAAATTTCCTGCATTTAGAAAGGTTTTTTTTTTTGAGGGGAGATTGCATTCGATGAAACTAGTATACATGATCAAGAATAAGTATAAGCAAATCCGAAGAGGTTAACCTGCAATTAATTTTTTATCTATTTTTCATTTCTTCTTTATTATTAAAATTATTTTATTCAAATATAACGTCTCTATTCCTAGATGTTTTTAGTATTTTAATTTACAATGCAGGAGACTGCTAGAGCAAAAAAATGTCTTGATGCATATAAGTATTTTTCTCATGGTAAATCGTTTAACTCTAAAATGATATCTGTGAGAAATGAAAATTTTAATTATTTGGGGTCAGAGAGATAGCATGGAGAAAAAGGCATTTGCCTTGCATGCAGAAGGTCCGTGGTTCAAATCCTGGCATCCCATATGGCCCCCTGAGCATGCCAGGAGCAATTTTTGAGCTTAGAGCCAGGAATAACCCCTGAGCCAGGTGTGATCCAAAAAAGAAATAAAAAAAAAATAAATTTAAAGATATTTAAAAAAGGAAGATTTAATTATTTAACGACTTCTCAAGTTTAAAATATTTTATTCAAGATACTGGTTTAGACTCAATTTTCTTATCTAGGGCAATTTTTTAATAATAAAATTAATTTATTTATAAATGAATTTTATCCATTCCACAATTTATCTGGACTCTAGTTACATTTTTTTTCCTACAAGATTTTTCTAGCAAAATTAAGCTAAGCTGAATCATGGATAACACAAATGAGAATAAGATCAGCAAGGGCAAAAGTAATCTTCATAATGGGCTGGAATTTATAGCCCATGGGAGATGAGATGGCCGGAAAATGAACTGAAGTTTAAAGCTGATACAAAGGTAGCCAGTGTGAGCCTAAAGGGCTTAGTGGGATAATGTTCTTGCTAAATGAGTGCTTCCAACTTTCTAGTTGACTGAGAATAAAAGGAACAGACAAGCACATGCATTTAAATGTTTAGCAAGTTGTTTAAACAAGATTTTTCACTTGATAACTAGGTGAAGTAATGGAACTTTAAGTTCTTTTAGCTAAAGTAAAATCTATAATTGTAACTAATATTTATTAAATATGAAATGGTAAATATGTGTAAAATTCAATTTCAGAACTAATTTAATGAATTGCTACACTAAAATTGAAAATACAATATTTTATTTTTCAGTGTAGTAGTAATGACTTATTAACACAAGATATAGACAACTATAGTTTTCACTTTTTACTTTTTACCTTCATGATTTTATTTAGCGACTATTTAAAATTGTGTGTAAAAATATTCTATTTAACAACAAAGTCAATGATAGTTTCCTTTAATCATTACATTATTTACTGAGATGCACTTATGTACTTAAATTTCTGAATATCTTATTGAAACCATTATAATTAACATATTTTAGGGGACAAAGGACTTTCACATATTTAAATTGCTATTTATGTAATTTGGAGATAGACATTTATTAAAAAATTGCAAAACAAAATGAAATATGTACTCATGTAACAAATCAGCATTCTTTTTTGTTTGTTGTTTATTTGATTTTATGTTGGGGCCACACCAGGCTGTGTTTAGGCATTATTCCTGGATCAGTACATAGAAATAACCTTTTGCAGTGGCTTGGGCAATAGAACAGCAGTTAGGGCTTTTGCCTTGCATATGACCAACTCAATTCCCCCCCCCCCCCTGGAATCTCAAATGCATCCCCAAGCACGGCCAGAAATGGCCCCAGTGCTCAGAACCAGGAGTAACCCCTGAGCACTGCTATGTATGGCACAAAATCCTAAACAAACAAACAAACAAATACAATCATTCCTGGCAAAGATTGTATAGGATGCTAGAGATAAAACTTTGGTCTGCCACATGCAAGGCAAAAGCCCTACCTGCTTTGGCACCTGAATCAGCATTCTTTGCTCTATTACTGGTTAAAATTTGTAAAAATCAAGATTTTATTAGGACCAATAATCAATTGAGTCTAAAAAGTTGTTGTAAATAAGTGCACTGTGTAATGATACTTTTCCTAAAAATATTAAAGAGTTAAACTTTCTTGCTCTTTTCCAGAGGCTGAATGTAAGTATAAAACTTTTCCCAATCCCCCTTCAAAAAAAAGATTGTTCATCATAACTAATTATCAGTGATGAAACAAACCAACGCAACAATTAACTATCAGTTTTCACCAGAAAGTATGATCTATGCAAAAATGTCTGAAACAATAATAGCTGGGAGGTATCTGGGTGAAAAGAAGTTCAATTGCTGCTATAGATTGAATGCTTGGTTCAGACTCCTTGAAAATTGTTTTGTAGGTTTCTCAAAAAGACCTAATAGAAGTTTTCATATTCTCCTGTTATTCTACTCATATGAATCTACATTAACAGTATGCATCATTAATCCAAAAGCAAATATACACAAATTGACAATATCTAGAATAAGTTTAGTATGCAATAGCAGTAGTTTGAATAAATTGGGTTTTATACATACCCAATTATACATTACTTGGTAATGAAAAAAGGAAAATACTGAAGTTTCCTACAACTTGAATTTGGTTAAAATAATAAATGGAGTTGGTAAGAAAAAGACCAGCACCAGGTAATCTCAATCCCACGCATATTACAAAAATAAATTCTAAGTGACTAAAAAATCCATTAATGGGCACAAATAATTCTCAATGGTTAACATAACTATGAACTGAGGATTCCCAGGGGGTAGAGAGTAGGAAGTAAAATGATGGCATAATTTTATCACTTCATTGCTAGGGATGTTATACTGCATTGAAAGTAGTAATATGTGTACTGGTACTCTTATAAAATGAAAAGAAAAATAAAACAGTTTTATGTGGAAAAAAAGAATATGACATGCATAAAAACTGCATCAAAAAGAGATTTAAAAAAGAGAAAGGAATATTATTCTTTTATGAAGAAAAATCTATCATACATATTTTAAAGATAAATAATGACTAAAATTGAAGATTAACAACATATAAACAAAGTAATGCCAAGGAGACACAGATAACTAATTTTTAACACAATGGGTTTTCCAAAAGTTTGGAGAAAAATTCAGACAAGTTATTTAAAAATAGTAAAAATGAACTTATTGATATATGTCCACCATATATGCACATGAGAAAGATGCAGAGCAATTAACAACCTTCATGTTTAAGATGTCAAGTTACAAGAAATTATCTAATGTAGAAGAAAGAGAGTCTAAGATAGTAAGGTGATTTTTAGAAAGTGTACAATAAAACCTGAAGTTTTAGTTCTGTTTTCTCTTTTGATTTGAGAACTTTCTTTGGGAACTAATCTTAAGAACATTTATAAGCAAATTATTTCTTTAAAAGATGATCTCTGCCCTCTCTTCATGTCTTCTACCATAAAACAACCTTGGTCCAATGATTCATTTGGAACTAAAAAACTTTTGCTTCCCTATATGGCATGTTGTCACTACAAAATATCACAACCTTAGAAATTAATAATTATGTTAACTTAATGACACTGTAGTATATATTACAATTGGTTTCAGATACACATTTCTGAGATTACTCTCAATAACAAAGATTTAGAAAAGATTCAGCAGAAGTCTCAGGAGGAGGAAGCAGGATGGTGAGATGAGAGATGGTTAGCTTAAAAGCCATCCGTGATGGTTAGGACCTTATAATAAAGCTGCTTGTCTCTTGAAAAAAAAAATGAAAAAAAGAAGAAAAAAAATAATTTAGGTTAAAAGTTTTGATATGTATTTTTTTAAATACAATATTTATTAAATATAAAATAATATTATATTAAGACTATAATTTATAATTATAAAATAATATTGTAAAATTATGAATATTTTATGAAAGAAAATATCAATTGTTGAATTATTTAATTTCTTAAAAACAAAATAAAGAAATAACTAAAAACTTTGACAATCTTATAGCATGCTTGTCAGATGTGATAATATCTACTAAAATGATCAGCTATCTCAAAACAAACCACAAGTGGAAATCATAGTCTTTTATTATAGTTAAAATATTTCTATTCATGGATTAAGCAGGCAGTGTGTTTAAATAAAAATCTGGAACTACTTTTTCCTCAGTATTTTTAATGTGTAATGAATTTAAAGAATTGCTAAATAATTAATATATTTGTCCTAAATTGACCCATAACTATAATAGTGTTGGCAGTCTAAGAAATTTGGAGTATATTCCTTTTTATATTAATTTAAAGTACTGCTGTTGGATTCATGGGTAATTTGAGGGTGAAATTTTGAACGTTTATCTTTTCAGAAGCAATAAAAGAAAGCCATTGAAAAAAGTAACAAAGAACATGTAGTAATTTTACAGTTACAGGGCGATTTTTTTCTGACAAAAGAGAATCACAGAAAGATTTTAACTACTTGAATGATTTGTATGAATAAACTCAAAAAGATCTTTAGGCTTCTCTGTGGTTGGCAAAATTAAAATTTAAAAATATAATGAGCTTTCAGGTAGCTAAGCAGTACATTATTTAATCAGGTAAAGAAGAAATTAAGTGTTTGAAGCTAATAACTAAGTTTCCAACCTTTCCAATATAGTAAAACGTTAGAATGTATTAATTATGCAGTGAATAATAGTATAAGCTTCTTAAAGCTATTATAGAAATATTAAGGTATTCTAATTGAGTCCAATTATGTCACTGTTTTTACACAAGTTTATATTTTCCCTGCTCCTTATGTTCAGGGTTACTCCTGGCTATGTGCTCAGATGTCACTTCTGGCTTTTGGGACCATATGGAACACTGGGGGATCAAACTGCAGTCCGTTCTAACCTAGAGTGGGCAAGGAAAACACCTTATGGCTGGCGCCACCGCTCCCCCCTTTATTTAGTAGGGAATCCTTCCCAGTATAACTGATCTCTATATTTCTATATTTAAGACATTGCAGATTTTAGCAACTTTCATTTGATTTATTTTAATTGTAGAAATTGTAAACAAAACTGTTACTATTTTTATTTCTTCCTATTATAATTACTTTTATGTCTAATGTTAATGAATTTTCTATTTCTTTATTAATATTTAGTTGATTTATTCGTTTCAGATGATTAAAGAAATTATCTTAACCATTTTCATATTAGACAGCAGAGTTATATTAAACAAGGAACCTCAACAAATTTAGATGGTGCTAATTTAATAAAAAATTATATAAGCAAACTTAAACCTAACCCTTTAAATTCTCTCACTCAGTCATAAAAATAGTAGAAAGTATTGAAATAGCCTTGCAGTTGTGCCCATCATTTGATTTCTACAGTCATCGTTAACATTTGACCTAAATATACCCCTCACAAAGATCAAACTCAGCTTGACATTGTCATCAATTACAATTAATAATTCATTGGTTTGCAGTCAACTTTATCTTAAAAAAAAGTCTTTCTTGAGCTATTATTAGTGGACCTTGTGACCATTTCCTATTGTGCAGCTTTCTAAAGTTAATATTATATTCAAATAATATCTTTACACTATTTTTTTGCATGGACTATGCCAAAGGTTGATTGATGAGTGAGCACTACCAAAGGTAGTATTAGAGGAGGGATGGGCTACTATAATAATCCTAATGATGTTAAAATTGAACCCAGTTCTATACATTTGAGGTCAATAAATTTGAAAACCCTTGGTAGGGATTAAAAACTTTAGTTGAGATTTATCTTTTTAAAAAATTATATATTTATTTAAACACCTTATTACAAACATGATTGTGTTTGGGTTTCAGTCATGTATAGAACACCCCCCCTTCACCAGTGTAACATTCCCATCATGAATGCCCCAAATCTCCCTCCTTCCCACCCCAACCCCGTCTGTACTCTAGACAGGCTTTGTACTTCCCTCATTCATTCACATTGTTATGATAGTTTTCAATGTAGTTATTTCTCTAACTGCAAACATCACTCTTAGTAGTGAGCTTCATGTTGTGAGCTGGACATTCCACAGTCCTCTCTTTTGTCTCTGAAAATTATTGCAAGAATGTCTTTTATTTTTCTTAAAATTCATAGATGAGCAAGACTTTTCTGCATCTATGTTGAGATTTATCTTTCAGTAGTGGAGATAAACTTTGTCTGAACATATAAATATACCATAATGATAAATATCCACTATAAATACTAATACAAGATAGTTTAAAATTCACTTCTATATGAAAGAAATATTAAACTTTAATATTTGTTATGTTAGGTACTACTGCCCTTGACCCAAAGGTAATTTTATTTTCAATTCACAACACATTTGAAGGTCATATAGACTTATAGCAACATTCATTCGAAACTCAAGTACACTTGGTAAACACTATCGTTTTAGAGACTATTCTATACTGTAGGCTCTTCTACTCCATGAATGGATCAGCTTTTTTACTACAAGGTAAGGTTTACTCTTTTCCCTTTATTTATTATGTAGAATACAATGCTTGATCCAGCACTTATTGTCATTGTTAGATAGTCTATTAAGTATGATTATTCTGTCCTCATTTTTCAGTGATACCATATGCATAATAAGTCCGATAATATAGAAAGCTAGCCATTCCCCTAAAATAATTTATTTTATTTGTTGTTTGGATGCTTCCTGTGTCTTCTACTGATGTAGAATTTTTGCAGTCAAATGCATTTTCTGTATTTTGTTTTATTATTGTCAATGTTAAACAATTATCCAACAGAATTCTTTAATTACCATAGAAGCTTTTCTAATTGAATATTATAAAAACTCATAATTGCTATTTTATGAAGATTTTAGATAATGTGACTTATAGTTAATTTTAGTTTCAAAGAGAATATTTGAAATAATTTTACATTAAAAAGAACGATATAAGTAACGCTAGTGCTTTGCTATTTATTATGACTTCTTTTCATTTGAATAATAGGTCAATTACCTTTAACATTTAGTTTCTCAAAAGAGAAGTTCTTTAGAATGAAGCTTTTAGTACATTGTGCAAATTGAAAGCCTGACTTGTTTTTCTTTGAAGTATTCAATTCCTTTTCTGATAAGTATTCAACATGTCTTTATGGAGAATATTTTTCTATCTTTATGAGTTCATATGACTTTGGAAAGCAATAATTTATCATCAAGCTTCTAAGCCACACAGACTTTGAGGTAAGGTATTACATTTTCATTATCCTACTACAATAATTTATTAAGCGCCATATTTTTGGGTAGTTGAAACATCCAAATCTTTACTGGCTATGAGCTCATAACCTACTAGTTTTAATGAGAAATTTATCAAATAAAATGTAGATGCACTGTTAAGTTTATTATAACGCTAAGATTCCAGTTTTAACATAACTTATCTACTTAATTACAGAAATGTCATAGCAATGCATTCTGTCCTACATTATTGTTTATTTTTAATTATTAGTCTCATTTCTCCCTGCTTTCTATTAGAAATTTTGTTGTGAGTTATATTTACAGCAAAATTTATTCTGCAACCTTCTGCTTTGCAATATTTTTTCAACTCTTTATGTGATAACATTTTGTTCAATTATTTTCAAGCTTTCAACGTTCTCAAGCTCAGAAAGAGTGTTCTCCAAAACTATTCACAGTATAACATACATCTAAATTTATAGTTAGTGCTCAATTAATTTTATATAATTCATTTCTTTGTGATATTCATCCAAATTATTGTTGGTTTTAAGACTACAAATAGCTTGTTTTTCTTATTTGTTGAAAGATAAATTCTGGTAATTGAGTGTGTAAATATAACACACTTAGGCACTATGCAGTACGACTGTTACATCCTCCAAAAATTTATAAATGGAAAACCAATGTCTAATCTGATGTAGTAAGAAGTACTTGAAGTAAATATTATTAGACAATTTAAAGGCAACCTTCCTGAATTATTCACTTTCATAATTGTACCCATAAGCGTGTAAAGTTTAAGAGTCAGCCCTTAAGACAGAAAGGTGAAGATTGAGAAGGTCATTAAGCATAATTTTATAGATTGTGCACTTACTTTTATACTTCTTAAAAACCAAATCACTCTAAATTGTATTTTATAAAATAAAAGCTTACCTATATTTTACCATATGAAATTCATTGAGTCAGAGATTTGTTAAAGCTTTCTTGAATGAGATCTTTATGACAATAAATTATATTATTTAAGAAGGTAAAGCTTGTCAATATACAATATAACATACTAAATGAATGTATTTCCATCCAATAATATACTATAAAATACAATTGTATTTAATATGTAAATAAAAATTAATATTTATGTATTCCTGATAGGAGGAAGTTTACAATTTGGGACGATGTATTCACTGAAATGAAATTGAATTTATACTTCCCCAATAACTAGAACAAAACAGGATTATTTTTTAATAAGATGAAAAAGTGTATTGGAAATTTTGGAGAAAAGAGATGAAATGCCCCAGATGAGGATTTAATGAGCATACAACTAAGTTAGGTAGGGTTTAGCTTTTTCAGTGATTGCAGTTTTATGGGTTGAGTCTCAGCTACTTAAAAATTTCTGGGTACAGTGGGAAGGACATTTGCCTCGTACGTTGCTGACTCAGGTTCGATCCCTGAATTGCATTTGGTTCTCTTAGCCAGACTTTAATAACTGTTGTAATCAGAGCCAGGAGAAATTTCTGAGCATGGCCCAATGCCCCATTAATACACTCACAAAAATTAAACTTTTCTGGGTTCTAAACAAGCCAAGAGCTTTCTAAAATGTTTACGTACATTCAAAGAACAGATAAATATTCTAAGTTTTCTGAAGTAAATACTCATAAAAAGGTATAATTGGGTGAAGAATCCAAAGATTATCTAAAGTTACCAACCCAAGTTATCTAAATCAATAATTATAAACCATATTTGACAACCCACTTAGAGTCCATCAAATGTATATAAGTTTAAAAATAAAAGAAGATTAAAAAAACAATGGTTTCATTCTCATTTGTTCTATTACATAGTTATCAAGTATGTTTACATTCTTTCAATCACAGAATATTTATAATTATAATTATTTAATACAATAGTAATTCTTAACAATAATTGAGAATTGATTATATAACATGTGCCTAAAACTGAAACCAAGAGGATAATGTTTTGTATTAAAAATGAATGCAGCTCTGTGTTATCATTGAAATAAATATTAATAAAAATAATTTTACCTAATGAACTATGAATAAGAAATTGTATTAAAATATCTAATTTGTTTGGGTACATGTATTGCCTAGTTATCCAATTATTTTGACAAAATTACAAATGAAGAAAGTTAAATTTGTTAAATTAAGAAGGTCTTTGAAGTAATTAAGATTGGTGAAGCATATTATTAATACTTTACAGGGAAAGATAGTACAACAAAAAGTGCCCATTCCTTATATTCATCTATTATAACGATATGATTAATAACTTAGAAAGTGTTTATAATACAAACAAAATAAATAATGCAGATCATTATTAGGAAAAAGAATCTAAGACATGGTAGGCAATAATGTGGAATTATTTCACTTTGTGAGAAATATTGCTTATCAATGAGCAGAAATAAGCATAAAATAAATATAAGAGCTTGTAAGCTGTATGATATACATAATTAAATATATTACAGATAATTTTAGAAACTTAAAACATATTAATTTTTTAATTATTTACTATGTATGATATAAATGGATAATATCTATTAAATTTTGCTAAATGAACAACAATTGTACAATGAAAGATTAAACAGTGATATATGACTAATTTAGTTACTGATAATAAAATTTACATTGAATCATAGTTATTGAGTATTAATGACTGACTTCTTGGGATCAGAGTAAGAGTAAAGCAGTTGGGCACTTGCCTTGCATACCATATGCTGTCATATCGTGACAGGTGTGATTTCCAAGCACAGAATAGGAGAAACCCATTGGCACCTCTGCATGTGCCCCTTCTGAACCAAAGAATGATTAGCTAATTTGGTACAAACTACAAACCAATACTTACAAACTACAATAAAATGTGGTCTCAGTTACTGTGTATTTTGAACGTATTTCTAAATCAAAATAAATTTGTAGCTCAGAAAATAATAAGAATAAATAAGACAAAGGTCCTCTACAATAAATTCATATATATAAATAAAAAGCTGAAACAATATATTCTTTATTACTGTAATAGTACCTTATAAATATCCATAATTTTCACTGGAAACAGAGATATAGTAATTATTTTTATTGGTGACTTCTTCTACCCTCCATCCCTCTCTCCCTCCCTTCCTTTCCTCCTTTCCTTCCTTCCCCTCTTCTTTCCTGTTTATATGTATCTATATATGCAATTCTCTCTATATAACTATCTTGTTTTGGGGCCTAACCTGAAAGCTCTGTCTCTGTACTCTAAAATCGATCATTGCAGTCATGGAGGACCATATGGGATACATGGATTGATCTCTGGTCAGCCACGTGCAAAGCAAGATCCTAAGGTTGTGCTATTGCTCCAGCCTGTATATGTAATATTCTCTTAATATTCTGATCCCTCATTAGACATTTAGATCATTAACAAATATTGACTATTGCAAATATGCTACAATCAAAATAGTTATGTAATCTTATAAGAGAAATATTTTAGGGTGCTTTGAATAGATAGAAAGATGTGGAATTTCTTGATCATATGGCAGGTCTATCTTAATTATTTGAGATATTTTCCAATAAAGTCAATACAGTTTTCAAATTCCTTTCCTATTGGTGGTGTATAGAAATTAGTACAATAATAGATAGGAGCCAGATTTTTCTTAAACAAGTAGACAGTTAATTATTAATAAATTATTGAAAATACTGTTTATAAGAAAGTAGTAGTCCTTCAAATATGATCAATAACATAAGCATTATTATTAATTTAAATTATTTTCTATCCAAAATTTCAACATTGTTTGGCATTTTTTTCTGACTGAAATATAGATTTTAATTTACTTTTGTGTTCCTATGTTTTTTATTTGACTTTTCTAGTTGACTTTAGGATTTTCTCATATTTTTGCTGCTTTAATCACAATACACCTTTGTGAATTTTGTTTTGTTTATTTTATGTAATAGCCATAAATATTTTAGGACTATCCTAGATACCTATGAGATAATTGTTTCCCTATTTGTTTCAGACATACAGACAAGTATTTTTTAATAAAATTTATTTGTTAAACATACTACCTACCTATATGGTTAAAATGAATGCTTTCTGTTTCTATTCTCTTAATTAAAAACAAAAATAGTTATACATATGACTATATATGGTATTACATTAAAAATTATTGCATTAAAACAACTTTGCTGTTTCTCTCATTTTATTAATCTCTATACTCAATTCTTAAAGTTAAAATCTTAATATTAATTGTTTTATCAGTTCATTACATATAAGTTGATATTATTAGAGATCATGGTGTAAGTTACATAAGAAACATACATTCATAATACACAATATTTTTTCCTTCAAAACAAGTGAATAGGAGCTTGAAACAATTTGAAGAATAAATCTGGGACTATATGTTTATAAATGAACTGGAATAGTAATGGAGGTAACAAAGAAATATATAACTATACTAAAGGTACTGAATCTAAGGCTAGACTCCTGATGCGAATGCTCTATCACTGAATATAGCAGTACAAGGATGCTATATAGAAAATATTATGGGAATGCCATTTGTTAGCTAATTTCCTTATATATAATAAATTTTTACTTAACTTAAAGAATCCTGTTACTTCTGAAACGATTGGAACCAATAGATACATCATAAATAGATGAGTAAAACAGGAAAGCATGTCTACTGGAAATATGATTTGTTGTCCCCTTATCCTTATTTAAAAACTATGTTCTAATCTAAACATTTGAATCCTAACTAGAAATAGTACATATTTTTATTTTTCATAATATCTGATTAAAATTATATCATCCTTTACTAACTCTGAATAAAACATATACTTAGTACTACTGGTTATAATAATAGTGCATTTTTAATATACACAAAGACTAATATAAAAGATAAAGGCAACCAATTTAATTTTTTATTAATTTAAATACTTAATAAAACATGTAGAGAACATTAGTTGTTGGATGACAAGATTATTAAATCTCCATGAAAATATTTATAGTGCCATCCAATTTTTTTCATTGATACATGTACTTTTGTTTGCTTTGGAGAAAACTGGCAGATTAATGACATTTAGAGTGATGACAGAATCATCTGTCAGCTTTCTCTGTAATTCTCTCCAGGCTCTGGCAGACAAATATGTTTTCACTTGGTATGAAAAATTTAATACCTAAACAATATAAAAATAACCTTAAGGTTTTTGATAAAATTGGTTAAAGCAAGGACACAGGAAGTCAAATCATCCTTTTTATATAAGTGTGTCTTACTCAAAGATACAAAATATTTAATTTATCATTCTTAAAATCATACTTTAAAACATGGAATATAGTAGAACCAGCAGGAGGCTTGTCCTGCATGCAGTCAACCAGTGTTAAATCCCTGGCACTGCATATGAACCCCAAGCAGTACTAGGAGCAAACCCTAAACACCTCTGAGAATGAGCAATAAATAAATAAATATTTTATAGAGGAAAAAGAGATATAATCTCCTAAAAGAAGGTATATATGTGTAAATAGGATTATTAACCACTTAGATGACTTTATGTATATGTATCTGTCATTTTGGATTATTTCTATAAAAGTAATCATAACCCAAAAAAGGGACTTTAATTATAAATAGAATTGTGGTTGGTCATGGTTCAATAATCACTTGTGCTATATTTGTGATTCTTTAGTAGTATTTGGTCATGTTTTAGTTACTTGTTAAAATTTATTCAACAGTTCTTTATTTTACATTTGTGCAGAGTCCACTAGCAGAGCTTCCAGACATGATAATAAAATTATTTATATCTAATACTTAATGCCCATTAAATTGTTTCTTTAAGCTAACCTTTTTTTCTTTAATTATGTAAACTATTCCATCTTATCTTTCCAGGAGGGAATATGGAATCTTACCTGAGCACACATAGGGTGACTAGGGTAAGAGAATTCAAGAGAAAAAATATGAAAGAATGTAGAAAAAAATTCCCAAAAAACAATTAATTATGTTAGTTGCAACTGCCAAAAAAAGAAATTTGTTTATCACAAGTTCTTCCAATGTATTTTTTTAGATTTCGTGATAATTATTAATGTTTGTTTTAACATATTTTGACTATAAGATTCAAACTGTAGCCATTGTGTATGTATAACATTGTCTTATTTATAGATGTTCGACATAAACTTCTAAGATGTTTCAGGATCCCTTTAACTTAGTAAAAAAAAAATACAAGTGTTCCTAGAATAAAATATGGCTTAAATATTTCTCATGAGTGACTCATGGAACTTTCCTTACTCCATTATTTAGAGAAAATATTCTAAAATTTCTAAATATAAACATTTTTATTTCTGATAGTATTTAAACATACACGCCTACTATGTGTGTTTATTATTTTATTATGCTCAAAACATTTTATTCTCTTTTAAAAATAACAAAATGTACTCATTCTCAAAAGGAAAAAGTCCAAATACCTAACACTCTTTTAGTCACTACACCTAGAGTTGTCAGAGTACTTAGCCTATTATTCTAAAAAAGTTTTTTACATGAGAATCTTTACAAAACCAAACAAATAAAAACCAACTTTTTATGAACAGAGATTATAAAACATAATTTCAATTTATATATATTTTCAAAGTGAAAATAGTACAGATCATGTTTATAGTGTACTATGTATTCCCCCATTGATTCTCAATTCATAAATTCCAGTTTCATTTATTATTCCAATTATTTCTCCTGACTTTTTTTCCTATTTTACCCAGTTACTTCTAATTTACACATAACTCTAACTAGATTGTGTGACAGCTTCCTTTGTTGTGATTTATTTCTCAAATATTCTCACTAAGCTTATCTGTTACTCACTCATAGCGAAGCCTGCTATTTCTCCTAAAAATCCTGAACGCAATACAACTTTTTGGTTTATTTTATACTTTACTGGTTGGTTCATAGGATCAAAGGTGCTACATACCTATTTTCCTCTGCAATATATAACCTAATACAAGTGACTTAAATATATTAAGCATCTATTAAATATTTTAAAATGTAATGATAATATCAACATTAATCATTTCTATTTGGGTTAAATCAGTAATCAGATTTATCAAAATTATTTTAGTGGTTGCATATTAAAGTAAATAAATTCAAGAGAATTCTATCATTTATAGTTAATGATTCCTATTTATAATAAGTATATATCTTTCATTCAGAAATTTCTGATTCTTTTTTCTTTGGGAGGATATAAAGTAATGTTTAGGTCACACCTTGTTTATGGCTACTTCGAACATTGTGAAATTCTTTCAATATGTTTGTAAGAGAGAAAAAGTAAGGCTTTTATAGTCAATATTATATAGAGATCTATGGTGGCATTTTATTTAAGGATAAAATAAAAATAAGGGTTTTTTTGAAGGAGCACACATTGTGACGCTCAGGGATTACTCCGGCTATGAGCTCAGAAATTGCCTCTGTCTTTGGGGGACCATATGTGATGCGGGGAACAAACTGAGGTCCATCCTAGGTCAGCTACATGCAAGGCAGATGCCCTGCTGCTATGGTCTATCACGTTCGCTTCAAAATAAAAATAATTTTAGAACAAGAATAATGATACCGTTAAAAAATAATAAGTTCACAGTAGGGGTACTTCATTGATTTTCTTACAAAATGCTGACTTGAAACATGTCTAATATACATGTTTGAACATCAGGGATATACTCTACTATGCCATTTTTATTCCTAACAGCTATGTATGAGTTACTTTTATCTGTACCCTTGCCAAAGTTTTATAAATACAAATTTTATTTAACTATAATATTAAGTGGAAAATTATGTATCATTTGTTATTTTCCTGATAGTTGCTTCTATATAATTATAGACCATTTTATATATACTTCAGAGAAAGTCCATTCATGTGATTTGCCTCTTTTTAATTGTTATTTTTTATTAATTTGTAGAACCATTTTTACTTTACATTTTCCAATTCTTTGTTTTGCACATATTTATTCCAACCATTTTTACATGTATCATTTTATATTAAAATTTAAAATAACATTAAAGTTTTTATAAGATAAAACCCATCTTTTCAGACATGCTAACAGAGACAGTAATATTACCTTCCCACTGTCAGTGAGTGATCTAGTAAGCAAAATAAATAAATAGAGTAAATTGTTTAATGTAATGAAAGTTAAGGACAACAAATTGGAAAATAAACTTCAGAAGAAAGAATAAATGGAAGTAACACTATGATTTTAAATTTTTTTATAAAAGAAGAGTAAATACAACAGCATTTTATTTCATTAAGAACTTTTCCTGGGACCATGAAGAAAGTCTTTGGTGTTAGACAACTTAATATACAAGGGCCCCTTTCTATTTCTGCAGGACCTGGATTGTCTGAAAGCAATGCAAGAAGCTGGCAGACTTTATTATTTCCAATCCACAATTTTTATTTATTTATTTATTTTGGGGTCACACTCAGCAGTGCTCAGGGGTTACTCCTGGCTTTACGCTCAGAAATTGCTCCTGGAAGGCTCAGGGGACCATATGGGATGCCGGGATTTGAACCACCATCCTTCTGCATTTAAGGCTAACGCCTTACTGCTCTGCTTTTTCTCTGGCCCCTAATAATATATATTTTATTCTAAACAATTCACTTTTAATAAAAGCTTCTTACATTTCCTCTACATGAGGACATTACCATCCTATATTTTATTTCCAAGAAAGAATTCTAAACTTATTAACTCCTTTCATCGCTTCAAAATACAAGTTGACTATGAGATGCTTCAAACAAATAAATTGATTTTGTAAGCAACTTCCTTTAATAAACTACTGCATATTTGATTTCCACTGACTCACTCATAAATCATAAAACTACATAAGAGTTTGATAATAGATATTGCATAAAAATGACTTAAATTTTTACTATATTTACCAAAATTACTGAGCACTCATCTATGAAGAATAGTTATTTTTAATTGAAGATTCTTTACATGACTCAATGTGGTTTAGGGAAAATTATGCACTTCAAAAATGTTTTTGTTATATTTTAGGGGGCCACCCCCAGTGACACGCAGGGGTTACACCTGGCTATGAACTCAGAAGTAGTTCCTGGCTTGGGGGACCATATAGGAAGCCAGGGAATTGAACCATGGTCTGTCCTAGGTTAGCACACGCAAGGCAAAAGCCCTATTGCGTGTTCCACTGCTTTGGCCCCTTCAAAATATATTTGACTACATTACATTAACCACAAAATACCAGAAATCTTATTACACATTCCAGTTGACCTCTCCCTCTTTTATAATCTTCGCTCTCTACATTTAATACACAGGTTTGTTTGGATTTGTCCTATCCCTTGTTTGGTTTGATAGGCCACTTGTATTAGTAATATCATCATCTAATTATTCTCTTTTTATTTCACTTACAATGACTCTTATATTTCTAAACAATGAAATGTTTTATTTAATAAATTCTAGATATTATTATTTTAAGAATATATGCCTATATATAATTAGATCTCAACAATTTGTTTCAAAGTTAAAAATTAAACTTTATTTTCTGGAAGTGGTCTGAATATAAAATGTATATTCAGCTAATGAGAATGAGTTACAAAACTGGAAGTATAGATTTTATCTAAGAATCTTCTTGCAAAGAGAAGAGTAAGGATTCTCTGCAGTTTAAGTCAAAAAGTTTGATCTACTCTGCTGATTGGAATGGTTGGTTTCATCTGTCACCATCAGTGTGTGTATGGGACCACTAGGCTGGTATATATCCTGTGATTTATCCTAATCTACAAAATGTCAATGTTATCCACAGGCTGAAATAGGTTTTCCTTACACTGATGATATAAGACAAAGTCTTTCAATTTTAATTTTTTAGATTTTTATGCAATTATAATATTGAGCCTCTTACTATAAAAACTCACTTCTGCTACTTAGAATAGGACAATCTAGGAGTATTAGTAACCTATTTTAAAATAGATAATTTCCTGAATCATATGAGAAAAAGAAAGAATACCTCTTAATCGTCTCCATGATATGGCCTGTGCAAGCATATAGTTCCTGTACACAGAAGATCTTTTATGAAAGAAAAGGAATGGTCATATTAATTATATGTTTGTAGTAAGCTATGGCTCTTATAAAAATTCCCTTTCATAATTTTTCTTCTGTATGTAACTTACACAAGGCTCTCCTCCACTTAGAAAGCTATGGTATATTTTAATATTCATATAAAGAGATTAATTTTCCATTATCTATGACTTAAGAGCATGAATTTCTTAGATAGCTGAACAGAACCACTTTTGAATTCCATCATGATTATATTACTGAAGTGATCACATAGTGCCATTGTTAGTGTTACTCTCATAGTCCCTGCCATCTGGTTTTTAAGTTAGGACTGCTGTTG
This sequence comes from Suncus etruscus, assembly GCF_024139225.1. Classification (NCBI taxonomy): domain Eukaryota; kingdom Metazoa; phylum Chordata; class Mammalia; order Eulipotyphla; family Soricidae; genus Suncus; species Suncus etruscus. The sequence goes on from NC_064855.1 coordinate 81,563,919, forward strand.
GAAAAGTCTGTTGTCCTTCCATATTTGCTGCCTCAGTGACAGTCATGTCTTTTTAAAGAGGGGTGTAAAATTCATTGATTCACTTTGAAGAAATTCTTATATTCAACAATCTCTGCTACTGACTGCCATTGGACACTAGTTTGCTGATGTATGAGTATGTGCTAATTAAAGTGACATCGATTTTTCAGCTGCTGATGGATAACCAAAATCCGGTCATCCCAACTATCTTATACTTACAACATCACCCTGTCCAAGAGACACACACAGGCACATATATTGAGGATTGTGAGCAAAGAGATTTATCTTTATATCAGAACAATTATTTCTGAAGGAAATATCCTGTCACAAACATCATTTCACAAATGTGAAATATATTTAGGCATGGTCCATCAGGCATAGTTTGGAAAAGGATAATTTGTCGGTCCATGTGGTTAATAGACCACAATCACTTTATTGTGTCATTAATAGATGGATATTTTGAAGTTTCTGTTGAATCTGCTAAAGGATATTTTCTAATAATGTAAAGTCTATATAATTCTAATAATAATTCTATTTAAATCAAATAATGTATATTTTCTGCATATTGATACATAAAAATGTATAACTTATATGAACAACTTAAGAGAGTTTTATTCTAAATTATTAGAAAAGTATAAAGTCTCTTTCAGAAGTAGAAAAGTTGTATAAAATATAAACATTCAATTATTGGTTTTGGAAATTAAATATAAGAAGGTGATGTGTCTTCTACTTCTACCAAGTATTGACAATATGCAAAGTTCAAGACTCAGCTTTGCTGCTATGGAGCTTCAATTGTTGCATGAAACTCAACTCCCTGGGTTTCTAAATTTAATATGTATAATTATGTATAATTATTCTTAAATGTATGATTATGGATTCTGTCCAGTTTACAATATCTGTTCAAATAGCTAAGTTCAACTAATGTTATTTTTTATTCACCAGCATATAGCCATGCACACATTCATATGAATGTTGAGGTGGCTTACTTTCTGATAGAAATACAGGGACTTTTAGGCAAGGAAAACACAGACCATTGATATAATATTAGGAAAAGATGATGAATGTGCAGAAATTCCCTATGATAAAAAAAATTATAAAGAAAATCCCAAGTATACTAGATGAGGAAAATAGAAAATAAAGAACAAAATATATGAAGACTGATATAAACTGGGTATAGAAATATAGTGCAACAGATTTGCTTTGAATAAAACCGACATTGGCTTGATTACCAGCACTAGTGTTGTCATACAAATACTGTCAGTGGTGACTCTTTAAGAAAGAGCCAAGAATAGGTGCTTAGCACTACTAGTGTTTTGTAAAACAAAACAAAACAAAACAAAACAAAAAAAACAGAAAAAACAGAGAGAAAGAGAAAGAAAGGAAAGAAAGAAAGAAGAAAGGAAGGAAGGAAGGAAGGAAGGAAGGAAGGAAGGAAGGAAGGAAGGAAGGAAGGAAGGAAGGAAGGAAGGAAGGAAGGAAGGAAGGAAGGAAGAAAGAAAGAAAGAGAAAGAAAGAAAGAAAGAAAGAAAGAAAGAAAGAAAGAAAGAAAGAAAGAAAGAAAGAAAAAGAAAGAGAAAGAAAGAAAGAGAAAGAAAGAAAGTGAAAAATCAGAAATATTGAGTAATTTTTGACCTTGATACTTTAGGTGAAAATTATTTTTGACAAGAAAGTATAGAATTTATGGAAAATGACATAAATTCTGAACTTTATAAGACATACAAATGACTTATAAAATATGGGCAGCAGTCCAATTTAGAAATAACAGAGAAATGAAATGAGTTGTAATCTAAACCTTGTAAAGATATTCTGTAAAATTTTTATCTTTCCTTTTCTGTATGCTATTTCGGTTTTGCATGGATTTTTCATTGCAAACCCTGGCAGTGATTATTTCCTGGGTATCTGGTCTTGAACTTATAATTTTGCACACTCATTCTCAATGCACACATTCACAAAAATGGTTTCATGATAAACATAAAGGCTTACGATTCTCTTCCTGAACCACTCTCCTAGACTCTAGATTATTTCTCCAAATGCCTCCTAGATGTCGCCCATGAATGCCTCATAATAATTCTAAAAGCATTATGTCCATCATTTTCTCAGAAATCTATGTTGCCCTGAGTTCCCTAACTTAATCTAGAGCAATAAAAAGCTTTGGAAAACAATAAGGAGAAATCCCTAGGCAACAATAATAATCATATGATGTCACATCTCTAGACAATTTAGAGTATCCCTTAGAAATTTTCTACATAGAGGAAATGAGAGAAAGCAATAGCAATCCATCCTAAAGATAGTTATATAGCAATAGCATTTTCCTGAAATGTGCTTCTGTGGAAAATGCAAGAAAGGAACCAAATAGTTTTTTGACTTTGAAAGAGGGTATTTAGGGCTAACTACATAAAATTCAGTGCCCAGTTCAAATAAAAACCTTTTCTTCAAAAATTACTAAGATTTTCAAGTCAGCAGTACCAAAGAAAGAGTTAAACAAAATGTGGGGGCTTTCTAAATCAAGCCTTGTGTCCACACACTCTAATGTCATTGTTCACTGCCAATTAAAAACCTGCTGCATTTGATGCTTTGAATGTCAGTGCTTCACATTATAGGACCCAAATTGTATTAAAAAAAGTATTCATAAAACATTTATTTGTAATTGATGAAGAGAAATGTGTGTTTTAAATGAGGACAAATATTGCATAAGTATTTTCTTTCCCCTATGCATCTACAGCTCTACCATGTAATTACTAGAGATGGCATAAAATATTTTGTAGCTATTGATACCAAGTAAGGGTCAAAGCTCTTATGTGAATCTACATTCAAGATTTTTCTTAAAAATCATTTGACATATTTTCATGCATTTATGATTGAGAAATTCTAGGCACACTCATCAATATTTGTATTAAACTGCATATATTTATTTTTAAAGAAAAAACATGCTGTTTCTATGAACTGTTTTCAGTTCTAGCATTTTATCTGCAATTCCTTTCCTGGAAATGTTAGAGGAAATATAAGAGAATATTTCTATTCATGTTCTGTTCTTCTATTATTTAATTCTTTCATTATCCCTTAGTGGTTCAAACTTTTCTATTATTGATCATGCTTTCTTTCAAGAAATATTGAAAGAATCATTTGTTGTCACATTCACTTTCAGTGAAGCACATCTTCATACCATCAACTATGATTTTTCCATCAATGCTTTACCCATTTCAGTTTTCTTTCATTATATACTTTTTATTTTATATATATTTCCAAATTTAAATAAATTAGGCATTGATACAAAGTATGTGTAGTAAGTCATATATAAAACGATTCCATTAATATTGGGATACATTTGTTGCATCATGGTTGACATATATGCCCTTTGCTGGTCTCATTTTGATCCCTCATCATAGAAATCTGCCAATCATTCTAGATTGCATGTGGGTTTTATAATGTGAGGATATTTCCCAAAGGCTAAAACAACTGGAAGTTGTGGATAAATAAAATATAAAATAAAAAAGTAATGCATTCAACAAAAAGCATGACAGATTATGTCATTCTGTATATCCAAATACTTCTGATTTACAATCCTGCAATACTAAAAGGGCATAATTTTTTAATATTTAAAGTCTATAGGAAAATTATTTTTTAAGGTTAGCTACCTTTAGAAATGATAAATATATATTCTGAATATTATAAATGTGAGGAAATATCTAATATTCATTTAGAATGATTGCTAATTATGTTGTGTATCTTTATATAAAAAGGTTAATATAAATATTTGCATATACTTTTCCTCACATAGATAGCATATGAATGTTTAAAAATATTAACTTATTTTACATTACCTGCTATTGTATGTTTTGATGAAAATAGTTATATATGGTAACTTTTCCATATCCCATTTCAAAGTCAAAAATTAATGATCAGATTTCCTTTAGATCTAGTGTGAGATATGTTTTTAAAGTTAAAAAGAAATGCTGGAGATATAATAATCCAGGTAGAGTATTTGCCTCGAATATGTTCAAGTGTTTTTAGGAATGATCCCCTGAGAAATGAAGCAGGAATAAGTATTGAATACAACAGAATGTAATACACAATCATTAATAAATAAATAAGCTTCAAAAGAAGTTAACAAACATCATGTATCTATTAATTCTATAAAGTTAAATTCTTAATAATTGTCTGATAGTCTAGATCATTTCACATGCCTTAGAATCTTTAGAAATTTAGTTTTAAATCAAGATCACAACATCATTGCTATCTTTTAAATATTTTTTCTGTTTGCTTGCTGGTAATTTCCAAATTTACTTGTATTTTATAGAACCAGAAGAATCCTGTGTAATAGTTATGTAATAACCATAAAAATTATAACTTTATTATTTAGGTATGTTTAGTGCCATTGCATTTTTACTTTGTCTTATTTGTGAGAATGTGGTAACTTCTAATGGATGATGCATTTAATATTCTAGGAGTCAAAACCCTTTAAAAGCTGACCAAGTTAGTCTTATGGTGTGCCAATATAAAAAAATAAGACTAGAATATAGATCAGGAATACTTTAATAAAAATTTTTCAACTAGGATGCACTATAATACCAGGTCTAGGGTTTCCCATACATTTAAAAAAGGTAATAAATATTTTTAACCCAACTATATATTTGTATTATTCTTCTTATGGCTAACTGGTACTCTTTATTGTGGATTATTTATCAACAATATAGAATCCATTAGACTTGAATAATTTGATAAATGAGCTATTTATTGAATTATATGCATCACAAATAGAAAAATACACTTGAAATGTTAAAAAAGACAATGAACAACACTTTATATAATTTAAATTGACAATAAGATACTGTTTTAGCCAAGATTAGTAAAAATTAGAGATCAATGTAAAATATCCATCCTCAAACATGATAATTTACAAGATGTTAAGCAAATGTATGAAATATAAAATTAAAATATTCAAAGTATTTATTCATGGGCTGGAGTGGTAGCACCACTGTGGGCATTTGCCTTGCATGGGGCTGACCTAGGATGAACACAAGTTCGATCCCAGCATCCCACATGGTCCCTTGAGCCAGGAGCAATTTCCAAGTTCAGAGCCAGGAATAACCCCTGAGCGCCACTGGGTGTGATATAAAAATGCAAAAATAAGCATTTACTAACACTATCTATGTACACTTAATATGTGAAATGTGACCAAAACTAAACTAGTTCATATTAAAATTTTATCTTAAAATATAATATTTTGGTAAAATTATTTTATCATGAAATAAATTACAATATTTAAAACATTATGTCTATTTCAGTTTATGACAAAGGGGAAATGAATCATTTTAATTATCCAATATATAAAATCTAAACATAGGCAATTTTAGAAAAGTATGTATTCTCATAGTAAAGTATATTAATTTATCTTGTATTTTTTGATATTTTATTTTTTGATATCTTTATTTAAGCACCATGATTACAAATCCAGAACTGAGTATTGTACACTATAATAAATTTCATAGATATTATGTTGAGTGAGAAAGATAAAGTAAGTATTACAAACTATTTGGAAGAATTTCTGTCGAATTTCATGTAGAATGCTACTAGGAACTGAATGGAAAATAATCAGTACTCTCTGTTCAGAAAGGAAAAAAATATATAGTCTAGACACTAATTTATACTGTAGGGATTAAGATGCATAACATGCATGTGTCTTATTGCAGTTCAATCTCTGAAAAAATATTGCCCACCCTAACCATAATAATTATCCCTATCCTATCCATTTCATCAAATATCACAAGAAATAACATTGGAAGAACCTATGAATACTGGGTGATGGATAATTCCCACTATGGACAGACCTACATGGCAGTACATCCCCAGTCTGGCTGAACATTGATGGAGAGGCTTTTTGCTCCTGAGTATTTTTTTAATCATTCTGAAAATATTTTTCTAGACTACTTTATTAATAAACTTGTATGAATCTTTAATAAACTTTTATTTTTACATAGTATTTTTATGATATCATTATATATATATATTTCAGTGAGGCTTTCTGCACCTAATTAATCTATTAATTTGAACATTATTTTAAGGTATTTGTTTATGTAATGAATCTTACAGTCAACATTTAGCTTTGTTGAGTTTCTCTGTGATGTATTTGCACACGTTTCTTTCATTTAGTTACTTTATTAGTGAATTTCACATTTTTTAGTTTATTTTCTCATTCTCCTAATTTCTTGAGAAATTTATCTTTAGTTTTCAAACTTCATTCATTTTAAGTTATTAATGGTAAATATTTAAATCAATACATCAGCTATACATTCAATGTTTTGACATGTTATTATCAATTTTTTTGCCTCCCGAGTATTACTGAAAAGCTCCTTTCTCAAAAATAGAAAAAAAGGAAGAAAAAGAAAAAAAAAAGAAACAAAACAAAACAAGAAAAAAACAGACAAAAACAATAAAACAAGGGAACAGAACAATAGTATAGTGGGTAGGATGCTTGTACTGTTCTTGGTTGAACTGTTTTGATCCTCAGCATCTATCTGGTCCCCAAAACTCTGAAAGGTGTGATCCATTACTGTAGAGCCAACAGTTAGTCCTAACCACCCTACACGCCCCCAAAAAGGCTCCATTTATATCTTTTTACTTTAAACCTTCAATAATTTGGAATACCACATTTATTATTTGTAATATTCAATAGAAAAAAATCATGACCACTCTTGCAAACATACAGACATACAGATTTGCATTAGTGATCATATCCTGTTAGGAAAATTTGAATAGTATCTATAATCTATGCCCAAAACAAATTCAAATAAGAAAAAATATGAAATATGTATCTTCCGTGATATATATAATGGTTCCTCAAATTTATTACTAGACAAAGTGTGTGGCTACTTTAGTGGTTGCTTTTGGAGTTCAAACATAATATTTGTGTCTATTTCGATGAATATATAAAATAGAATGTAAATCTACTAAGTCGTGTCCGTACCTTAAATTTAACAATGAAAGACTTGTATTTCACATTGATCTCAATAAAAAATGTGATCTAACACATTTAGTCTAAACACAATTATACACACATTGAAAGTTTGTGTATGTAAACTGGTAAAAATGCTCACTTGTGTCAATGTGGTTTTAAAAGGGTTGATCCCAAACACCACATGACACCCAAGCAGTGCTTGTTATGCCCTCTTCACACCTATAAAAGCAACTGTAGCAGGGGCTGTAGAGATACAGTGATAGGGTCTTTGTCTTGTATGTGCAGACCCAGGACAAAGGATGGTTCAATTTCCGGCACCCCCTGAACTTGCCTGAGCTATTTGTGAGCACAAAGTCAGGAGTAACGCCTGAGTGCCTACTGGGTCTGATCCAAAAACCAAAAGAAAAGTAATTGTAGGAATAGTATCTAAATATCTCAAGCAATATTTAAATAATATCTATAGTGATCCATCATTATATAGTTTAGGATGTAAAGACTGTTACTAAAAATTTTCCAATAATCCTCTACTTAATGTACCATTATTAAAAGTATCATACTTTAATATTTTTTCTGTATTCACTTTGTATTCAGTGGAAGCAAAAAATGAAAATAAAGATTCAAGTAAGTGTTTGCAACCAGCTAGAATTTTGTCAGTCTGGATTTGAGCTGCTAATTAGTGTAACTCCCTAGACAGACACCTCTTTCTATTATATAGCAAAACCTCTTATTATGAAACTATAATTGTGTCTGAGCTTCTACAGAAAAGCTTCTAATCAGCATTTTAAAAAACCTTTTTACTAATCACTGTCCTTTTAAAAAAATAATACCTTACTTATATAGATGCATGTTTTTTATAAAGGAATAAAATCAATTTATTGAGTATAAGAATAAATTGTAACTTAATTAATACATGAGTTTTTCTCATTTCTCTAAGTTTGACAACCTCCTTTATTTGTTCATTTGCTTGTCTATCTTCTTATCAATCTTCTTTCTATTTATATATATTTATATATTTATATTTATGTTCTTGGGCCACATTCGACATTGCTGGGCTTAGTCTTCATTCTAATTTGGAACCATTAGTGGTGCCAAATATTCAATATGTTTAAGGCAAGCAGCCTATATATTGTACTTTTTCTAACCCCAACATGAGAACTTCCAGTGGTTCTGTAAACATTGAGCCAGAAATATACCACAAGTACCACCAAATATAGTGCAAACATGCTCCCCATGACCAAAAAAAAAAAAAGCTTTCTTGCAGATTCTTAGAGTTTGTTCATTTTATGCTGTTCTTCAGTCTTCAAATAATAAAGTAACAAAGTTACCCCCATAAATCTAAACTTTCTAATAAGGAAGAAATAAAACATTATGATCTAACCATTTGGAACTTAGGAATTACAAGCAGTTTTACAATAGAAAGTTGTAACTAAAACATTGTTTTTGTTTTAAAGTGATTATTATAAAAAATACTTCCTTTTCTTGGCACTTTAAAAAAAATTTTTTGTGTTGCAAAAGAGCCTGAGATTTACAGAAAGCTTCCAGATACTAACTTATTGTTCAGGTTTGAAAAATATGGCTATACACAAAAACTTAAATAAACCATGCATCTCAGATCATAATTATGTTATAAATATATAAACTTATAAAGTTATTACATAAGTTGTTTGTTTCACATATGAAAAACCAACCAACATTAAGAGACCCGGTATTTTTTGTTTCAAATTTTGATCTTTTAATTAACATTAAGGTAAAGGCTCATATTTTAATCATTTAAGGTAACACACTAGATAAAATTTCATTCCTATCTATGTGCTATAAGAAGGCTAATTCTTTTTTATTTTATTATATATATAATTTTTTTTTATTTTTTGGGCCACACCCGGTGACTCTCAGGGTTACTCCTAGCTAGCCGCTCAGAAATTGCTCCTGGCTTGATGGACCATATGAAATACTGGAGATCGAACCGTGCTCCATCCTAGGTTAGCACGCATAAGGTAAGTGCCCTACCACGTATGCCACTGCTCCAGCCCCAAGGAAGCTATTTGTTAATTAGCTACCAAAATTTTTGTAGTGAATCTGACATGTGAAATTCCCAAATATCAATATTTACTTAAAATACTTTGGAGATCACATCACAAGTTAAATTGCTTATGTCACTGCAGAAAGTTTAGAGAATATTAAATATACAAATTTTTATTGGATATAGGTACATTTTACAGAATAATGCATGCACACTTTTGCTTTTGTGGTTGGTAATTGGGTGCCATCCACGCAGTGTTCAAGAAGTTTAGGGACATACCTGAATATTCCTGGCCAATCACAATGATTGTTCAAAGTGAAGGACTGAGAGTATGTGTCTTTATAGCAGCCTAGTGTGCTAAAAATCCAACCTCTCAAAAATAGTTTTAGACAATCTCTAAGATTTGTAAAGTAGGCGTGTAAATTAGTACCTAACATTGTCTGCACCATTAACAGGAATTTCTGTATTTCTATGAGAAGGAAGGACAAAAGGCCCACTAAGGTGTCATATTCTTAGTGTGGATGGCTGTTTCAAATACTCCCAAGGATATTTAACCAAAAGGTCTGCTGGGAAGCCTCACCTATGCACAGATAATTGGTAAATGTTATAGAGATATTTTTGAGATTCGTGTTATGGTATTGATATTATATTTCCTTCACAACTAACATCTAATTGTCCTTTCTCCCTTCTGCTGTGCATATTACAGACAGATATAGCCTTGATTAAATCCCTTTACCTGGATAATTTTAGCACCATATAAAGACACTTAGAGACAATTTTCTTCTCTCTGTCAGCTCAGAATTTATATAGACAAGGCTTGGCCAGGAGGTAGCATTGGGCTGTTGAAACTTCTTACCAGGTATAAAATTTGCATTTCTTTCATCTACTCATTATACACAAACACAAAAACAAGAGTCTTTCTGCAGATATAGAAAACCTGACAGGAAAACTTAGCTCCTTGCAAACCCCAAAAACATTACATCTGAAACAAGCTGGGCAGGATCTGTTTTGAGATGTTAAAACTAACATTTTCCCTTTTAACTCAGGATTCTTACTCAATATAGTCCTTTTAATCAGATCTGTGTATCCCCTTAGCCAGGTGAATTGTTATTATGTATATCAAACTGGGCTACTGTTTATGTTTCTGTGTTCCAGAAAATATCTATTTTGTCAGTTTGAACATTCTTCTCATACCTGTGATTGTCAATTACCACTTATAAAAAACCCCAGCGCAAAAGCAGAACAATGCCTCAAGGCGTTATTGGTGCATATGGGGACCGCTGGAACAAGTCCAACTAACCTCATAACTTGGTTCTAACATATGCTTTAAATCTAGGGACTCTTCTACTAGAGCTCCTTATTGAACATATCACAAAGAGAACAGACAAAACAGTGGGGAAAAGCGTCCCTGTGTAAGAGAATATTCAGTAAGGGTTATAGCTGTTAAGGGAATACTTTCAAGGTGAAACTAGAAAACACTCCATATCATCCTGACTTACCGTAGATGTGATATGCACAAATTCCAGGATCTTTAACTACAGAAACCTGACACCAACAACAGCCACTGTGTGGGGAAAAAAAAGTTTTTTGGCACTACAGACAATGACTTGGGTTGGACAACCTAGTATACCTGGAGCCTAGAAATGGTCTTATGCCAGAAAACTTCAGGGGTAAGTTCTCCTTGTATTTAGGACAAGGCTTTTCCTTTCCATGCCCCCCATATTTTGCTGTGCCTATGTAAAAATTGCCAGTCTAAAATATTTTTGCTGTACTTCTTTAACTCTTATCCTTAAAAGAAGAAGAAGAAGAAGAAGAAGAAGAAGAAGAAGAAGAAGAAGAAGAAGAAGAAGAAGAAGAAGAAGAAGAAGAAGAAGAAGAAGAAGAAGAAGAAGAAGAAGAAGAATTAGAAAATTATATTAAAACTTCTGCTAGGCCTTTTTAAAAAAAGTTTGTAGATTAAATTTGGAACTCTGTTTCTCCAATACATTCATAGTGTGGTCTCATTTTCTTCATATTTCACTGCCCATGTATCCACTTCCCTTGAGGGCACTCAAAGAAGTTATCTAACTCCACTGGCCCCAAAGAGCTAGTCTATCTTATAACATAAAATTAAGTTATGTGTAAGCATATGACCATCTTTTTTATAATTATTATTCTATTATTACCAGTGTGACCTTTAGTCTGTAATATAAAAAATTTCAAGAAATGAACTTTTGAAAAATTTTAGTTTGTTAATATAGAAATATTATATTTTAATAAAATTTTCTTATGATAAATACATAATAATATATACATTATTTAGATGTTAAAATTTTATTTTAGATATATTTTAGAAAAACTAGTTCTTGCTAGGAGCACTATGATAGTTTGCTATTATCTGATATTCCCATAATATAGATAAAGTTTTATTAGATACTAGAGAATGGAAAATATGTGATAATAGGTAAAGTACATAATCTAAAAATCTATACATTAAATAATAGCTTTATTTTTTCTAAGGGATTATTTTAGAATTTAGTTACTTTATGCTTACTGTATTCCCCTTCATTTATTATGAACCCAAATAATTTGAAACCTGGGTGAACAATTTTTAAAATGTATTTAAAAATCTTAGATACATATAATTTTAACATAATATAAGAAAAATATTTTTAGAAAACTAGAAAATTAATTTACATCTTTAATTCACTATAGTTTTTATAATTATTAATCTTACTGTTCTCCAAAGCATAATTTCAGCTTATGTTTCTTAAATGAAGCTACATCATTTATATTGAACTCAACTTTCTAAGGATGTGAGTGGAGAGAAAAGGGAATATGTCTCTAAGAGAGAACACAAGTTTCTTCAGGTTAGAAATAATCAGGCAAAAAAAATAAACAAGCAAGATATACGTTCAAGAGAGAACACAAGCTGAAAGAGCAACTACACCATTTATTTTAAATAGTGAAAGAACTCAGTTACTGAAACAGTAGAGCATTTTTTATTTAGAAACAGTTTTAAATAATGATGCTATTTAATACTTCTTGTCAATTATAAAAATAATTTATTGAGGTCAACATAATATGTTATCACTGACTAAAAAAGCTAAATGACAAAGACAAATTTTAAGTGACAGTCTTATCTTTGTCTCTGAGTCTTATTTTAAGTGCTAGATATAATAATAAAACTGTCTCAAACCTAAATAAGCACCTTTTATTTTTATTGCTATCATACAATATTGTGTTCTTAGAATAAATGTAAGCAACACATATATAGTTTATCATCAAGCAACATATACACATTGTTGAAATTAAGAGTATTACTTTATTTTCTTATGGCCATATAAAATATCCACTTCCTTGGATATTAAATAGATCAGTCTCTCACGTAAACGCTCACATAAACTACAACTTTAGGAATTCCTAAAGGAGAAAAAACATCTTACTCAATGTTACTGAATTATAATAGTTAAATAATGTTTAGATTTATTTAGTTGATTATTTTATTGCTTAGAATTGACTCATTTCTTTAATTAATTAATTAATTAATCAATCAATTAATTAATTTTGGTTTCTGGTTTTTGGGTCACACCAGGCAGCGCTCAGTGGTTACTCCTGGTACTACACTCAGAAATCGCTCCTGGCAGGCTCAGGGATATGGGATGTCGGGATTCGAACCACCATCCTTCTGCATGCAAGGCAAACGCCCTACCTCTATACTATCTCTCCAGCCCCCTGAAGGTTATAAAAAGCTCAATTATATATAGAATTATGGAAGTTATATACAAGAATTTCTTTTATAAAAATTGTATCTATTTTATTACACATACAATTCCACATGTTTGTAGTAGTACAGTTCTGCAAATTTTTAAAAATACTCAGAGCTGAATTTACATAATCAAGGAGTCAAAATTTGAAAGATGCTAAAAAATGATCTACTTCTTTCGAACTTAATGTCCTGACACCTCTGATGCTTCTTCTAGCTTCTATTATTGTGTAGGCATTTTCAAAAACAATGAAGTTCTATTATATATAGACTGAAATTGGATCTTTTACAACAGGACTCATATTCCTAATATTTCATGTTACATATTTAAACTCAGATAAATACTTTTGGTTCTGTCTGGGATATCCTCACCTGCATGTGGGTGATCATCTGTCTCAGCTTAAATATCATTCATATCTGTGCTCAGGGAATCCATGAGTTGTTTTGGGGAACAGGAGTTGGGTCTTTAAAATTAGCATGTTACCTACTGTACAATTCTTTTGCCTCTTTTATCTTTACATAGATAACTCAGTTTACTAAGTGGTGTTATTCACTGAATACACATAAATATTTACCTAGCACTTGAATGACCTTTGAATTAATAACAGTTTTATGGAATTGATTTATAGATTTCTATGAATATTCACTGCCTTTATGCTGACATTTATTTCATTGGTTGATTATTCAAAAGGTGTAATCTTGGAATAAAATGAGCTTGTAAGAAACTGCCAAGTGCATTTCCAAAATAAGAATTATTTTGCATAATGGTAATTGGTCTCTTTAATCTGCATACTAGCCAATATTTATTATTGACCATATCATTGTCCTTGTTATAATTTCAATTCTTTTGTTTTACCTTTTTTTAGCTGGTATGATAAAGATTTTATGTGACGACATTGTGTATATATTTGGTGAGTCCTTCTATGGGGAAGAAAAGACTTAGGAGTGTCTTAAGTAGAGCTTAGAAGTAACAGACTTTTCCAGGTCATTTTCAGCTAACTAATCACATGGACTATTGTTAGGAGCAGGCATAAACAACGCATACAACTAAATAATTGTACTAGCTCTACTCACTGCCCACTTACTACTCACTTCTATTTAACTTATGTGGGCTACATCCACAAGTTTTAGGGGCACAAGGACCATTCCAGGTAGTGTTCAGGAATTAAGATAGCACAACAACATGCATCTTGTGTCCATTCACTATCTGCAATGCAATCCAAGACATCATGCACTGAAAATATAATCACTAGAGCTTAAATAAGATTCCTGGCATCTCTCAAGTTGTGTTTTGAATTTATACTTTTTATTAGTCTAATGAAAATAAATATTTTTATGTATTTTACTCTTTTTTAATTGATTTTTGATACATAACATAAACACCTATTTATTAAGGAAATATTATTCTATTAGATTTTTTTTCTTCTATTGGGGCTGTGCTTATTGTTGCTAAACCACTTATGGTACTCAGCCTGTTAGTACAGGGTTCAGTCCTTAAAGTTAGCAATGTGTTTTTCTTTCCTGGGTGCTAGAAATATCAGGTTAGGTTATTGCCAATTATGAGTTTATTAACTTCCCTTTCTATAAATAAATAATTTATAGGGCTAGAGAGATTTCTCAAAGGACTGGAAGTGCATGCCTGGCATGTACAAGGTCACAAGTTCTCAAGTTTAATTCATATTATTTTCCCCTTACACATGTGAGTACAATCCTGATGACTCTACTCTCTCTCTCCCAAGCAGAATGGTAACACTGTGTCCAAACCCAAAATCTTGGATCCACAAATCCAACCAGGCTTCCTGAGCTCCACCAGGGAAGCATTTGAAAATAATTGTTAAGAGGTCTGAGAGATTATACACTAGTTATGGCTGTTGGATGCAACCAAGATGGCTTTGATTCCTGGAACCCCATGTAGTCTCTCAAGCTTGTCAGGAATGATCCTTAAGCTAAGAATCAAGACTAAACCAGAGCACTGCAGATGAAACCCTAAAACAAACAAACAAAAATGTATTGGTTCAGCTATGTCCATATTCAAGTACTTCTTCTGTAACAAATCTTTCCCCAAAAATTATTTTACTACTACTCTACTAGGTGGACTATTAAATAATAAATCAAAATAATATTTACTTCAAAGTAATTGAATCATGTGTGAGAAAAAATGCTCCTAATGTTCAAGAAATGAAAATGAAAACCGCATGTACTTACTTCAAGAGAACAAATTATACCTACTGAGTTGTAGTAACATTGCATGCTTCTGTAGTCTGAAATGTGTTTGCTTGAATCCTGTTGTTAAGAGAATTTAATACCTAATATTAATTTTCATTTTGTAGCCACAGATACATCTGATAATTTCAAATCATTAATGACATGAACACAAAATATTGCCCTATAGGTTAGTTGCATTAGAATCTTATCAAATTCTACAAGTTCTATGAGTGCTGATTTGACCTACATTTAGCACAGCAAATCTAATCAGTTAGAAAACTTAATCAGTGAATCTAATCAGCAAGAACTAGGACTAGGTTTCAGATAGAAAGTTCTCTTTATCAAAAAAAAATGAAGTAGTATTTCTGTATGACTAGTCATATTTAAAAACCTCTTTAATATTTATATTTAAAATCTGGCAGTTATCCCATCTGAGTTCAACATTCATGAGATTTAACTTTTCATCCATTAAAGGATACATATGAAGAGCTACTGTGTTTTTGCATTAGTCATGGTGTATGCACATTATTACAATGATATATTTAAAGAAAAACACGTATAATCCCAGAAATAAAGTGGTATTGGCACTGATTTTTGAAATACATGCTTTCTCAACTACAATGCATTGCATAATTAATTGATGTAATTGAATCACAAAAGAACAGTTTTGGATCATTTCCTCTCAATTTAATTCTGCTCTATTCAGTTAAACAAATTCAGTTTTTTAAAAAAAAGTCCTCTCCTGACAATAAATGATGAATGCTGAGAGTTTATAGACAGATTAGTATTTGACAATGTAGGAAGCTGATAGTCTTTAAGTAAAAACAATACTGCAATTTAAATTTCTGTGTTTTTCTGAAATATTACTTACATTTCCTTCTGTATGAATTCAAAGAATACTCATAAGATATATAAATGAAAACCATTTTTCTGTCTTATATATTCAATGTCAATTTCTTCCATATTTATTCATATAAAACAATTTTATTGCAACTTTTTAATTAAAATCAAAGATGTGCACCAGTGTCGAATGTGGTTAAAAAGAAACTGAATTTCACTCAGCATGATAGATTCCATGTACATCCATGTATAGGAAAATTTCATGATTTCATCTCTCCTGACAGATGCATAATATTCTATTGTGTACATGTACCACAGTTTCTTTAGCCATTTATCTGTTGAAGGGCATCTTGGTTGTTTCCAAAGCCTGGCTATTGTGAATAGTGCTGCAATAAATATAGGTGTGAGCAAGGGGTTCTTGTGTTCCTAGGGTATATCCCTAGGAGTGGAATAGCTGGGTCGAATGGGAGCTCAATTTCCAGTTTTTGGAGGAATCTCCATATCGCTTTCCATAGAGGTTGAACTAGATGGCATTCCCACCAGCAGTGGATAAGAGTTCCTTTCTCTCCACATCCCAGCCAGCTCTGATTGTTCTCGTTCTTTGTGATGTGTGCCAATCTCTGTGGTGTGAGATGGTATCTCATCATTGTTTTGATTTGCATCTCCCTGATGATTAGTGTCGAGGAGCATTTTTTCATGTGTCTTTTGGCCATTTGTATTTCTTTTTTATCATGCTGAGTGAAATAAGTCAGAGGGAGAGAGAGACGCAGAATAGTCTCACTCATCTATGGATTTTAAGAAAAATAAAAGTCAGTTTTGCAACAATCCTGAGGCAATGAGAGGAGGGCTGGAACTTCCAGCTCACTTCATGAAGCTCACCACAAAGAGTGGTGAGTGCAGTTATAGAAATAACTACACTGAGAACTACCATAACCATGTGAATGAATGAGGGAACTGGAAAGCCTGTCTAGAGTACAGGTGGGGGTGGGGTGGGATGGAGGGAGATTTGGGACATTGGTGGTGGGAATGTTGCACTGGTGAGGGGGGGTGTTCTTTACATGACTGAAACCTAATCACAATCATATTTGTAATCAAGATGCTTAAAGAAAGGTATTATAAATAAAACAAGAAACTGAATTACCTCAAAAGTAAATATATTTTTTGCATGATGTTGTTGTATATGTTACTATTGTACACTGTACAAAATCTATTGTTGAGTATGATTATCTCATATTATCTCCTTATTTTCATCATCATCTTCTTTTTCCCATCACCTTGTCTGTATTCCTCTCCATGACTATCAATTATTTACATGTTTTTGTCTATTTATTCATTAAAATTACTGAAAACACATTTTAAAACAAAAAAGTACGTAGATAAAAATATTTAACAAAAATCTGCTGAGAGTTTTATTTAAAAAATGGGGAATGGGGGCCGGGCGGTGGCGCTCGAGGTAAGGTGCCTGCCTTACCTGCGCTAGCCTAGGAGACTGACCGCGTTTCGATCCCCTGGCGTCCCATATGGTCCCCCAAGCCAGGAGCGACTTCTGAGCGCATAGCCAGGAGTAACTAACCCCTGAGCGTCACCGGGTGTGGCCCAAAATCCAAAAAAAAAAAATGGGGAATGGGTGGAATAAATAGATGTTATATTTAGTTTCAATAAAATGAAATTTAGTAAAGTAGATTTTCAAATTTTGTCCTATGAAAAATCCTACCAATTATATTTTAAATGCAAACCTAATGCTTCTTGCAATTAATCATTTAATATAGAGTAATGCTATTACTATATACATAAATATTGACAATTTTATACTTGACACATAAATTTATATATAAATAGAATCTTAAATGAAATAAAATTTTCTGCCTTTTACATTACACATATTATAGTTTTTTATAGCATGGACATAGTACTGAGTGAAAACTTTAGGGGATATTTTCTGAGGTGAAATGCCATTTTACAATTATTCAATTATAAACATTTGTGACCTGAATACTGACTTTTGTGCCAATTTTACCTTTTTGTCTTTAAATATAGTGTGAAAAGGTGATTTTCACAAAACAGAAGCAATGCATTTCATGGTAGTTGATATAAAAATTCTCGATCTTCAGTTGCAGTATTTATTAAAGTTCTTCAGAAAATAAAACAGTAAAAACTATATTTGATTATAAGGTTATCAGCTATTGATTTTAAGGAATTGGCAAATGTAATTATGGAGTCTGAGTAGAGACCTAGATAAACTGATGGCATATTTCCAGTAAAGATCATTTATTTTTCTAAGAGCAATTAAAAAATGTGTAAATTCCAATATTCTTTCAATTCATGAATACTTGAAGTTTTAAAAATTGAGTAAGTTCTAATATTGTTAATACAAATTTTCAGATAAGAAACTTAAGCAGACAAAGGTCCTTTCCCTTATTATTTTCTTTCTGGGTCCTTAAATAATTTATTGGTGCTTAACCACTGAGGAAAGGACAATTTACTTCACTGACTTTGTTTATGTCCTAAACTCTTCCTCAAAACTCCCCTAAGGCAGACCAAAATTTAGCTAAATATTTAAGTACCAGTGGATCATTAACACCAAGTCATAAAATTAATCAGATTGGATTAAATCTTTAGAACCAAACCATGGATCCCATTTATTTCACTATTCTACTTCTCTTTCTCTTCCCACCTCATTTCTTGGAAGTGCCAGATTCAAGGTGCCTAAAGCAGTAGGGGTGGCTTCATAAGGGAAAGCCATAAGAAATATGCCCCACCTGTATTTTACCTCACTGGGGTGGTTTTAAGAATTACTTAAAGTATGTCATTAAAGTCTTTCAGCAGTCAAAAAGCTGCCAATCAACTGCCATGTTGAGCAAGATTTTCCTTTTTCTTTTAAAAAGAAAATACCAGAAAGACTCTATAGACTAGAATAAATCGGGGTATGCGAAAGGATGACCACTTTTGCTTTATAATTTTATGAAGGACCATCTGTGACCCAAACACATATAACTAAATCTGGAATTAAAACTGCTTTTAATTAAAAATAAATAGGGTAAAAAAAAACTAGGGTAACTAAAAAAGGAGAGGATTCTTATTATATTGACATTTACTAAATTCAAATAAAAATTATAATAAATATAATCTCAGAAAAGAAATCTCAGTAATAAAATATTCTTGAAATTTATTCCTAAATTGGTGCATTCTGTTGCTACATTCCTTGGTTAAATAGGCAAACTTATTTATGAAAATTTTATATTAGAATATTTCCTAAGGAAAAAGTATATAGGAGGAATTATTTTCCCCAACTTTAAACTGTACTACAAAGCAATAGTTATCAAAACAGCATGATATTGGAATAAAGACAGGCCCTCAGATCAGTGGAATAGGCCTGAATACTCAGAGAATGTTCCCCAGACATACAATCACCTAATTTTCGATAAAGGAGCAAGAAATATTAAATAGAGCAAAGAATGCCTCTTCAACAAGTGGTGTTGGCACAACTGGCTAGCCACTTGCAAAAAAATTGAACTTAGACCCCAGTTAACATCATGTATGAAGGTTAAATCCAAATGGATGAAAGACCTCGATATCAGACCTGAAACCATAAGATATATAGAACAACAAGTAGGTAAAACACAACAAGACATTGAGACTAAAGGCATATTCAAAGAGGATACTGCACTATCCAAGCAAGTGAAAGCAGAGATTAACAGATGGGAATATATTAAACTGAGAAGCTTCTGCACCTCAAAAGAAATAGCGCCCGGGATACAAGAGCCCCCCATTGAGTGGGAGAAACTATTCACCCAATACCCATCAGACAAGGAGCTAATCTCCAAAATATACAAGGCACTGACAGAAATTTACAAGAAAAAGTCATCTAATCCTTCAAAATATCGGGAGAAGAAATGGACAGACACTTTGACAAAGAAGAAATACAAATGGCCAAAAGACACATGAAAAAATGCTCCACATCACTAATCATCAGGGAGATGCAAATCAAAACAACTCTGAGGTACCACCTCACACCCCAGAGATTGGCACACATCACAAAGAATGAGAACAAGTAGTGTTGGTGGAGATATGGAGAGAAAGGAATACTTATCCACTGCTGGTGGGAATGCCGTCTAGTTCAACCTTTATGGAAAGCAATATGGAGATTCCTCCAAAAACTGGAAATTGAGCTCCCATACGAACCATCTATACCACTCCTAGGAATATACCCTAGGAACACAAAAATACAATACAAAAATCCCTTCCTTACACTTATATTCATTGCAGCATTATTTACCATAGCAAGACTCTGAAAACAGCCAAGATACCCTCCAACAGATGAATGGCTAAAAAAATTGTGGTACATACACACAATGGAATATTATGTAGCTGTCAGGGGAGATGAAGTCATGAAATTTTCCTATACATGGATGTTGGATGTACATGGAATCTATTATGCTGAGTGAAATAAGTCAGAGAGAGAGAGCGAGAAAGACTCAGAATGGTCTCACTCATCTATGGGTTTTAAGAAAAATGAAAGACATTCTTGCAATAATAACTTTCAGACACAAAAGAGAAAAGAGCTGGAAGTTACAGCTCACCTCATGAAGCTCACCACAAACAGGGATGAGTTTAGTTAGAGAAATTACTACGTTTTGAACTATCCTAATAATGAGAATGTAGAAGGGAAATAGAAAGTCTGTCTAGAGTACAGGCTGGAGTTGGGTGGGGAGGAGGGAGATTTGGGACATTGGTGATGGGACTGCTGTACTGGTGATGGGTAGTGTTCTTTACATGACTGAAACCCAAGCACAATCATGTATGTAATAAAGTTGTTTAAATAAAAAAATAAAAAAGAAAGGTCACAGCTAAGAGAACATAAAAAATGAATATTTCCTAAGTACTTAAATCAATGAAAACATTGGTTCACAAATATTTACAACATTTTGTTAAAAACTGAGAGTTTGTTAGATCTAATTGAGACATTTGCACTTTTCCCATTTCTGTAAAAGAGAAACTATAGAAACCACTACTTGCAAGAGTTTAGGAATTCCTTCTACACTTTTAATTTAAATGAAGTATCACCACTGATGGTGGGGAGAGGAAAAGAAAAGTAAAAACAAAGCAAAATGTCTTAATTGTCAGATTTGTAATAAGGTTGGTAAAATAGTTCCCATTATTTGCTTTCTAATCTCTCCTGAAATAGTTCTCAATTTATATAGTAAGGTCAAGTTCTCTATTTTTAAATTTATTATTAATATACATAAAGTAAATGAATTTTTCTCTGATGTGCTTGAGAAAAATTCCATTGAACTGGAAAATATAAATTTTAAAATACTTTGCCTGGTTTCTAAAAAAAATCTCAGCTCATAACTGGCATGTTTGTATTACAAGGTTTTTCAGAGTTTTAAGGAGATGAGTTTCTTTTGATATTTTTCTCAAAATGCACACAAACTATATATACATATCTATGTCTCCTGCTCCCAGTTCTATGTCATAGGACTCTCATCCTAACAGGGATAGAATGATCAGATTTTACTCGAAACCATATAACTATCGATCAGTGTACCTAGAAGCATAATAGAATATTGGAGATATAAACTGATAAAGCATGATGGGCAATAGAGCACAGACTTGCACATCTCTCTGTTCTGATTCTTGTGTCTTCCAAACGGGGAAATATATAGGAAGAACACAACATACTTAGAACATTTATCAAAAAAGACAAGAGAGACAAGGTGAAAAGCATGTACTCAGCCCTGGATAAAGTGCATTTCTCAGGCTCTGTCTTTGTTGTTTCTTTATTTTTTAGATTTTCTTTCTATCTTA